>NC_136272.1:3826600-4309100 GCF_964187855.1 Myxine glutinosa | reverse complement strand
TCAGCTCCTCGTCAAGGGCGGAGCCCGGTAACCCCCGCACCCAATGGAAGCGGCGGACCGGCCCCAGTGGGGCGGAACCAACCAGCCGAGGGCGTGTGACTCCCCGCTGAGCATGCGCAGTGAGAGGGAGGTGACGTCAGATGCGCGCTGAGCTTGGAGCAAGCAAGACCACCTCCGAGCGCTGTGACACCTCCCTGCATCTTTTGGACCGTGCTTTATCCTGTCCCCGAGCCAAGGTGCACCTTGTGCTATCGACCTACCTGTCCCTTCCTGCCATCAATCCCTGTGTAAGTCTACCTTGTCCGTTTGTCCGTGGTCTGTCTGGGCTAAGATAAGACGGTATTTAAGTGCCCATCTCTTCTGTGTCTTTACCTCACTCTGCCTTGTAATCTACCCCCTTTTCTCCACCACTGTAATTATACCCTCCTCCGGAGGTCTTGAGAACTGTACCCCTTGCGTCATTTCATCTATCCCAGTCGTCGTGTCCTTTCCATCATTGATTTAGCATAGCGCGATTTGGCCAACGTCTGGGTGAATCGGGTGAGTGTAAGGGAAGAAAAGGGGAGCAACTGTTCGGCCGCGGTAATACCACCGCTCGGTAAATAACATCTTAATCCGCGGTCCGTAACAACTGGTGTCGAGGAGTGAGATACGAGGCCCGAACCAAATTTTTAAAACAGCTAAAAAAAAATATTTGGTCAAAATTATAAAGTACCGAAATTTGCTTTTGTTTTACAAAAACCCGAATTTTGGCAGATCAAGACGGCTGGGTTCCGGTAGAGGAGAGTGGGGTAGAATCGACCCAGGACCCCAGGGAAGAAGTGGGGAAAATGGTGGAGGAGAGTAAAGAAGGTGTGGTTGAGGGGGTATCAGGTGCACAAAATGGCGCCCTCGCGCACGTGGTTACAGCGGCACCAAATTTTGCCGCGCCCGTGACCGTAGCAGCGGGCTTTGATGTGGGGGACTTCCTGGCGCAATTCACCGAGATGCTGAGAATAGAGGGGGAGAAATTGATTGATAAAATGGCGAGGGACAGAGTCGCATATGAGGTAAGGGAAGCGGAGAGGGACAGAGACCGCAGGGTGGGCGAGAGAGTCCCAAGGGTGCACGACGAGGTAACGCGGGTCGAGAAGCACTGGTTGAGCGAAGCGGAGGAAAGCGCGGGTACAATGACGGGGGTAGAAATCGCGACACGGGGTTTGGAAAAGCCGGCGACCGATGAGGTAGAGGGAATTTTATTAAAACCAACGGTCGTCGAGGGGAACAAAGACAAAGCAGTAGTGGGTACAATTAAAATTGAAGAGATGACGGAGGTAGCCCGGGAATTGCAGGGAGAAATGGAATATGTACAAAGTCCCTGCTCAAATCATAATGGTGTGCTCACTAACCAAATAAAGAGTTTGCAGGTTTTGGTGCAGGGAGGAAGAAGAACCCCGAAGGTGAGACGTGCTGTGTATTGTGCGGGGAGATTTTGTAAGAGGATGTTTGGCGACAAAAGAACTTTCGCGCGCTTGGGATCGAGGAGGCATCCGGGCGTTGGTGAAGGGTCCCGTGTGAGTAAAAATGGCACGCGTGTGAGGAAAAAGTGTGCGTCAAAGGGTGAGCGTGTTATGAAGCGCGAGTGTGATACCGAGTGCGAGCGAGAATGCACGTCGGGATGTACAGGGTGTGACACAGGGAGTGAGAGCAATACGGAGTGTACGTGCGAGGGTGAGTGTGACACGGAGAGTAAGGTGGTGGTGGAACGTGTGCGAGGAAGCACACCTGAGTTGGTGGTAGCGCGAGTGTGGGAGAGCCCATGTGAGCGCGTTAGTGGGTGGATGCCAGAGTGCACGCCCATGGTGAGTGTTACGGAGGACGTAACGGAGGAGAGGTGTGAACCGAGGTGTGCGCGAGAGGAGTGGTGTGTAACAGGGAGAGCGTTGGTGGAATGTACGGACGGCGTTGGAATGGCGGGTTTTGTGAGGGTGAAAGGGGTAGCGTATGCGTGTGAGCATGCCGGTGAAGCATCGACGGTAACCGGGTTAGCGGTTAGAGCGACGGATAGCCGATGCGAGCCCTCGGTGCGAGGAGCCCTTTGTTGGATGCGAGGCCCGGCGCGGATCGAAGCTGCGTCGTTTCTCTTTGAAGCGTCGTTGCCGATTCGGGCTTGGCCCCGCCCCGCACGGTCGAGTCCGGGCCTTGTCGGGCCAGGCGACCGGTCCGGTTCAAGGGCGAGTGGGAGGAAGCGGAACGGTGCCCCCTCGCGGGGACGGGGTTCCGACCGGGGGAGATTGAGCCATCGGGCCCGGGACCGCAAGGTGCCGCGCCGAGATGGTGCGTGGAATCTCGGCCCGACCAAACCACCTCCCTTGAACCGAAAGCCGGACGGATTCAACCTGCAGGCGACCAAACCACCCGAATTCATTGCTCGGCTTTACGAAGCCGAGTTTAATGATGTCATGACGCACTGAGGCTAGGATATAGCGGACTGTGATGATGGTGATAGTGATAGTGTTTTGATCCGAAATTTCGAAAAGTAAATAGAATTGGCAGATGATTGGCAAATTTTTGATTGGTTGGAATTTGGTGAGCAAAATTGGTAGTGGAACGTCCCCGATGTGGTGGGATGGCAACTCTGTCATCCCTCACAATGGGGGGCAAAGGAGCACTAGATTATGGGGTGTATGGCAGTGAAAACTAGCCCGGGTGGGTTAGGATATTGTGTGTAGGGCCCTAGAAGATGACATTAGGCAACGTTAAGATTAGTTAGTGACAAGGATACCTGTAGTGGGGACGCAGGTAGATTAGTGTGGATTATAATGACGAGGGAGCGCAATAGTTTAAAGGGAAGACGGAGGAGCGTGAGTTTTAGAAGGGAGTAGACAGAGCAGATGATGCAGTATGAATGGAAGTGCTGGTGAGCAGCTTCAAATGAGGCATCGGTGAGGCAATGCTCCAAGGTGTGTGTGAGTGTACAAGTGATGAATGAGAGAGCATTGCGGATGAGTGTCATGGTGAGTAGTGAGTGTTGTGGATCAGCGCGAATGCGCTTGAGGGAGAGAAGGGTGCAGGCGGCACCAAGTATGAGAGCACAGGTGTGCAAGTACAGGTGTGTGAAATATATGGAGCAGAGAATGAGTGGTGTGGAGAGAGTTGGAGTAAGTGGTACGGAGTGGTGTGCATGGTGCGAAGGTGTGGATGGGGGAAGAGTGGACCCCTTTCACGAGTACCCGGGGCGGGTAGTGTAAGTGTTAGGTAGAGGGTATAGGTAAATTGTGGTTGGATATTGGCATCTGTGGTGCGGGTGGAAGAATGGTATTTGGATGGGTGCATTAGTGTTGTGGAAATGGCTGGGCGTGTAGCCTGTTAGTGTGTGTAGTTGGTTTGGGCACTCCACCACTGTGAGGATGTCGGCCAGGTGAGGCCGCAGGTGGGCTCTGGGAGCCGGTAGTTGGTGTGGATGGGGCCCGAGGATCCGGAGGACGGACCCGGGTAGCCCAGTGCCAGAGGGCACCAAGGGGTGACAGAGCCAGGAGGGGCCTTCCCCAGTTAGATAGGTTAGGGTGAGGAGCTAGGTAAGCTCGGGTGGCAACTACAGTGGTGGAGGTGTGCAGGTGGGTAGACCTGCTGGGAGAGCTACACGTCACAGCCCAAAAATTGTGCAAGGGCACCGGGAGATGAATCGGGGGAGTGAGACCCCAAATTGAGAAGCACCACAGTTTGGTCAATGGGAATTGGTTTTTAGAACCCATAGCGTAAGTTGGCCAATGGATTGGCAGGGAAAGACCCCGGGTAGTGTAAAGTGTGTTAATGTCATTTAGAGGACTAGGGCATGCCCGTACTATATATAAGCTAGGACGTGCCCGTACGTGGGTGCCCGTTCCTTGCCAAAAAAAAAAAAAAAAAAAATTTGTGTAGGGGTGTGTGTGTGTAAACATCCTAGGGCGTGCCCGTACGTGGGTGCAAAAAAACATGCGTGCAAACAACAACAACAAAAAAAAACTTTGAAACCACGTGGCAGTAACGACCACAGAACCCCCCCCCCCCCCCTCTATTTACATGAATGGTTTGGTCCATTCGCAACGACCACAGAACCCCCCCCCCCCTCTATTTACATGCAATGGTTGGGTCCATTCGCAACGCCAAAGCGAACGGCGAACGGCTAAATCGCCATAGCTCGGTAAGTACTTGTCCGATTAATTTCAAACCTTGAAAAGGCACATCCTCGGGTCCCCAGCAATATACCTGGCAAGTTTCAAGTATATCGGACCCGTGGTTGTCGAGAAACAGCGGTCACAGACATACAAACATACAAACATACAAACATACAAACATACAAACATACAAACATACACACAGAGATTACTGGAATTATAGATAGATAGTTAGGATTGAAGTCTCCTCGCACCATCTACATGCACTCACCTGAGATGAAGTACCTCCACACCATGCCATGTTTTGTTATTTTATTGTGCAGATGTTTGGAATGTGAGACGCATCATGACGTGGGTGTGACATTGTGCTTGATGTTCCATCTCTTCCTCCTTATGAGGATTGATGACGAATTGGGTGATGGCAAATTTTGGCTAGAGGGATTGTGGTGACGAATTTGGTGTAAGGGAAATGTGGGGAAGACGTGACAGTAGTGACGAATTTGTAAATGTGTAGATTTTGTAAATATGGGGTAAGGGCAAGGGTAGTGTAGGTGACAGGGGGGGTGACGTACGGTAGGGACGAGCTTTCTCATTTCGCTCTCCGTACGCATTTCGCCTTGCATTGCCTTATTGACGTGTACCCTTGTGACCTTACCCCTCGCTCATTTGTCTTTCCCCTTTTGTCTCCCACATGACCTGTGCGCCATTGGGCGCCGAGGGGAGCGTGCGTGAGTCGGCCATTGTGCGCCCGGAACTCTCAGAACCAGCTGTCTGCATCGATGCACCACATTATGGACCACATGTCTGTGGCCGAGCCCCACTGATGGACCCCATGGGTTGGGGCATGGCCCCTCTGCTGGAACCGGCCATGAGGGCCCGAAATCTTGCTGGCGGACCTTGGCCACAGGGCACCGATGCCCCACAGGTGAACCACACTAGTCGGCCCTGTGGGCCATAAATAAATAAAAATGGACACGTTGGGTGCATTTCATTTTATGCTCAAATAGGCCGCCAGTAAGAAAATGAAAGGAAATGACAACATCTGGAAGAAAGTAAATAGCCAGCAGAGGGAGCCGAAGAGCAAGAGACCACCTGCAGGGTTAGGGGTTGTTGGTTTATTTTTATTATTGAACATTGACGAACTATGATGACTGGGCACTGATTGGTGCCTGAGGGTGTATTGGTGCGTTTTGGGTGCTTTCATGGTGCATTGATGCAGAGCAGACTGTCTCACCCCCAGAAAGAACAATCACAGGTCCTGGGTTAGTCTTGTAAATAAAGTAGCGTCAATTGTAAATAACGCTCCCTACCGGCTGTATGTTTAGTTTGAGGATGCTTTCCGCGATTCGGTTATCCTGTGGGTGTGTTTCTGTTAGGAGAAGGGTGCAACGTCGCAGGGGGACATATTTACTCATTTGTGAACATCTGTAAAACTGTCGCACTCAGGGTTGAGTTAATAGTAGAGGGAACTACATCTGAGTGCCACACTAAAGTAGGTAAAAATTTATCGGGTCGGGCCGCCCCGAGGTCGAGTAGGGTGCAGTGTTGCGGATATGGGATTTGCATCCATCCATATCCGCTTGTAAATATTCCCCTATTTCCTCAATACTTCCCAACTCTCCCCAATCCCCCATTCCCTAGTCCCATTTTCTGTAAACAACACTCTGTAGACCCGACCTCCCCCTATTTCCCCCATTAAATGTCGCACCCAGGTTCACCGCATCTCATGTAAGACAACTATAGGACATCTTGCTAGTTATTCTTAGTCTATGTCAGTTAAGGATTCGTTTCCATTAATTCTGACCCTTCGTTTTTTTGTTTTTTTTTGTTTGTTTGTTTTTTTTGTATACAAGATCGAGGCTCGTGAAAGAGCTAACATTAATCACACAAAAAGACAAACCGACACACAAAACACAAAAAACAAGGGGAGCGGCAGACAAGATGGGGAGAGAGGGGGAAGGACACAAAAGAGAGGGGGAAGAGGGGGAAGGACACAAACACAACATTTGAGAGCAGGGACATCGGGAGGACTTGGGGGGAGGTGGGAGATGATTAAAACATATGAACACTGCAAGGACTCTGGGGTGAATTACCGGGGGTAGAAAAGATCAAGGTTTTCGATGGGGGACGATAAGAGATGGTGGTGAACAGCTGTTTTAAAGACCTGGAGGGAGGAGTGGGATTGAAGGGAGGGGGAGTTTGTTCCAGAGGCGGGAGAAAAGGGGAATGAAAGAGTGAAGGTGAGCAGAGAGCCTAGACTTTGGCAGTTTAACCATAAGAGGGTTGCAGGCAGATCTTGTGCGACCTGAAGAATATTGGGGGGACAGAGCACAGAGAGAGCTGGGGGAGCAAGGCCGGAGAGGAGTCGGTAGAAGACAGAAAGACCACCAACCTGCCTGCGGTGAGTGCGTGAAAGGCCCTCGGCGTTGACTACATCGCAGGAGATTCCAATGATTCTGAAAGCTTTGGCCTCAACAGCGTGAAGCCGAGCAAGGTGTGAGGCAGGAGCACCAGCCCAGAGGGGGGAACAGTATTCCATTGAGCTGCGATGAAAGCCTTGTATGTGGTGAGGAGCTCAGGTGTGCACAAGGAAGGACTTCGCACGACGGAGGATGCCCAGTCGGCGACTGGCTTTAGAGGCCAGCTTGGAAATGTGGTTTTCCCAAGAAAGATCATGGCAGATAGTGAGACCCAAAAGCTTGAGCGACAGAACTTCTTGGAGAGGATTGTTGAGAAGTAGATGGGAGGGTTGTCCAGTCGGTCCTTTCGGAGAGACATTGTAAGAGTGTGAGATTTGTCAGGATTGAAAGACATGTTCCACTTGTTTGACCAGTCTGTGATTTTGTCCAGGTCTGCAGAGAGTGAGGAGGCTGCAGACTGCCGATCTGAGGGATGAGGAATGGAGCGACAGAGAGTAGAGTCGTCAGCAAAGAGATAGAGAGGATTTTCAAGAGAGTCAGAGAGATCATTGATGAAGACCAGAAAAAGCACAGGGCCCAGAACACTACCTTGGGGAACTCCAGCCTGAACAGGAAGAGGAGATGAGAGAAACCCATTCAGGGCCACACGTTGACTACGACCAGAGAGGAAGTGCGCCAGCCATGTGTGGAGATTTCCATGGATACCAAAGGAGGAGAGTTTGGAGAGCAGAGCAGGGTGCCAGACCGTATCGAAGGCACGTGAAATGTCAAGGGAGACTGCTCTAATTTCCTCTTTGGCGTTGAGGACCTCCATCCATTGTTGAGAAAGCAGAAGCAGCATGTCCAGAGTAGAGTGACCAGGTCTAAAACCAAATTGATGATCAGAGATCAAGCCATTGGAGAAGAGGAAAGATTTAATATCTGAAGCAATGATGGATTCCATGACTTTGCTGATAATTGGGAGAAGGCTGATTGGTCTGTAGTTGCTGGGATCTGTTTTTGCACCTTTTTTGTGCAAAGCGGTGATGTTGGCTGATTTCCAAGCAGATGGCAGATGACCTTGAGCAAAAGAGAGGGTGAAGAGAACAGAAAGAGGGAGTGAAAGAGCAGAAGAACATGATTTTAGGACCCGTGGGCTGATGCCGTCAGGACCAGTTGCAGAATCAGAGTCGAGGGTTGACAGAAACTTTTCCACCTTGTCAGGAGGAAAGGACACAGAGTCCAGGAGCAGCTGGGTACGACTGGGTACGGTGGGTACAGAGAGGGATGGGTTTGGGACACAAGTTTTAGAGGCAAACACAGAGTTGAGGCATTCAGCTTTTTCACGTGCGGAGTCAGCCGTTAAGCCGTTTGAGGTGAGGGAGGGGATGGAGGGGGAACAAACACCAGAAACAGATTTGACCAGACGCCACCAGGATTTGGAAGAGGGAGACAGATAAGAGAGTTCGGTCTTCAGAATGGTGAGATATTGTTTCCTGGCTCTCCTGAGGGTGGACACACACTTGTTTCGGGCTTTGTGAAAGGAAATGAGATTTCCTTCCGTTGGATTTGCTTTCCAGGAGACGAAAGCAAGTTGTTTCAGGGCAACAGCCTCACCACAAGATTCCGTGTACCATGGACGGGAGGAAGGGTATGACAACTGAAGACGAGATGGTATAAATCTGTGCATGAGAGAGAGCAATTTACTTTGAAAGAATTCCCAGGATGAGTTGATGTCAGAGGCGGTAGAGATGGGAGACCAGTCCAGATGATTGATGGCTGCTTGAAGACCGTGCCAGTTGGCCTGAGTGAAATGCCAGACTCGTCGACGCTGAGGAGGCTCTCTGAGAATGGTCAGAGAGATGTCCACTTTGACAAGCACATGATCAGATGAGCCGATTGGAGCAGAAGAAGAGCAGCAGACATTTTCAGGGAAGTTTGTCATAACCAAATCCAGAAGAGAAGATGCTCCGTTGACTGAGATCCGGGTCGGGAAATTGACAGATTGTGTCAGTCCCAGTGAGTCGCAGAAGTCCTTTGCTGAAGAGCCATGGCTGGTGAGAGAGGTACCCACACCCAGCCAACTGGCATGGTGACAATTGAAATCACCACATATGAGGAAGAGAGAGTTGGGATGGGTAGATAGAAGTTGGTCCATATTATCAGACAGTGAGATGTAGATGGAGTCATCGCTGATTGGTGGACGGTACAACACACATATGAACAAAAGGTGGGAGCGAAGGGGAAGCCGTAGCCAAAGGTATTCCTGGGGGTGAGGTGGAGAGAGGGCAGTGGAGGGCGAGTGAGGAAGAGAGTTTTTTATAAAGATAGCAACCCCACCTCCAGGACGAGGCTCAGGTCTATCATACCGGAGGAGGGAGTAACCTGGGAGAGATACCAAGGCATCAGAGACATCATGAAGGAGGAAAGTTTCTGTTAAGCAGATCACATCTGGTTTGTCAGAAGCAACCTGTATGGAGAGGTCAGTCAAGTTTGAGCGAAGGCCCCGGATGTTTGAGGTCCATACCGTTAATGAAGAGGAAGGGGGAGCATCGGGTCCAGAACAGGGGGGGGGAGGGGTAGGGTAAGATGTGGAAGAGGAGGAAGAGGTAGGGAGAGCTGTTGAAGGTGTGTCAGAGATTTCAGAATAGCTTGGAGAAAGGGAAGAATGGGGCGGACAAAAGGTTTGATGGAGATTGGGTGAGGCACAGTGAGGTGTTATTTGAGGAGGGGGAAGAGCAAGGCAGAAGGTTTGGGGAGATGAAGGTGAAAGTTGGAAGGAGGAAGAAGCAGGGAGGATGCTTTGAGGAGGAGGGGTGAGAGGGGAGTCTAGGAGGGGAGGAGCGAGGGAGAGTCTCGGAGGGGAGGGGTGTGGGAGGAGTTTAGGAGGGAGGGGAGGGAAGGGGCAAGGGGGGAGATTTGAAAGGGATGGGTGATGGGGAGGATTTGGAGGGGAGGGGTGAGATTGGATTTTGAAAAGTGTACGATTCATGGGAAACGAACATTTTTTGCAAAATGAGTTTGAGACCTTCGAGTCAAAAATACGTTTGAGGACACTGGAGGAGGGATGGAGTTCTGGATAGTTTATGGAATGTAGAAAGGAGGAACTGTAAGAGATGGTATTATATATATTTTTTGGAATGAATAGATTTGGTGAGCAAGACGAAAGCATCCTTTTGTAGGAAAAGAAGAAAAGGGTGTTATAATATATGAGAGAAAATAGTTGTTCAGGGGAGAGATTATACATTTCTAACCGCATGATCGCGAACGAAGAACGAACGAACAAAAAGAACAACAAATAAACGAATAAGACCTGGGAAGGAAATGTTTTTTTTGGGGTTTTTTTTTTTTTTTTTTTGTGAGTACAGATATTAAACAAGGAGGTACGGGGTGAACGACTGGTACGAAACAGAGAACGAAAATAATTTCAGCGCATTCAACGAATCGCTGAGAGAAAAACAAACCACAAGGTCGGAGACGGTACGGTAGTCTAGGCCTACGAGTACTAGGCCGCAGAATACTCGATACCATTAACCGACGATTGTGCATACATGTACGAAAAATTAGCACCGAAAATTTTCCAAAAGATACGCTATAGGTACATACACCGAAAGATAGATACAGTCTGGACAAAAACACAATTGAGAAATATCACTTAGCTTCGAAAGCGTGAGCGCATGGAGCAGCTTCGAAAAGACGTGACCTCGCCGTGATCTCGCGAGATCTTCGTTGCACCAGAATGTGATTGTATGGCACCGTTAGGAAGTTTAGGACCTCCCAATACCTCCCCGCAGCTCTTCCTCACAGTTCAGCAACAACAACAACAACAACAACAACAACAACAATGAGCCGCCATCGAACATGTGCTCGACGGGGTTACCAAACAGGGGCTCCCTGTCAGCTCCTCGTCAAGGGCGGAGCCCGGTAACCCCCGCACCCAATGGAAGCGGCGGACCGGCCCCAGTGGGGCGGAACCAACCAGCCGAGGGCGTGTCACTCCCCACTGAGCATGCGCAGTGAGAGGGAGGTGACGTCAGATGCGCGCTGAGCTTGGAGCAAGCAAGACCACCTCCGAGCGCTGTGAGGCCTCCCTGCATCTTTTGGACCGTGCTTTATCCTGTCCCAGAGCCAAGGTGCACCTTGTGCTATCGACCTACCTGTCCCTTCCTGCCATCAATCCCTGTGTAAGTCTACCTTGTCCGTTTGTCCGTGGTCTGTCTGGGCAAAGATAAGACGGTATTTAAGTGCCCATCTCTTCTGTGTCTTTACCTCACTCTGCCTTGTAATCTACCCCCTTTTCTCCACCACTGTAATTATACCCTCCTCCGGAGGTCTTGAGAACTGTACCCCTTGCGTCGTTTCATCTATCCCAGTCGTCGTGTCCTTTCCATCATTGATTTAGCATAGCGCGATTTGGCCAACGTCTGGGTGAATCGGGTGAGTGTAAGGGAAGAAAAGGGGAGCAACTGTTCGGCCGCAGTAATACCACCGCTCGGTAAATAACATCCTAATCCGCGGTCCATAACAATATATATATATATATATATATATATATATATATATATATATATATATGTATATATATATATATATATATATATATATATATATATATATATATATATATATATATATATATATATATATATATATATATATATATATATATATATATATATATATATATATATATATATATATATATATATATGTATGTATGTATGTATATAACTATATGTATATGTATATATATATATATATATATACATATATATATATATATATACACACTTCCGTTGAACTTGGGGACGACTAAGAAGAAGACCTTTGTTGGTCGAAAGCTTGTCAAAAATTAAAGATCGAAGTCCTGAAGCTACGTCCGCGTCTGGTTTAATCTCCCGATTATTTATTCAATGCAAATGAGACGCCCTGCTCGTACTGTGGAGTTTCTACTATTTCTCACAGTATATATATATATTGTTGCGGATCTCAGCGTCGGCCTTCTCCCCTTACCAAGGGGGGATTAGTCCCCATGTCTTTGACTAACAAGGCGCAAATGACGTCCTTTCCGGACAGCGCTAAATAGGGTTGTAGGACCAGATTCGCTATTACCTAAGTACTAGCGCTGCCCTGAAACGAGGAGATAAGCCTCGCACGAATCACGTGTGTTGGTGGATACGCCGAGCGGTAGCGAACACGTGATCCGAGCCGTTATCAATTACTAGACCCCGATCCAAGCGGTTCTTATTCATGCCACGCTTACCCAATGCAGAAATCACAGAAGCGGTCGAATTGGGAAGAAAGGAAGAACAGAATTTATTCATACTATTTACAACGATGAAAAGAAGAAGAGACACAGTGCAGCCTTAAAAACAGTCTTAACTTACTGCCCCAAGACAAACGGGCCCGTCTCACACACGGACACACTCACACGGGGCTTGCTGATGAAGGTCAGGTTGATGGTCACCAGCGCATCCAGGGATGACTTCCGTGCAGCCCTCTCTCCGGTCCCCAGCTCGTACCGCGAAGTAGGTGAAGGCAGCGGGCAGGATCTCTCCGCGTGTCGTTGGCGCACACGGGATAATACGGGGCGAACGGTAGGGTCTGGGCTCTGGCGGTTAACACTGGCGGCTATTGCCGCGTTCACTCGCGTGGCTGCGTACGTAATAGGCGAATACAGTTCAAAGCCTTGAAACGCTGACACAATGATGTTCTCTCAATGCGCTCACCGTAAAAGTCCTTCCAGCCCTCTTCTCTGCGAGTCCTTTACAATGCCAATTCCTCTGGTAGCAAGTCCTCTTGTACAACGAAGTCCTCCTAAGGGCTTTGTGCACTGGCTTTTATCGGTACGCCCCGCGAACCTTCTAGCACTTGCCAGACACGCCTTACCACGCCCTATCATGCCATGCCCTTAGAGCCCTGGTTGGTTGGTGGCTCTTACCATCATCGCCTCTGACGCGCTCCTTGATGCCGCCCCACCCCGACCCCGCGCTCCTCCCTCTTCTCAAGCCTACCTCGTGTTACTTGACTAGCGAGCGAACAAAGGGCAGCGAATGCTGCTGGCAGCCAAAGCGTAACAAACTGCTGTGGGTAGCCAAAGCGTAACAAATTGAGGGATCAGCCAAATGGGGCACGGGATCAATTATGCCCATAGGTGGAATTGGAGGGTGGCGCAAAGATGAAGGGTGCAACAAATGCAACTGAGCAATATACTTGAACAAGAAATATGTCGTGCATAGCACGATATTTGGAAAATCCCTAAAATAAATTGTTGGCCTATGATGACCTCAAATATAATTGGTGGTTGAATTCAGTGACCTGGTATGCAAATCCTCTTAATATTTCATGTCAATCAGATGAAAATTGAGGATTTTAGAAATTTAGTGTTTGTTGACCTTTTGGCCTATGTTGACCTCAAAAATACTTGGTGGTTGAATTTATTAACCTGGTATGCAAATCCTCTCAAAATGTCAAGTCAATCGGATGAAAATTGAGGATTTAAAAATCCGGTCTATGTTAACTTTTTGGCCTATGTTCACCTCAAAAGTACTTGGTGGTTGAAGTCAATGGCCTGGTATGCAAATCCTCTTAAAATTTCAAGTCAATCAGACAAAAATTAAGGATTTTAGAAATTTGGCCTATGTTGACCTTTTGGCCCATGTTGACCTAAAATATTGTTACGTTTTTGGGGGGTAGGCAATGGATTACCTTAGAGCCAGGTAGGATTGTATCGGGTAGTGTGCTCCGTATGTCGTGTAGCCACCTTGATGTACATAAGTCAGGCCGGATGTCGTGTAAGGTCGTATATTTGTCCCCATGGCGAGGGGTGGGGTTATGTTAATTACGTAGGGGTCAAGGGTAAATCCCCTGTATGTAAATTGCCTCTGTGATTTCTCCTTTGTTCCTTATGAGTTATGACACACTCCACACCCGTCATGCACTCCACACCTAAAATAAACACCAAATAAAAGTAACCGGAACCAGGACATTCAAGCACCAGCAATGATACCACCGACAGGGTCATCACAAAGGCCGGCAAGTGGCCATGAGGCCACTCCCCGAAGAACGATTGGTCAGGATGGCCATAGAGCGATGAGATGGACTATTGGTTTGGAGCACGCGCGTACGTCATCGGATGACGTAAGAGCCCGGGGAACAAAAGAACGATGTCCCGGTATTTTTTTTCTCTTGGGTCCTGGCTTTAGTGATGAGCAGACGCAGATGCATTCTTGTCTCTTGGTTTGGGATTTGAAAGCGAACAGTCACGGTTTTGCCCTCTTGGTGTCCCGAGTTTGCTGCAGATGGTCGCGGGTCGTGTTCTTTCTTTTGGTCTGGGCGATTGGTGTGAGTGAGCGGATCCTTTCCCTGGTTCATTGGTGCTGACTCTGTGACGGCTGTGTGCCGTGCCGTGTTAGCTTGGAGAGACCGTGTGCTTTGTGGAGCGTGGGACAGTACGAAACGAGGCCCTGCCCCACTTCACGTTCGGTCGTTGGTGGGTGAACAAACTTGGCGCCAATGCGTGTGTTTTCCCACGTACGGACCAGGGACCCGTTCGAGGACCGACAAGGTTCAAGGGCCACTCAAAGCTGAGTGCTGAGCAAATGCACCACATCAACACATTTTTACTTTTGTTATTTTATATCCCCTTGTTACGAGTCCGTGTACGAGTCCGTATGGATGGTCCCTCAATTTAGGATTTTGGTTACCGTGCATTTCTTTGTTTCCTGGCATTATTTTTATTAAACCCTTTTGTTGTTGCATTTTAATTCCGTGTTGGTTTGATTTGATTATCCGTGGTTCGAGGTCGTCCAATGGAATCCGTGCAGGTAAATTTGTCACTCTCCTTTCCCTCGCATGTAAAGAAGATCCACCATTGTTGGATTGAACGCCTCGGAGTGTAAAGCTCGATCGGCCACCCATCACTTTGGAGGATCTTAATCCCCCGGTGAACATGACAATATAATTGGTGGTTAAATTCAGTGACCAGACATGCAAATCCTCTTGAAATTTCAAGTCAATCAGATTAAAATTGAGCATTTTGGAATTTGACCAAGTTGGTGACCTTTGGCCTATGTTGACCTTTTGACCTTTTGACCCCAAAAGCAATAGGCTTCTTGCTTATGACGAACTCTCCCATTTGGTGAATTTCCGTGAAGATCGGTTGAAAATTGTGGCGTGAAGTCCGTGAAGATCGGTGAAGAACAGACAGACAGACAGACAGACAGACAGACAGACAGCATAACAAACGCAACCGACCAATGTACTTGAAAAATCTTCGATTTTGTAAGTAACAAGAAGACGTCATGCAGAGCACGATACTTGCAAAATCCACCGCCATCCCCCAAAACTGGCGACTGACATACAGACAGACAGACAAACAGACCGAATGAAAAATCACTCATAGAGCAACACTTGGCAAAACGGAACAAAGTAGAATGCCACTCCATAGAGCATCCTTTTTACCTCAAAAATAATTAATGGTTGAATTCAGTGACATGATATGCAAATCGACGTCACAGCCTAATTTTATCGGATGAAAAGTGACAATTTTAGAAATTTGCCTTTATTGACCTTTTGGCCTATGTTGACCTCAAAAATAGTTGATGGTTGGTTTCACTAAGCTGATATGAAAATCCTATTCAAATTTCAAGTCAATCGGAAGAAAATTGAAGATTAAAAAAATTGAAATGTGTGGTTGACCTTTGGCCTATGTTGAGCAAAAAAATAGTTGGTGGTTGAATTCAGTTAACTGATATGTAAATCCCATTCAATTTTCAAGTCAATCAGATGTAAATTGAGGATTTTAGAAATTTGAAATTGTTGACCTTTGGTCTATGTTGATCTTAAAAATAGTTGGTGGTTGAATTCAGTTAGCTGATATGTATATCCCATTCAAATTTCAAATGAATCAGATGAAAATTGAGGATTTTATAAATTTGAAATTGTTGTTGACCGTTGGCCTATGTTGACCTTTTGGCCTAAGCTGATCTCAAAAATAGTTGGTGGTTGAATTCAGTTAGCTGATATGAAAATCCCATTCAAATTCCAAGTCAATCGGATGAAAATTGAGGTTTTTATAAATTTGAAATTGTTGTTTACCTTTGGCCTATGTTGACCTTTTGGCCGATGCTGATCTCAAAAATAGTTGGTGGTTGAATTCGGTAAGCCGATATGTAAATCCTATTCAAAGTTCAAGTCAATCGGATGAAAATTGAGGTTTTTAGAGATTTGAGATTGTGGTTGACCTTTGGCCTATGTTGACCTTTTGGCCGATGCTGATCTCAAAAATAGTTGGTGGTTGAATTCAGTTCATTGATATGTAAATCTTATTCAAATTTCTGGTCAATCCCCAAAAAATTGAGGATTTTAAAAATTTGAAAAAAAGTTGACGTCTTCAACTCACTGCCAAAGGGCACTCACTGCCAACCGTAGGAGCACCAACGGCCTGATCACGAGAGGGTCTTCCTCTAATGGGGAACCAAATCAATGTCCACTATTTTAAACACCACTAGGGGCATAGAAACACAGTTATATATGTATATATGAACAGGATTATAATTAACTAGAACGCCACTCAGTAGAGCGCATACTCCCGCCGTGGGTCAAGTTGGAGCCCTATCTTCCAATGGTAAAAAAATCCTTCAAAAAATTCCTGGATCTGGAATAATATCCTGAGCTTCACCAAAAACTAATCAGTTCTTCCTTATCCCAAGGGCAATCATCCCACCAACTTTCATCCAAATCCGTTCAGAACTTTTCCAGATATCTTGTTCACAACCACACGAACACACAAACATACGAACACACATACGTGCACACACACACTCACACGGACGGACACGATCGAATGCATTACTCCCTGGCGGGAGTAATTAATTTGACATATGTGGGAAAATTACATGCCCAGACCTGGAATCGAACATGTTTACAACAGTCCTCGGCTGCTTGGTCAGGGTCGCCCAGATAGCTCAAATGGCAGCGGGTGGGGACCGGTGGCGATGACAAACACATGCACGCGCATGCACATGGGTCGTGGTTTGCACCTGCACATGCGCGATTATGGTTTATACACGTTTGGCTTTGGTTTTGTTTTTGCTTTGGCATGCTTTGTTTTGTTTTGCATGGCATTGTAGCGGTTCCCGCTGAATGTACACAATCGCGTTGCACTTGCCAGGACGCAGCCAGGGCGCGATCGCCATGCCGGGCTCGTCCGGACGGGCCCAGACGCGCCTCTCCTGGGCATGCCCGGACTCGCTGTTCCCCGGCACGCCCGAACCTCCCGGGCACGCCCGGTCTCGTCTTTCCCGGGCATGCCCGCTCTCGCCTTTCCAGGGCTCGCCCAGAGCGCCCGGGCACGCCCAGCCTCGACTTGCCAGGCCGCGTCCAGGACGCCCGGGCATGTCCAGACTCGCCTTTCCAGGGCTCGCCCAGAGCGTCCGGGCATGCCCGCTCTCGCCTTTACAGGGCTCGCCCAGAGCGCTCGGGCACGCCCAACCTCGACTTGCCAGGCCACATCCAGGACGCCCGGGCATGTCCAGACTCGCCTTTCCAGGGCTCGCCCAGAGCGTCCGGGCATGCCCGCTCTCGCCTTTACAGGGCTCGCCCAGAGCGCTCGGGCACGCCCAGCCTCGACTTGCCAGGCCGCGTCCAGGACGCCCGGGCATGTCCAGACTCGCCTTTCCAGGGCTCGCCCAGAGCGTCCGGGCATGCCCGCTCTCGCCTTTACAGGGCTCGCCCAGAGCGCTCGGGCACGCCCAGCCTCGACTTGCCAGGCCGCGTCCAGGACGCCCGGGCATGTCCAGCCTCGCCTTTCCAGGACTCGCCCTTGACACCCGGGCATGCCCGGTCTCGGTTTTCCCGGGCAAACGCCCCGGCATAAATGTGTATATATATTGCTGCCCGATAAACGGGCTTTTCAGAATACCTGAGCTGTTTTGTTTCAATAAAGCAACTCGGACGAATTCCGTCTTTGGTCGCGTCAATTCTTTCGACTCGCGTTGGAGCGCAGCTCCTTCAGCA
This sequence comes from Myxine glutinosa, assembly GCF_964187855.1. Taxonomy (NCBI): domain Eukaryota; kingdom Metazoa; phylum Chordata; class Myxini; order Myxiniformes; family Myxinidae; genus Myxine; species Myxine glutinosa. The sequence goes on along the minus strand of NC_136272.1, from coordinate 4,291,546 downwards.
TCATATGCTGTGTTGAACCTGTATGTCTGGTTGTTGGTCCGATTCTTTTGGGCATATACACACACACACACACACACACACACACACACACACACACACACACACACACACACACACACACACACACACACACACACATCAACCGTAGGTAAACGAACCCATGCACACATATTCTTTTATGCGTCATATGCATGTGTACATATTGTGCACATGCTGTGTGCACGCACCTTGTGCATGACATATTGCAAATATTTTGTACGCTTGCGCACGCACACACACAAACGCACACACACACACACACACACTCACACTCGTACATCCGCACTCATACAAACACACACACACACACACACACACACACACACACACACTCACACTCGTACATCCGCACTCATACTATAACACACACACACACACACACACACACACACACACACACAAATGCGCACACACACACACACACACACACACACACACACTCACACTCGTACATCTGCACTCATACAAACACACACACACACACACACACTGCGTTATTCTCCTATAAATCTGCCATGCTCAGCTTAAGATTTTTACCTCATGTACGCCATTAAACCCTAGGATATCGAAATCTCGGATAAACTCTGCATCAAATCCTGGATCCATCACACCACAGGCCAAATCCCATTCCCACTGAGGCTGTAAAATATTCCCGAAACAGAGTACAGTACATTTTAAAAGGGCACCTTTAAAATAACCTGCTTTAAAAAGGGTGTTGTGTAGGGCAAGGTCTTTGAAATTCACCTCCAAGGGGTATTTGTCGATTTCTTGTCGAAGAGGGTCCATCGCCTGCCAGGAAGCCAGCATGCCAAGGTCGATGAGCAGCATGCCTCCAACGATTCCCACCAGCTTCTGGTCCTTTATGATCTGTAGGCATTCGTCCATTCACCACAATCGCTTACCATTGGTTACCTGCATGATTCCCATTGCATAATAAAGTTAATTTAATAATTCCAATAGCTTTTCCAGCCAATGTAATATGGGTTTGGAAAATGTTTCACAATTTAGGTTTAAGTTTTGTGACATTATTTCATTGTTATTCTTAAATGAGGAATTGATTTCTGTCCATCACCATCTCACTTCTCTCAAAATCCTGTTTATGTATTGAGGTATGTTTTAGTAAAGGGCATATTTTGCTATCTCTTGGGAAATATTTCCTGCACCTTGATTCCTCACATTTTTACACATTCCTAGATTTACATGTTGGGTGCAGCCAAGGTAGCCTCTGGAGTCAACCCATATGTGCTTGACCCATGTGCATGACCCATGTCGATACGACCGGGGTGTTCCGCACATCACCGATTTCCCTTGTTCATGCTCCGGGAGAATATTGTGTTTCAGCTTGGGGACAATGTGGGAATGGGAAGGAAGTAGATGTGCAGCTTAACTCCTCCTTGAAGTTTACTACAGGCCACCATCCTCCAACTCCTCTACATCAGCTCCTAATTCTGGCAGCGATACCCCCACATCATGTCAGAAGAGAAACTGCAACGTGACAAGCTGCCATGAGGACTATCCAACATGCATCACACCCACTCTCACACCAAAACCAACAAGGAACTGGAAAATTTGCAATGCCTCATCAGGTACACCCCTTTCATTAGAGCAACCCCATGTGGGAACTACAAGGGCACTCGGTAGAGCGCATAGAGATAGGCCGGACCTGAACCAAAATCTAATGGGTTTGTTCTTGTCCCCTAACCAGCTAATCCACTAAGTTTTGGCATAATCCATCCTGAACTTGTTGGAATATCGTGCTATATTGTACCTATATCGTTTTTGGCCCTATCTCTCAATTATGATGAAACACTTAAAAAATTGTACTCGTAGTATCCGGATCCAGATCTTCACCAAAAACTAAACAATGCATCCTTGTCACACATCCAACCTGTCCACCTAGTTTCGACCGAATCTGTTAATTACTTTTTGAGATATCGTGCTCAAACCAGCCCCAAAAAAGGTTTTAGAGAAAAAAAAAACAAGAGACAAATACAGACAAAAAATGTTTAAAACGTAAGTAGAGCTACATTCATGGTGCACATCCCCATGCGAAATAAATAAACAACATATCCTCTAGCATGCGACATTGCCGGGGCACCTTCGGCACCAGGAGATGATCCCAAGCAATGCCTGGAGATGGAATAGCAAGGGGCGGTGAACAGCAAATAGGGATAAAAACATAACCTCCGTCCACCCTTGGTGGCAGAGATAATGGCTCCTCGCGGGTAATGTGGGAGGAATTTCTAGGGGGTAACATTGAATAATATAGGGTAGTTATTTCCCATATTGCATGAATTAATGCAAGTGTGAGGTAGTTTAATTGTGATATAGAATATGTGTCATTTTATGTGTAGAAAGCTGTTATCTCCCTTCCCTAGTGTACGTGTCTAAAATCGCCATACTCTTTATAATGTTCCACCCTCTGTAATCTGTCTTACAGATCCTTTTAAGGAGAACAGCAGCCTGGCATGCCACAAAAGGCACCCGTTTAGGCGTGAATCGGCTACCGGGAAGCTTCGGGGCAAGTTGCCAAGCAGAGGTGTGGCCTCTGCATGAGTGAACCCTCCGCGGCCAACTGCCACAGAGCAGACGGAGTCGGGTGACGTGATGGGGTGGGAGGAAGGTGGAGGTCATAAAGGTGATACAAGCTGGAAGCCATGGGAAATGAGGCAATGCACTGTACAAGCGGCAGGAGTAGCTCTGCCTCCTTCCTCAACCCCCCTTCCTCTTGCAGAGGGTCAGATGAGAGAGTGAAGAGAGTTCTGATCAGCAATGATAATCGGCTGTCAGAGAGTGGGCACCTCTATCAGGAACACCTCAGCAATCTCCATATCAACCGTAGGTAAAATTATTATGAAATGGCAGACCACAGGCAGCTCCACCCCTGACCATCAACTTTCGAGAGCATCAAATATTACCTCAAGAGGGAGGCAAACCCTGTGATTCAGTTACACAGAATAGTGGTTCTATCCTTCAAGGTGTGGCTTCCCAAAATTAACCACATGGTATTCATAGAATTGTTGTGTCTGTGCCCTGCACAGTCAACCTGGTGTGAGCCAACTCTTCTGTTTCTAAAGGGGTTTTTTTCATTGATCCAATATGGCTGCCAGACCACCTGAGCGATGACATCATAAATTTATATTCTCTAATATAATTGTTGTGTAGATCACGCTCAATAAATTTCAAAATAATCAGACGAAGCGTTGTCCCTATCGAATTATGACATCACAATGAATTAAGGCACCAATGACGTCATCGTTAAAACACTTATTCCCCATGCGGGATTCTTTAAACTGTCAAAGCACATTTCAATTTTTTACATGGAGCGGTTTTGGAGATATATAGTCTAGTAGGAAGACTAGGTCCCCCTGCACCCCCCGGAGATATACTTCTAATCAGTGTTTCTAGATTGGAAAAAATGTGTAGAAAATGACTAGCTATGGCCCCAAGCTGAAAAAATGTCCCACATACCATTTTTATGCAAATTACTGCTGCAAATTTTATGCAAAATTATGCAAATTTTATGCAAATTTTTGATGAGGAGTAGAGTTGAGGGGTCTTTGAGGGCTTCATCGAGGTGCTCTCGGTTGCAAGACTGGGTCATTCTGAGAAGCACAGCAGGGTCAGAGATCATGATGTTCTCCTCCTCAGTGAATCTCTCCATCAACAGCCTCTCCATTGCCTCACACACTGTTTTGAGGCAAAAGAGGGACTTTGCGTAGGCCTTTCCACTGAGAACACCTTTGAGAGATCCACTTGTTACTAGTTGTGCCTCAAAGAGAATCTCTGCATATCCAGAACCACGCATCTTGTGTCCAGTGAGCATCCCGATGTAGTTCATGGATGTGTGGAAGGGTCCAATCGTTACTACATGACTAGCAAATTCATTTGGCCAGCGCCAGATGATGGGAAGGGCTTTCATGCAGACACCCAGATCAAATGTATTCAGGACCCATCTCTGACCCACCTCAGCAGTTGCTGCCTCGGAACGCTTCAGTAGCTCACGAACAACTGCGTTGTCTGTGATCGGTCTGTGCCTGGTGCCTGCATGGCATGGCAATGGCCTGCAGCCTGTGCCTGGGCTAGGGGGTTTCACCTCTGCAACTGGTTCTCCCCCACCCAGCAAATCAACAGTCGACTACTGCACGCCTATCCACCAACCGATCACAGACAACGCAGTTGTTCGTGAGCTACTGAAGCGTTCCGAGGCAGCAACTGCTGAGGTGGGTCAGAGATGGGTCCTGAATACATTTGATCTGGGTGTCTGCATGAAAGCCCTTCCCATCATCTGGCGCTGGCCAAATGAATTTGCTAGTCATGTAGTAACGATTGGACCCTTCCACACATCCATGAACTACATCGGGATGCTCACTGGACACAAGATGCGTGGTTCTGGATATGCAGAGATTCTCTTTGAGGCACAACTAGTAACAAGTGGATCTCTCAAAGGTGTTCTCAGTGGAAAGGCCTACGCAAAGTCCCTCTTTTGCCTCAAAACAGTGTGTGAGGCAATGGAGAGGCTGTTGATGGAGAGATTCACTGAGGAGGAGAACATCATGATCTCTGACCCTGCTGTGCTTCTCAGAATGACCCAGTCTTGCAACCGAGAGCACCTCGATGAAGCCCTCAAAGACCCCTCAACTCTACTCCTCATCAAAAATTTGCATAAAATTTGCATAATTTTGCATAAAATTTGCAGCAGTAATTTGCATAAAAATGGTATGTGGGACATTTTTTCAGCTTGGGGCCATAGCTAGTCATTTTCTACACATTTTGTCCAATCTAGAAACACTGATTAGAAGTATATCTCCGGGGGGTGCAGGGGGACCTAGTCTTCCTACTAGACTAATAGAGGTGCAACGTTTTTCATTTATTCCAAGATGGCGCCCATACCACATGACCTATAACATCATAGCTATCACAAAAAATGGTGAAAACTATGGTGAAACTATGGTGAAAAATCACCACTCCTATGGTGAAAATTTCGGGTCAATCGGACCAACAATTGCAGAGAAAAAAAATTCATACTGATCAGATCAAGCATTGTACTTGTAAAATTATGATGTCATAATGAAGGCACTGATGCCATCATCATCAACACATCTTATTCCGCATGAGGAGTACTTGACAATGCACCATGTTTCAATTTTTTCCATGGAGCGGTTTCGGAGATATAGAGGTGCAACATTTTTCGATTTTTCCAAGATGGCGCCTGCAGCACTTAACCGATGACGTCATAATTATCATTTTAAAAAATCTACAGGAGGAGGTGCTCCCATGATCAAAATGTCGTGTCCATCAGACTAATGGTTGCAGAGAATTTTTTTTTCATACTGATCAGACCAAGTGTTGTACTTGTCAAATTATGATGTCATAATGAAGGCAACAATGACATCATAATATATCTTATTCCTCATAGGGAGTACTTGACAATGAGCTTTGTTTCAATTTTTCCATTGAGCGGTTTTGGAGATATAAAGGTGTAACACTTTTCCAAGATGGCGTCCGTACCACATGACCTATGACGTCATCATTATGAATAAAAAAATTATACAGTCGGAGGCGCTCCTATGGTAAAATTTTGTGTCAATCGGACCAACGGTTGTTGAGAAAATGAATTTTAAAATGCAGACACGTATGCCACACGAAATGCCGAACCCTGCTTTTCGCTTCGCGAACGCAGGGTAATGAAAAATGAGATAGGCACCAGTATGGCAGGTTGAGCATTGGATTCAAGGAAATAATATGGTAGAGCACCTGCACTAAACCTTTCATCAGTGTTAAGGTTTTCATCCGCAGCTCTATGGAATACTGCTCTCCCCTCTGGTCTGGTGCTCCTGCCTCACACCTAGCCCGTCTGCACGCTGTTGAAACCAAAGCGTTCGAATCATTGGAATCTCCCGCGATGAAGCTAACTCCAAGGGCCTTTCACTCACTCACCGCAGGCAGGTTGGTGGTCTTTCCGTCTTCTACCGACTCCCCTCTGACCTTGCCCCCCCAGCCCTCTCTGGGCTCTGTCCCCCAAATATTCCTACAAGTCGCACAAGATCTGCCTGCAACCCTCTTATGGTTAAACTGCCAAAATCAAGACTTTCTGCTCACCTTCACTCCTTCATTCCTCTTTTCTCCCGCCTCTGGAACAAACTCCCTCACTCTCTTTAATCCCACTGCACCCTCCAGGTCTTTAAAACAGCTGTTCACCACCATCTCTTATCCTCCCCCATCCAAAACCTTGATCTTTTCTACCCCCGCTAATTTCTGTCCCCTTGTGTTTTATACCTCTCCCCCCCGCCCTCCCCCTCCCACGCCTCCTGCCCCCAAGCCCTCTCCCTCCCACACTTCTCTCTGCTCTCAAATGTTGTGGTTGTGTGCTTCCCCTTCTCTCCCCATCTTGTCTTCCGCTCCCTCTTTTTGTGTGTTTTGTTTGTCTGGTTGATTTGTTTGTGAAATAAATGTTAGCTCTTTCACGAGCCTCGATTCAGTATACAAAAAAAAAGAAAAAAAAAAGTGTGGTCAATGCACAACGTTGCAAAGAACTGGAATCTTGTGATCTCAAAATGTGGAATCAAGTTGTGCAGAATGACGAACCCAGGTACACAATATTCAAGTCTTTTGGCAGGGTCTATGGAAGGCATTGGAATGCCAATTACGGGCTTGCAAACAATAAACATAAAATTTTCCTCACCACCACCGTTTCATCCGAATCTGTAACTTTTAGGAAATTAAATATTTAATCAATCAAAAAATTGAATAATTAATCGATTAATTCATTAATCAATAAATCAAAAATACCCTTTATAGCCAAATAATTTGGTCATTGTTGTGTCCAAATATCACCTTTCTAGCTTAAAAGGTGCCTGAGATATTATCCAGATGAGAAAGAAAATAAATAAGTAATTAATAAATGGATAATAATTAAGTAATACATCAATTCATTGATTAATAAAAAAAACACTTTTTGCCAAAGCAATTATTCGCTGTTGTGCCGAAATATCAGCTTCCTAGCTCAAAGGATAGCTGAGATATTGCCCAGAGAAACCAACAAACAAATAAACAAGAAACAAGAACGCTCCTAAGTCATGTCATGAAGGTGCTGGAGAGGATTCTGGACAGGGGGATAAGAAAGAGTGTAGAGATGGAGAATGGAGAAGAGCAGCAGGGATTTAGAAAGCGTAGGGTGATGATGGATGGGATGTTCACACTGAGACAGATGGTGGAGTAGACGTTGAAGATGCAAGGTGAAATGCTTTTGGGATTTGTGCATATGGAGAAGGCCTACAACACTGTCCCGAGAGAGATGGTGATGGTGACGCTGAGATGGATGGGATTGCCGGAAGTAGAAGTTAGGTTGGTGGAAGGGATGTACAATAGAATGGAGGGCAGAGTTTTGGTTGGTCCTGGGATGTCGGAGATGTTCAGTGTGAACATCGGATTGAGGTAGGGAAGCGTTCTCAGCCCCCTCGTGTTTATCATGGTGATGGAGCTGGTAAACAGGAAGGTGAAGATGAGGGGTAGGTAGTATGGGGAGGATGCTGTATGTGGATGATCTGGCTGTTGTGGTGAAGAGTAGGTGGGAGATGCAGGAAGTGGAAGGAGGCATTTGGGAAACATGGGCTGAAAATGAGCATGGAGGAGACTGAGGTGTTGTGGGTCGGGCAGCAGAGGAAAGAAATGAATATCAGGTTAGAGAGGAAGGGGATCAGACAGGTAAATAGGTTTGAGTATCTGGGGGGAACAGTGACTGGGGATGGTTAGTCTGAGGTAGAGGTGCGGAGGAGGATTTGGAGCAGAGGAGGTGGGTGCGAATAAATGGAGGAGGGTGGAGAGAGTAATGGCAAACAGAAAGATACCAAAGAGATTAAAAGAGAGGTTTCTGATGTTATGTGTAACACCGGCCTACCTTTATGGTCTGGAGACAGTGACACTGCCAGAGAGGCGACAACAGTGGAGGAGTTGCACTGCCAGAGAGGCGCAGGTTTGCGAGAACAACTGGGTGAGGAGGATTGTGGGAGTGAAGAGGGTGGATAGAAGGAGAATGGATGAACTGAGGGTGGAGATTGGTGTGCAGATGAGCTTGACGGGGAGATTGGTAAAATGTCGGCTGAGATGGGCTGGACATTTGGTGTGGATGGGGGAAGAAAGAATGGCAAAGAGAGCGGATAGTTTGAGGGAGAAAGGTAGGAAAAAAGAGGTAGACCACAGTTGAGATGTGAGGATTGAGGGCCGAGTAAATCGATTTGTGGCCGTGTCAGGCTCGCTGTCCAACCAATGGGTGGACAGAAGTGTTAAACATGGAAGTACGGATGAACAAGCGTATTACTTACTATAAAGACTAACGGGGCACCCTTGGGAAACACACGGGCATAGAGGTGTATGACATTTGGACATCTTGAGTTAGATGCCGCACATCGTTTTACATTATAGTCAGGTTCATTATGTTCAGATTTATAATTTCGTTCTTTTTTTGTGGAGATTAGCAAACCTATACATTTTTGGAAAGCTTATAGCACCAGGAATCCGAAAAACCATGTTTCCATTTGCGCAAATTTTTCTTTGGCGGCCATATTGGATTTTCAAAATGGCCACCATCGGAAACCTATTTTTCGCGATATCTCAACATCCGAACCACCTAGAGTGCTGATTCCAACACCTATACCCACATTTTTGGGGATGAGGAATCACATGAAGCCATCTAAAATAATCTACTCATTTCATTTCATTTCATAATTCATGTACATGAAAATAATCATTTCAACATGTTCAGTTCATGTACATGGAAAGTCATTATATCAGACCTAATAGTTCATTTAAAATAAACCTCATGAAGCTCACAATTACTTACCTGTTGTCGTTTTATATATTTGCAGGTCTTGAGAGAAGATGAGTGAAGTTACGACTCAGCCCACACAGTGGCAGCACTGCATAATTTGTCAAACCGCTTCAGCAAAATATGGAACGCTTGTCCAGCAGCCCAAACCGGACTCGTTTGAACACTTGCTACAAACCCTTAATGATAGAGCAGCCTACCATGATGGAAAATATGTTAAAATTCACAGTCGCTTAAAGGATGAAACAAGTGAAAGTCTGCAATTCAATAATGCAGTTTGGCATCGTATCTGTTATTCAAATGCAACCAACAAAGAGAAGGTACAACGTGCCAAAGACCGCCATCAATATCACATTTCAGCCGGCTCCTACACAGAGAAAAAACGTGGACAAAAGCGAAAAAGCACAGAACTGGACGAACCATCAACTTCCACCACCAGTCCGTTTACACGTTCTGCAACAGCTCCATTCATTAAGGAACATTGCTTTTTCTGCCAGGAAGATAACGAGCAAAAATTGTACACATTGAGAACAGAAAACGGTGGGAAAGCATTACACGATGCTGTGGAGCTGTCTGGAAATCTCACCCTGCAAACTAGGTTAAACACATCCATCTCACCCACTGATGCACATGCAATCGATGTTCAATACCACAAGTCATGTTGGACAACAAATGTATTCCATGTGTTACGTACCAAGGATAACAAGGGAACAACAGAGAGAGGTCATCCGTTTCAAACATCATGTTTGATTGAGTTGATTAGCCTTGTCGACTGTCAAACTCAGAATAAACAATACTTATCCATGGCACATATTGAAACAACATACATCAACTTGCTTGGTGGCACAGATGCATTGGCGCACCACTTCCCTGCATATAGTAGACACTGGCTCAAGGAGAGAATTCTTCTAGAACTACCACACGTAACGTCTGTTAGGCAAAAGGACAGGAGAAAACCTTCTGTTCTTTACTCCCCAGATGCATGCGAATCCGATATGGTTCAGTCTGCCATGATAGAAAGTGAAGTAGACGATCTGAATATTATCTATAAAGCAGCAAAGGCATTGCGCAGAATTATCAAGAACTTCCACCAACAGGAAAACTCATCCGATGCTATACAGGTCACTAGCAGCACAGATGATGTTCCAGCAGCACTCCACGCAATGATCAGATGGGTTATGGTGGGGCCAACAGAAACACTAGAAACTGAAAAACGAACCACTCACGTTAACAGAGAAGTACTCACTGTTAGTCAGATGCTATTGGGTGGATTCAAATCTGACAAGCAAGTGAACTATAGGCCCAAAACTGATTCTGCGACCTTCCGATCAACCAAATCACAAGAAACTCCACAGTCTCTAGGATTAGCCTTGGCAGTTCACCATGACACAAGAAACAAGAAACTCCTGGAAAGTCTCTGCTCTCAAGGTTACTGTGTCTCGTACAGTCGTGTTATGCACCTCGAAACAGCCCTAGCAAATGCCATTGTGGAAAACACCCTGAAGTTCCAAGGACTTTATGTTCCTCCATTTTTGAAGAAGGGAACTTTTGTGTTTTTTGCAGCTGATAACACAGACTTTGCTGAAGACAGCGTGGATGGCAAAGGGACAACCCATGGAACAATCATTGCTGTTTATCAAAAACGTGACACTCAAGGAGAAACATTGGCGCCACAACTGAGCATAGCTGACACTACCAGTTTGTCAGTGACCCCGTACCAGGTTCCTATGCTTCATTGTGACAAGCCGGTGCCGAAAACCATAAAGAGAACAGACACATTCCACATCAGCAAGGATGGTATATCACCAGCGTATCACCTTACACATCTAGGATGGTTGGTTGCTTCTATGATCACCAGAATGCAGAAATCAAACAGCACATATATACCTGGTTGGGCAGGATACCACTCATTGCTGTCGGGTAGTCACAGTTTGACACAAGTCGGAGTCTTACCCCTTCTACCTGAAGTAGCACAGGAGTGGTCGACTCTTCTGACCGTCATCTCTCAGACAACTCAGCTAAAGAACTTAGTTGTTGGTACAAGCCACCCTACAGTCATTTCCTGGGATATGGCCCTCTATGAAAAGGTGATAAGGCTGCTGGATGCAAGGCCAGACCTGAAAGGTACCGTTGTACCTCGGCTTGGCGAGCTGCATGTGGTCATGGCTGCTTTGATAGCCCTGGGTACTTCCATTGAGAACTCAGGTATTGATGACGCGTGGATAGAGGCCGACCTCTACGGACCTTCAACAACAAGGCAGATCCTGAGATGTTCGCATTACAAACGCACTCTCCGTGCTCATATTTATTCATATATAGCACTTTATGAAATGGCGCTGGACCTGTTCTTCAAAGATTATCCACAGTTGAAAGCCGTTTGCTCAGATATGTCAGAAGAAATAGACGAGGCATGTTCAGAAAAGGACAAGTTCACCAAAGCCACAAGTGTGAAAGAAGCCAACACAAAACTGTTGAATGTCATCACTACAGCTGATGTTGTGAACATATTCAAGACTTGGGAAACAGAACAATCCAAAAAAGCCATGTTCAAGTCCTTGATGAATTACCTGCATCGAGTGGAGACAATTCTGTTCTTTGTGGAAGCTTCTCGGGACGCAGATCTCAAACTCTACCTCGAATCTGGTGAGGCACTCAGCAAGCTATTTTTCTCCATGGATCGTATCAAATACAAACGTCTTTGGCCGCGATACATAGCAGATATGTATGACCTGAGGAAGACGCATCCGGCCACATACAGGGAACTCGAGAATGGAAATATCTCAGTAACGAAATCTAGCATCCCCTTTGTATCAATCGGTGCAGACCACGCTTGTGAACAGGAAAACAGAGCAATGAAGGTTCATTCTGGACTTCCAGGCATCTCCAATAATGCCAATGCAAGGCAGAGATTCTTTATGGCCTCTCCAGAATTGTCACGGCTGACCAGAGAATTCAAAGATCAGTTCGACACCAAAACAGACAAAGTGACAGAACACCACGAACTTAGTCCGAGGGCAGTGAATCTGAACAATACAGCGGTTGAAAAGATCAAGGCTGCTATCATGAGTCATGGCAATCCATTTACCACAGAAGGAAATAGCATATACAACTTGATCACACATGCCTATGTCCCAGAGGAGCACACGTCACAAATCCTGAATATCGACAACATTGGTCAACACTTGTACGAAGAGTATGTTGACGAAAGAATCAACGGAACAGTCAGCTTATTTGCACCCGTGAAAAAAGAAAACAACACGATGTACTTGTCTGGTGTGAAGAAGACCAAGATCATGCTCAGGGACAAGTCAGTCGACTTGAAGGAAACAAAAGACTTGTATGGAAGGCTGATGATATTGACAAAATCAAGCCGTGATGTTGACCAGAAAGACGCAATAGGCAACTACGAATTCACCCTTACACCTCGCGCCTTGTTCGCACCAAACGGTGACCTGCTTCCTTGCCTTGACAAGTCAAAGTTAATCCATCTCCTTGTGAAACATGGAGACTTAGCTCCGGGTGACTTAGCTCCGACCTCAAGTCCTCAAGCTCAAGTCCATAACTCTGCAGCTATGAAAATAGCAGTAGTCGACGCCATGGTTCTTGTACAGAAATTGTCGACAAAACCAGCTGCAACAGTAACCGTTGAAGATCTCAGTGTCAGCTTTAATACCAGATTGATGTCACTGACAAGACATTTTGACGAAGTTATCCTCGTGTTTGATACTTACAAGGCCGATTCGTTGAAGCAAAGCACAAGACAAAAAAGACGAGGGGGGCACAATCCAGTCCAGTACCAAGTGAAGGACAATACCAAGATCCAACACATCACCATGAAGCGGTTCTTGTCACACGATCAGACAAAGTCAGATTTGGCAGAATATCTGGCTGAGAAAACGTTGGAGTACAACAGAGATGCCTCCAAGCTGATAATTATATGTGCAGCAGGAAAGGCCAAGAGTAACAAAGGCGTGCATTTTGAAGACATCATGAGGAGGCAGACACTCTGATGATTCACCAAGCAGTGCTGGCAACTCGCCGCAATCCCAACGCAGAACAGCTTACCTTCTTCTCTCCTGATACGGATGTCCTGGTCTTGGTCATAGCTAACTATGATGTTCTGCTCAAAAACACTGCTGTCTCCCTTGTGTCGGGCCTTGTGCAAGTACAACCAATCTGGAACAATCTTGGCGTCGAAAAGGCCAAGGCATTGCCAGCATTCCACACATTCACAGGAGCAGACAATACTGGACGGTTTTCGCGAATAGGCAAAACAACATGGTTTGAAGCTTTCTTCAGAGCCGATAGTGACGTGATACAGGCCATGAGAATGCTCGGTGATGCTGCAGATGTGACCGCAGATCAGATGTCCAACTTGGCAAGATTTGTATGTGCAGTGTACGTACCAAAGGGAATATGTATCAACAGCATTCCGGAGTTGCGCTGGTACCTCTTCTGTAAACACATGACTGAAAGTCACAAGTTACCTCCAACGCTAGGGGCTCTAAATCAGCATGTTGATCGTGTACATCTTCAGGCAAGGGTATGGGCTCAGGCTACTATCGCACATCAAGTGTTCCTGGATCCACAGCAACATGGCTACTTCAAGGACAACGATGGGGAATTGAAACCACTAATGACAGATGTACCACCAGCACCGAAAGCAATACTTGAGATGGTCAGATGTCAGTGCAAAGGAGACTGCTCATCGAGACGGTGTTCGTGCCGTGCCAATGACTTGGCATGCACAGACTTGTGTTTGTGCAGCTCCGAATGTGAAAACGACGATGACTGTCAACCTGTTCTCTGCTCTGACGACAGTGATGAGGACATTTGAAAACCTATGAGGACAAAATGTTGATGAATGTTGACAAAGATAAAATTTCATCTATGGGAAATATTCTATGTTCAAATAAAAGTAATTATTACATGTATAATTATGGATTGTATAGCCTCATCTCTATATACTTACCTCTTGAATACATAAATCACCTGTTTAGGATATATGAGGGATGTGGTTTCATAATTATGATCCGTGTGCCACAATGTAGCGAAACATCACTCAATGTGGTATACATATTCAGAAAAAAACATGTTTCCTGAAAGTGGCCATCTTGAAAATCCGCTGTAGGCTGCCACCTGGTATCCCAGGGTAGGTGTAGATTATTTTAGATGGCTTCATGTGATTCCTCATCCCCAAAAATGTGGGTATAGGTGTTGGAATCAGCACTCTAGGTGGTTCGGATGTTGAGATATCGCGAAAAATAGGTTTCCGATGGTGGCCATTTTGAAAATCCAATATGGCCGCCAAAGAAAAATTTGCGCAAATGGAAACATGGTTTTTCGGATTCCTGGTGCTATCAGCTTTCCAAAAATGTATAGTTTTGCTAATCTCCACAAAAAAAGAACGAAATTACATAACAAACCTGACTATTATGGGCACTGCCAATTCATCAGATGCAGAAATAATGTCATCTGCACAATCGATTTACTTCACATAATATGTAAATATATGTCCATGTACATGGGAAATACAGTTTTCAATGTACAGTATTGGAAAAGGTGACTTCAACACCTCAAATCTTCTCCCCTGTTTCCCTCCCGCCCCCCCCCCCCTCACCCCCACACACACACACCACGCATACAGCACTGGGGAGAGGGGGAGAGGATCGCACACAGGAAGAGGAGGGAGGAGAGGGATGGGAGAGGGAGGAGAGGGACACTCGACCATGACTTGAGAGGAGGAGGGGGAGGACCTCCCTTGACCTACCTCTATTCATTTATAAACTTCAAAGCATCGAATACACTTCGCTTTATAAATCAAAAATTGCTCAACACCAAACTGTATTCCATAATTAGTCCAAATATATCCAAGTTATTATGTACAAAGTTTTTTGACGTATTGTTTAATTACATAGTTATAAAAGAGTTAACTCGCCTGAAATAAACTATATATATACACAAGGAATATGAAAATATATAATAGCCCTGCAGTTCGATCCCGAACTTCAGTATTCAGTCAATGTACTTTTACTAAGTAATAATATAAATAACCAATTCCTAGTAGGAAACCCTACCCTCCCCACACTCGCCTCCTCCCTCCTTCCAACCTCTTCCCCTCCACTCCACTCTCCCCTCTTCCCTCACTCTCCCCTCTTCCCTCACTCTCCTCTCCCCTCACTCTCCTCTCCCCTCACTCTCCTCTCCCCTCACTCTCCTCTCCCCTCACTCTCCTCTCCCCTCACTCCTCTACTCTCCTCTCTCAATCCTCTCCAACCCCTCATTCCTCTCCCCTCACTCTCCTCCTCCCTCCTTCCAACCTCTTCCTCTCCCCTCACTCTCCTCTCCCCTCACTCTCCTCTCCCCTCACTCTCCTCTCCCCTCACTTTCCTCTCCCCTCACTCTCCTCTCCCCTTACTCCTCTACTCTCCTCCCTCAATCCTCTCCACCCCTCATTCCTCTCCAACCACTCACTCCTCTCCAACCCCTCACTCCTCTACTCTCCTCGCCTCCCTCACTCCTCTCCTCCATCACTCTTCTCCAACCCTCACTGCGCACACTGCACATGGGAGAGCAACACACACAGGGAAAAGGAGGAAAGGTAGGGGGAGAATTACACTTCCACCCTGACTTGATGGACTTGACTCGAGAGGGGAGGGAGTGGAGAACCTGCCTTGACTGATTTACTTCTGATGTTCATTTTTAAACTTGAAAGCATCAAATACACTTCGCTGTACAAATTTAAAAATTGCTTGAAAGTGAACGCTATTAATAAATATTGTATTCCATAGTTAGTCCACATGTATACAATTTATTACATGGAAAGTTTTTCGAAGTATAGTATTGTTGAATTACATAGTTATAAACTCGCCTAAAATAAACTCTTTATATACACCCCAAAAATATGAAAAAATATAATTAGACTAGGGTTGGATCCCTAACTTCAGTATTCAGTCTCTGTATCTTTAGCAAATAATAATATAAATAACTAATTCCTGAGCAGGGAACCCTCTCCACAACACTCCCCTCACTCCTTTCCTCGTCCCCACATCGCGTCTGACCAGACACATTCAAAACAGGTATTAAAATGCATTTCGCCGGTTTTCTAACCTTTTACTGAAACTGAGTCTTAAACCATATTTGCGACTTTGAAAAATGAAATCACATGGTGAATTAGAGTTGAGATAAAGCCTTGAGGGAGTCTGAATGGACTTTATATTACAGGCCTTAATTTCATTTAAAATGCATTTTTGTCTAAAAACGGTAGCTTTTATCCAATTTCTTCCCCGTTTTTTGCAACCGAGTCTTAAACCATTTTAGCGACTATGGAAAATGAAATCAGATATCGAATTAAAGTTGTCGGATAAAGCCGTGAAAAAAAAAAAAAAAAACACCTTTAGAGGCCATTTTTCCCCGCAGAGCGGGGGTTGGCCTTTTTCGGGCACCGTGGTTGTTGTTGTTTTTATGGTCCCCTTTTTGAAGCAATGTTTTACGGCCGGATGCCCTTCCTGCCGCCAACCCTGTTTGTCGCCTTTTACGACAAACAGGGAATTACCAGTGAACTGGTACTCAATTAGCCGACCTCGGAAGGATGACAGGCTGAGTCAACCCCCCTGGCGTTAATTCAGCGATCGACCGGGATTCAAACTCAGGATCCTAGGATCCTAAGCTGGCACCCTAGCCGCTAAGCCAAAACCAGGGATCAAAAGCCGTGAGAAAGTCAGAAAGCGCGAGTCTAACAAAAGAGGCCTTAGGCCGACACTGCTCCAACAAAATGGTGTTTTTGAAGCCCCTCCCAGAAAGGATGAAGCCCCTCCTTCAACAGGGGAAGTCACACCCTAAATGGACGGTGGACAGACAGAGCTACTGGAGGATAGTTATAGTGTAGTGTTGATAATAATTATAGTTTATAATAATAATTATAGTGTCGATAATAATAGCAGAAAGGAATGAATCGTTGACCGATGAAAGGATTTATAAAACTAGGGCATTGCCCGTACGTGGGTGCCCGTTCCTTGCCAAAAAAAAAAAAAAACGCTACCCGTACGCTCTACCCCGCCCGTACGCCCGTAAACAAAAAAAACAACGCTCTTCGCTTCCGCCCTTCGCTCTGACTGAATTGGGAGAAATAATGCGCATAAGAAATCGAATTACGTACCGTAATGGCGGTCAGCTCGTAACGCGCTCAGCTCCGCTCGTCTCACATCGGCCACGCCTACGCAACAAAGCGTTCTGTGATTGGCTGCCGGAAGTGAAGTCTTCACTGTCCGGAAGTTCGCAAATCGCAGTTACGATGAATCGTTTTAATTTAATCGCAGTTTGAATTCGTTTTAAAACATAGTTTAACGGCAACATAGTTTGCAAACGTGAAATAAATGAATACGCTCTCAAATGTGCCATCCGAGGCAGAGTGTGTCCGCCACGTTCGGCACACGCGATAGTTCGCTGCTCTCTGATTGGTTGAATCGTTTTTTGGACATAGCTCGGTAAGTAATTGTCCGATTAATATGAAACCTTGAAAAGGCACATCCTCGGGTCCCCAGCAATATACCTGGCAAGTTAAAAGTATATCGGACCCGTGGTTGTCGAGAAACAGCGGTCACAGACAAACAAACGTACAAACGTACAGAGATTACTGGAATTATAGATAGATGAGACATCAAATCGCTGTGGGTTACAAGAAGATATCCTACAAAGTGTTTTTTTTATCAAAAAGGAATATCCGTTCAAAGTGAGCTGTCATTCAAAGATAAAAAACCACCTTTAGAGGCCATTTTTCCCCGCAAGCGGGGGTTGGCCTTTTTCGGGAACTGTGGTTGTTGTTGTTTTTCGGTCCCCTTTTTTGAAGCAATGTTTTACGGCCGGATGCCCTTCCTGACGCCAACCCTTTTTGCCGCCTTTAACGACAAGCAGGGAATTACCAGTGAACTGGTACTCAATTAGCCGACCTCGGAAGGATGACAGGCTGAGTCAACCCCCCTGGCGTTAATTCAGCGATTGACCGGGGTTCGAACCCAGGATCCTAGGATCCTAAGCCGGCACCCTAGCCGCTAGCCCAACACCAGGGATAATTCAAAGATAAATGGTGACAATTTCCTGGAAATGGTTTCAAACTCACAATGAACACATCCCAATCAGAAATTACAATTAAGTCCTTACTGTATAGGCAGGGTTAATGACGTCATAATGGTACCCTTCAAAAAGCCATTCTCCATCTTGCTACCTTTCCTATGTAATGTAGACCTGGGTTTGGGGATGATTAAAACATGGCCATGGTTTTTCCTAGACGTCAGCTATGTCATAAAATGCAAAATTTACTGAAATATGAGCTCACGGTACCTATAAATAAATTTTTGTTTTAATCACAAACTGTTCAAACCAAAAATACATTTTAGTAAGATCTTTTACTTTGCTTGTGGAAAACCCTGTTTACTGGATTTACTAATGGGAATTTGTTTGTGGGAAATAACTCGCCTCATAAAAGCAATAAATGTCCTCTTGATTTGACTTTATGTTTGAAATCCACCTAAATAACCATCCTTTTTTCCAAATTGGATTTGTGCAGTGTTATAGCTCGGCTCCTGTAAAAATTAATCACTTTATGTGAAAACTAAAACGTTATGAAAACCCCGGGCGGGAATGATGCAGGCCTGTAACCACAGCATCCAGGATCATACGAATGATTCTCACCTTTTTTTTCATTCTGACATTTTTGAAAATGGCGTGGACACGCCAAGTTTTGGCAAACATGGAACCGAATGCTGTTGTGTATCCGATGGTAAGAATCCAGGTTCTGAGCTGTAGTGGAAAATAAGTGGAACAAAGTCAGTGGAAGAATTATATCAAAAGCTTGTGATTAAATTTGTAAGTAAATATATATAATATTAGACACAAATACGAGATAAATATATAAATAAATTAAAACATCTAAAAGTGAATGTATATATATATATCAATATATATATATATCAATATATATATCAATATATATATCAATATATATATCAATATATATATCAATATATATATCAATATATATATATATATATATATATATATATATATATATATATATATATATATATATATATATATATATATATATATATATATATATATATATATATATATATTGTTGCGAATATGGAATTTGGCCTCCATATCCGCTTGTAAATATTCCCCTATTTCCCCAATACTCCCCAACCATCCCCAATCCCCCATTCCCTAGTCCCATTGTCTGTAAACAACAATCAGTAGAGCCGACCTTCCCCTTTTTCCCCCATTAAATGTCGTGCCCAGGTCCACCGCATCTCACGTAGACAACTTTCGGACATCTTGCTAGTTATTCTTAGTCTATGTCAGTTAAGGACTCCTTTCCATTAATTCTGACTCTTCGTTGCACCAGAATGTGATTATATGGCACCAGTAGTGAGTTTAGGACCTTTCCCATACCTCCTTCCATCTTCTTCCCCAAACAACAACTACAACTACAACTACAACAACAATTACAACAACAACGACGCTGCGCGGGGGGAGTGTGCGTCATCACACCGGCTCGGTTAGCCGCCATTGACAATGCGCGCCGGACCATGCGCTCCACGGGGTTACCACGAAGGGGCTCCTTGTCAGTCCCCCGTCAAGGGCGGAGCCGGTAACCCCCCCCCGCACGCACCCAATGAGAGGCGACGTGCCGATTCCATCTGGGGCGGAGCTAACGAGCCGAGGGCGTGTCACTCCCCGCCGGAGATACGAAGCGACTCACCGGATGTGAGGTCAGATGCGCCCCCCAGCCTGGAGAGAGAAGTTGCCACGTACGAGCGCTGAATACCTCCCCGCATCTCTGGACCGGACCGAGTCGATTCTGACATTTGAGCCCAGGTGCACCTGGAGCCATCGATCCTGCCTTTCCTAGCCATCAAACCCCGTGTGAGTCAGCCTTTTGTCCCGTTTATCTGTCGTCTGTTGGGAATAATATAAGAGTGTGTCTAAGTGCTTATCTTACTATGCTGTCCCTCTTGTAGTTGTAATCTGACCTTCCGTAACAATATAACCTCCTCCGGAGGTCTTGAGAACTGAACCCTGGTGTCGTGTCATTTGAATCCCAGCTGTGTGTCTTTTCCTTCATTGACCTAGCGTAGCGCGATTAGTCAACGTTCGGGTATAATCGGGTAACTTGTGCAGACGTGGTCATACCAAAACCGCTCGGTAAACTAACATCCACCACCGCGTCTGTAACAATATATATTGTTACGGACACGGTTTTTGGATGTTATTTTACCGAGCGGTGGTGTATTTAACCGCGTCCGAACAGTTACTCCCCGATTAGAACCCGATTCCAACCGAACGTTGACTAATCGCGCTACAGATATTCAATTGGGAAACCTCTAAAGCGACCGAAAGAGAAGAAGAGAGAAGAAAGACAGAGTTTGGAGGAAGAACAGATTTATTATACACACACAAGCAATATTTTAGAGCGACCAATATTATTTACAGCAATAGATGGAAAAGAGCAGTCACACAGTGCATTGTTAACTTATTCTATTTCATTTACTTAATCCCCAAGACAAACGAGTAGGACAGGACGTTCACACTCACACGGTGGATATTGCAGGCAGGTAATGGCTCGAGGTTGATTGCTTGAGAGGAAGGCAAGGTCGGAGGCAGCAGCTTTCAACCCCTCGCGGTTTTGGCGGGAAAACCTCCGTCGCGTATCCGCGGCCGTCACGCGCTGGCTCGGCACACCTGCTCCTCTTCCTGGGGTGGAGCCGTCTCCCTCCGTTCAGCGCGTCTCTCCAACGACAGGGGATATTGCAGGCAGGTAGGTAGGGCTTGCGGTGGATTGCGCTCCTCTTCCAGGTCATCCCCCAGCGTATCTCTCAAGGCCTCTCCTTGGTGCAGCCTCGTTGCTCCTCTCCAGCCATCTCCAGTCATCTCCCAAAGCAGTCCCTTACAGTCGCTTTTATCACCTCCGGCGGAATTAAGCCGCCGGCTCCGAGGGCACGCCTACCGGGTCACTCACCGCGGTGTTGATTGGCTGTTAGGGCCGGTTCACTCCTGCCCTCTTCTGACGAGGTGGAGACACGCCTTTCTTCTCCAACCTTACCTCGTGGCCAATGGTGGTTGAAGAGAAAAACCGACCAAAATGCGGAAGGCAAATGGAAGGGAGGTTTTGGGGAAATTGGAAGGGCCTACGCTTATTTTGTTTGATACAATGCAAAGTCAATCTAGTGGAAAACACATACTTAGCCTACATGGAATAAGGAAATACACTATTTAAAAGATATATCGTGACCTGCGTGTATGTTCTATGAAATTAATTAGGAGGACGGCTGCGACCATTATTTACATTACCAGGATGTTACCATACCAAAACCATACTCTTCACATCCGTTACCCTTCCTCCAAAATTGTTACACTCCTCAAAACCCGTTACACTTCTCAAAACCCGTTACACTTCTCAAAATCGTTACACTGCACCCTCCTTTCTTCAGGCACGTCCTCCCTCTACAATTAACCTGACCCTGAGTGTGACAATTTTAAAACACAAATAAGTATGTCCCCCTATTGCATTGCATCCTGTCTAACAGACTCAAGCCCACAGCTAACCGAATTACGGAATTATTCTGAAACTATACATTTACGGTGGGGAGCATTATTTACAATGACGTGATTTCTTATTTACAACGCAACCCAGGACCTGTGTGTTTTTTTCTTTTCTTTTTAGGGAACAAGAGAAAGAAATTCCTGTTGGGAGGGAGGAGACAGCACGCATTGCATCGATGCACCAGTACCAATACCACCAAAGCACCCAAAAGCACCCAAAAGCACCACAAGCACCACAAAGCACCACTCGGTGCGCAGTCACCATGGTTCATAATAAACACAACAAAACAACTGGTGGTGGTCTTCTCCTTGTCTGCTGGGCCGATGTTCTTCCTGACGTCTTCTGGCTTCATGCGGCCTATTTGGACATAATAAAAAGCACAACTTGTGTTCGTTTTTTATTATTATTTAGGGCCTCAGGGGCCAACTAAGGGTGGTCCACCTGTTTGGCATAGGTGCCACCTTACCGAGGTCCGCAAGCAAGATTCCCTGGCCACTATGGCCGGTCTCCAACAGAGGTGCTCTGCCCCAGAACCTGGGGTCCATCAAGTGGTACTTGGCCGCCGAACAGCGGTCCATAAAGTGGTACATCAACGCAAGCGTGCTGGTTCTGGGAATCTCGGGCGCACAATGGCCACCTCACGCACGCTCCCCTCGGCACCCAATGGCGCACAGGTCATGTGGGAGACAAAAGAAAGACAATTGAGCGAGGGGTAAGGTCACAAGGGTACCCGTCAAACAAGGCAATGCAAGGTGAAATGCGTACGGAGGGCGAAGTGAGAAAGCTCGTCCCTACCGTACGTCACCCCCCTGTCACCTACACTACCCTTGCTCTTACCCCATATTTACAAAATCTACCCATTTACAAATTCGTCACTACTGTCACGTCTTCCCCATATTTCCCTTATACCAAATTCGTCACCACAATCCCTCTACTTCAAAATTTGCCATCACCAAATTCATCATCAATCCTCATAAGGAGGCAGAGATGGAACATCAAAGCACAATGTCACACCCACGTCATGATGCGTCTCACAACCCAAACATTTGCACAGTAAAAAATAATCAAACATGGCATGGTGTGGAGTACCTGTCACCTCAGGTGAGTGGATGCAGATGGTGTGAGGAGATCCTTCATCCTAACTATCCTCTAAATGATTTTAACACACTTTACACTACCCGGGGTCTTTCTCCGGCCAAACCATTGGCCCTCTTACACTATGGGTTCTAAAAACCAATTCCCATTGACCAAACTGTGGTGCTTCTCAATTTGGGGTCTCACTCCCCCGATTCATCTCCCTGTGCCCTCGCACAATTTCTGGGCTGCGACGTGTAGCTCTCCCAGCAGGTCTACCCACCTGCACACCTCCACCACTGTAGTTGCCACCCGAGCTTACCTGCTCCTCACCCTAACCTAACTAACTGGGGAAGACCCCTCTTGGATCTGTCACCCCACTGGTGCCCTCTGGCACTGGGCTACCCGGGTCCGTCCTCCGGATCCTCGGGCCCCATCCACAACAACTACTACCGGCTCCCAGAGCCCACCTGCGGCCTCACCTGGCCGACATCCTCACAGTGGTGGAGTGCCCAAACCAACTACACACACTAACAGGCTACACGCCCAGCCATTTCCACAACACTAATGCACCCATCCAAAGACCATTCTTCCACTCGCACCACAGATGCCAATATCCAACCACAATTTACCTATACCCTCTACCTAACACTTACACTACCCGCCCCGGGTATCCGTGATGGGGGTCCACTCTTCCCCCATTCACACCTTCGCACCATCCACTCCACTCCACAATTTCCACCATACTCACTCCACGACCATCCATTCCAATACTCCATACCATTTATTCCATACACCTGTCTTTCATTCACCTGTCGTTGCACACCTGTGCAATCATACCTGGTGCCACCTGCACCCTCCTTTCTTCCTGGACCATTTGGTCAACACAACACGCAATCACCACTACTCCCTCATACACTGCTCCACACACCTGTTCAGTTGCACACCTGTGCAATCACACCTGTTCCATTCTCACCCGTTCAATCCTCACACACACGGCATCATCTCAGCTAACTACTCCCCTCTGAAACTTGCGCTTCCCAGTCGTCCCTTTAAACTATTGCGCTCCCACGTCATTATCATCCATACTAATCTACCTGCGTCCCCACTACAGGTATCAGTCACTAACTAACCTTAACGTTACCTAATGTCATCTTCTAGGGCCCTATCAATATAACCTAACCCACCCGGGCTAGTTTTCACTGCCATACACCCCATAAGCTATTGTTCCTTTGCCCCCCACCTGTGAGGGATGGTGGATTTGCCATCCCACCACATCGGGGGTCTCTCACTACCAATTTCGCTCGTCCAAATCCAACAATTCAAAAATTTTCCATTTACCGCCAATTCTATTCACTTTTCTAAATTTCGTTTTAAATCACTATCACTATCACCATCACCCGTCTACTTATTACATCCTCTCGGTGCGCCAATTCACATCTACAGCCCGGCTTCGTACAGCCGAGCAATGGACGCGGGTTCTTTTGTGCCAGCGGCTGGATACGTCCCGCATTCGGGGCAGGGACGGAGGCTTACCCGGGCCGAGATCCCATGCACCACCTCGGCGTGGAGCCATCCAATGTCCCGATCTCGACCTGCCGGCACGTCTCAATAGAAAGTGGTCGCCATGACGACCCTTCCTATCGGGCTGCCCGCTCCGCCTAGTGGAGCCCGGACGCGGCCGCTCCACGCGAGGCCCAGCGTGGATCGCGCACGGCGGTCCTTTCGAACCCGCCGTGGCTCGGATCTCCGCTGGTTCTCGCGGCACGCGAAGCCCGGCACGCACCGAGGGCCCGATCCGGCTAAAAGTCGACCTAACCTTTAACCCGGTTACCGTCGACGCTTCACCTGCAGGCTTACATGCATACGCTACCTCTTTCTTGCTCATACATGCAGCCGTTCCCATTCTCCTCGTACCTTTTCTTTCACACCTCGGTACACTCACTCCGCTCACCGACTTGGTCACACACCTGACCACCGAACACTTTGGCACACATTCGTTGCTCGCACACCTCACCAATACACCTCTTCGCGCCCCCTCCTCGGTCACTTCCTCTGTGACAATCACAGGTGTGCCCTCATTCGCACACCCAACCACGTGTCTCACTACCAATTCCAGCGTGCATTCCCACTCACGCTCTACCATTCCAGGTGTGCATCCTTCTATTCCAGGTGTACATCCTCGCTCACCTGCCACAACCAACTCACGCTCCGTTTCACTCTCACTACTCTCACCTCCACTCTCGGTCGCGCACTCACCCTTACTCTTGACAGCATGCGCTTTCCCCATGCACCCGTCCGTTACACACCTTTCTCGCGCATCCTCTCGCGCACACTTTTTCGTTACTTCCTCCGTAACACTCACCACACCGCGCTTCCCTGTGCTCCCTCGCACACGCGCTACGACCGGCTCACTCCTGACGGCACACTCACTCCTCGGCGTGCACTTTTTCCTCACACACCCCATGGTCGGACATTCTCGCACACCTCTTTTTTTGCACACCTGTCCTGTCACACACCTCACCAACGGCCTTTCACGAACACCCGGATCCAAACCAATCCCCAAGCCGACTGAATCTCCCCTCACATCATGTACATTGCCACTCACCTCCGTACCTCGTCGCACCTCCTCTGCCACCTGCAAACTTTTTATTTGGTTAGTGAGCACTGCATCATGATTTGAACACAGACCTTGTACATATTCCATGACTTCCTCCTTTATCTCCCTCTTAGTTTCCCTCCGTCTCTTCTTAATTTCACTCACCCCTTCTTCCACTTCCTCTACTTTTTGTTTAACCTCTTTTATTTCTCGGTGCGTCTCCTCCAGTTCGTCCTCTAAGGCTACCGTGACCGTCTCTATGTGCATCCTCACCTGCCGGTCCTTTGTCTCCATTATCTCTGTCACCTCCTCCACCCTCATTGTCAGTTCCTCCCGTACCATCTGACATTGCCTCTGCGTCCCTATTAATTCGTTTTTAATTTCTTTTTGTGTCGCCTTTAACCCTCCTAGTACCGCAGTGTTCTTTTGAACCTGCTCCACTAACTTAGTTTGTCCCTCTGTCAGCTGTTCTACTCCTTTCGTCAGATCTTCTATTCCCCCCTGTAACTTTGCCGTATTATTTCTCACCTCTTTCTCTATACGCTTTTCGCCTCGCTTTACCTCCTCGCGCAGCCCCGAGACCTCCTCACTCACCCCTCGTCGTATTTCCTCCATCTGGTTCCCCATCTGTTCGATTTCCCGGGCGGATTGTTCCCCCATTTCCCGCAATTTGTCCTCCATCCTATTTTCTAACCCCATTAATTTCTTGTCTAACTCCTTAAAATTATTGTCTAACCCCTCACCG
This sequence comes from Myxine glutinosa, assembly GCF_964187855.1. Lineage (NCBI taxonomy): Eukaryota > Metazoa > Chordata > Myxini > Myxiniformes > Myxinidae > Myxine > Myxine glutinosa. The sequence continues at coordinate 4,265,658 of NC_136272.1, read as the reverse complement.
GTACCCCTCGCTTCGTCCCTCATTACCCCCATTTGGTTTCCCATTACCCCCATTTGGCCCTCTAATCGCTCACTCTGAGCATCCATTTTTGCTTCTAGCCCCATATTTGCCATTAGTATGGTTGCATTAATCTGCGCCATGAGGTCCCGCACATCAATTCCCGCTATTTGCGCAGCGGGCGCGGCTACCCCGCGCTCGTGCGAGCCGCCCCTTTGTGCGTCTGATACCACGTGCGCGAGAGCGCCATTTTGCGCGTCCGACACCCCCTCAACCGCCTCCTCATTGCTCTCCTCCTCCCTTTCTTCCACATACATTTCCCCTGGTTCCTGGGTTACCCCTAACCCGTCTATCTCCCCCACCGACATCCGATCGCCTTGATTGTCCATGGCGCGATCTCAAAATTCGGGTTTTATAAAACAACACAATTTCGGCAGCTCGTAATTTTGACCAAAAATTTTTTTTTTTAAATTTGGGCCTAACAAATTTAGTCCCGGGTCCGAATCCGACTCCTCGACACCAATTGTTACGGACACGGTTTTTGGATGTTATTTTACCGAGCGGTGGTGTATTTAACCGCGTCCGAACAGTTACTCCCCGATTAGAACCCGATTCCAACCGAACGTTGACTAATCGCGCTACAGATATTCAATTGGGAAACCTCTAAAGCGACCGAAAGAGAAGAAGAGAGAAGAAAGACAGAGTTTGGAGGAAGAACAGATTTATTATACACACACAAGCAATATTTTAGAGCGACCAATATTATTTACAGCAATAGATGGAAAAGAGCAGTCACACAGTGCATTGTTAACTTATTCTATTTCATTTACTTAATCCCCAAGACAAACGAGTAGGACAGGACGTTCACACTCACACGGTGGATATTGCAGGCAGGTAATGGCTCGAGGTTGATTGCTTGAGAGGAAGGCAAGGTCGGAGGCAGCAGCTTTCAACCCCTCGCGGTTTTGGCGGGAAAACCTCCGTCGCGTATCCGCGGCCGTCACGCGCTGGCTCGGCACACCTGCTCCTCTTCCTGGGGTGGAGCCGTCTCCCTCCGTTCAGCGCGTCTCTCCAACGACAGGGGATATTGCAGGCAGGTAGGTAGGGCTTGCGGTGGATTGCGCTCCTCTTCCAGGTCATCCCCCAGCGTATCTCTCAAGGCCTCTCCTTGGTGCAGCCTCGTTGCTCCTCTCCAGCCATCTCCAGTCATCTCCCAAAGCAGTCCCTTACAGTCGCTTTTATCACCTCCGGCGGAATTAAGCCGCCGGCTCCGAGGGCACGCCTACCGGGTCACTCACCGCGGTGTTGATTGGCTGTTAGGGCCGGTTCACTCCTGCCCTCTTCTGACGAGGTGGAGACACGCCTTTCTTCTCCAACCTTACCTCGTGGCCAATGGTGGTTGAAGAGAAAAACCGACCAAAATGCGGAAGGCAAATGGAAGGGAGGTTTTGGGGAAATTGGAAGGGCCTACGCTTATTTTGTTTGATACAATGCAAAGTCAATCTAGTGGAAAACACATACTTAGCCTACATGGAATAAGGAAATACACTATTTAAAAGATATATCGTGACCTGCGTGTATGTTCTATGAAATTAATTAGGAGGACGGCTGCGACCATTATTTACATTACCAGGATGTTACCATACCAAAACCATACTCTTCACATCCGTTACCCTTCCTCCAAAATTGTTACACTCCTCAAAACCCGTTACACTTCTCAAAACCCGTTACACTTCTCAAAATCGTTACAATATGTATTGTTACGGATTCTTCACTTCCGTTGTGGTGGTTTGCATCCACTGTAAATATTTCTGATTCCATGTACTATTATTCTTTTCAAAAGGTTTATTGTTCATGAACTGTTTTCAACAGGTAAAAAAGTTAAGGTTAAAAGAAACAGGAAACCAGATGGGGAACCGGGTGACGAAGAGGAAGAAGAAAAAAAGAGGGCGGAGCGAATGAGTCGGACAAGAAAGTCGAGTTGCTCCGGGTTCTGAAGCGAACGTTGGCGAGCAAGAGTCACTCGCGAATTTTCGGGTTCCCGGGAAAGGGGTCCCTGCGACAGAATTGTCATCGCTGTGACCGACCAACCTAACCTGCGTGTCAGGTTTTAGGCAGTGGATTCCGAGGAGAATTATCGCCAGGCCGTTACGTCTTAAGAGCGGGTCGTCAGCCATTTTGACTCGCGCAGGACTTGTGCTTCGCTCGCGGTTTCGTCTCTTTTCGACCATTTTCACCGCATTCAGACGTCGATCTGGGGCGTGTGTGTGACGTGGCTTTTTGAAGGTTACTTCGTCCATACCCGAGGGTGTGATCTCTCAGTCGCCTGTAGGGCGCCTTTGGATTTCCCAGTCGCATAGAGGGCGCCTTTGTACAGCTTCGGCGGTGCGACTATACTTGCCATCCGCACGGGATTCTGGTCTCGATTGGACATCGTTCTGGCGATCGCTGGAGCGAATCAACTTCGTCTTGAAGCCGGGAATAAGAGACATTGGGGAATGTTCTTGTTTCACTCACTTCGAGCACAGTGAGTTATATATTGCAAAATTGATGGTACCATCATAGGACATATTGATTGTACTTTTGAATACTATTGTTGTTGTACTGTTGTTCTTGTGTGATCTTAATACAATATTTGTTTGTGAGTAACAATTGGGGTGGCTTCTCCGTTGATCTTTGACACACAGAATAACACATTTTTCTGCCGTGACTCCTCTCGGGGCTCGGAGATACACCGTGACCAGGGGGTCGGGGAGGAGCACGTAACAATATATATATATACATATAATAACAACAAACAACAACAACATGCATTTTAAGGCCATTTTCCCTGCTAGAGCAGGGGTTAGCCTTGCGGTCCCCATGACAATCTTCTCCATCTTGCCCTATTTTCTGCATCTCTCCTTGTTAACCCCCTTGCCCACATTTCTTCTTCCACCATCTTTAGCCAAGTCCTTCTCGGTCTTCCCCGTCCTCTACTTCCTTCTACATTCATTTCCATCACTCTTCTCAACCAGTCACTTTCATCCTTCCTCAACACATGACCAAACCATCTCAACCTGTTCCTCTTCACAGCATCAATCACAGGCTCTATTCCCATCATCTTTCGCAATTCATCATTTGTCTTCCTCTCTCTCAACGATACTCCGCACATCCACCGAACCATTCGCATTTCCACCCTTTCCAGCCTTCGTTGCTGCTCTCCATTCATGACCTATGTCTCGCTCCCATAAATCAAAACACTTCTCACACATGCAGCATACACCTTTCCTTTCAGCTTCAACTTCTCCATTCAGCATGTTCCCGAAACTTCTTCCATGCACATCTCACTCCAGCAACCGTTGCCGAGTCTGATCCACCTTCTCCATTCAGCATGTCTCCGAGGTAGCAAAATGTTTTCACACCTTCCAGCTTCACGCCGTCTCCAAGATCCAACTCAACATTTCCTCCATCTGCAGCTCCCTCTGTGCACACCTTACATTTGAATGTAGCTGCCGCACTGGTTAATGACCCTCTCAGACCACTACATTTTTGATGAACCCACTCAGCGCACATTGGACATTGAATGGAGTTCACTCCGACACCCTTCCTGCACACAGCACACGGCCACTTCCCAGTTCTTTCCACCTCACCACATGCTTTACCACTTGCCATCACCTTCGTCTTTCCGATATTCACTTTCAGACCTTTTGTCTCCATACATTCCTTCCACTTGTTCATCTTTTCCTTCAGTCCATCCATACTTTCCGCAATCAGCACCAAATCATCTGCATACAACAACTCCCACGGTAAACCCTCCTTTACGTTCTGAGCCAGCACCTCCATCACAGCTACAAAAAGTAGTGGACTTAGTACCGACCCCTGATGCACTCCCACCTTCACCTCAAACTCACCACTGTTCCCGTCCTTCGTCCTTACAGCTGTGCGCGCTCTTTTGTACATTGCCATCACTACTCTGATCAACCATTCCTCCACTCCTAACTTCCTCATTGCCCATGTCAATACTTTGTGTGGAACCCTATTGAATGCTTTCTCCAGATCAATAAACCCAAGAAACAACTTCTTCCTCTTCTCCATGTACTTCTCCTGCAACTGCCTCACAATAAAAAGCACGTCTGTCGTTCCTCTTCCTGGCATAAATCCAAACTGCATTTCGTCGATCTTCACCTTCTTCCTTATCCTCCTCTCCAACACCCTTTCCAATACCTTCATTCCATGCTCCAATAACTTTATCGCTCGGTACGAGCCACACTCCAGAGGGTCACGTTTCCCCTTGTATAGAGGGACGAGGGTACTCAGTTCCCAATCCACTGGAATGCGGCCTTCTTTCACCGCCAGATTACAGATCTCTGTCATTCTCTTCACACCCCAACTTCCTGCTGCCTTCAACATATCTCCCACAACTCCCGTCGGCCCTCCTGCTTTTCTACTCTTCATTGCTTTTATCGCTTCCTCAACTTCCTTCTCAATTATCTTCTCTGTCGGTCCTAAAACTGGGTTACTCTCTATGTTGCCATCCCATTCATTCTCTGTATTCAACAGCATTTCCATATATCTTTTCCATCTTCCTTTAATTAAAAATATATAAAATATAAATATATTGTTGCGAATATGGAATTTGGCCTCCATATCCGCTTGTAAATATTCCCCTATTTCCCCAATACTCCCCAACTATCCCCAATCCCCCATTCCCTAGTCCCATTGTCTGTAAACAACAATCAGTAGAGCCGACCTTCCCCTTATTCCCCCATTAAATGTCGTGCCCAGGTCCACCGCACCACACGTAGACAACTTTCGGACATCTTGCTAGTTATTCTTAGTCTATGTCAGTTAAGGCCTCGTTTCCATTAATTATGACTCTTCGTTGCACCAGAATGTGATTATATGGCATCAGTAGTGAGTTTAGGACCTTTCCCATACCTCCTTCCATCTTCTTCCCCAACAATTACAACAACAACAGAGGAGATGGCGGCGGCGCGGGGGAGGATGCGTCCTCACACCGGCTCGATTAGCGCCATTGACCACGCGCTCCACGGGGTTACCACGGAGGGGCTGGCTGTCAGCTCCTCCTCAAGGGCGGAGCCTGGTAACCCCCCGCACCCAATCAGAAGGGCGGACCGATTCCATCTGGGGCGGCGCTAACGAGCCGAGGGCGTGTCACTCCCCGCCGGATATACGCGGCCCCGCGCCGGATGTGACGTGAGATGCGCCCCCAGCTGGAGAAAGAGGTACCTGCGAGCGCTGAGTCAGATGCGCCCCGCCTGAGAAAGAACGTTGCCTGCGATCGCTGAGAGGAAGAGAACCCGCCTGTGAAAGAACGTTACCTCCGAGCGCTGTGACCTCCCCGCATCTTTGGACCGGACCGAACCGTGTTGATTCTGCCCCGAGCCCAGGTGCACCTGGAGCCACCGATACCTGCCTTTCCCTGCCATCAACCCCCGTGTGAGTCAGCCGTTGTCCCGTTTACCTGTCGTCTGTCCGGGGTTAAGATAAGCCTGTGTCTAAGTGCCCATCTTTTCTGTGCTTTACCTCTAGCCCCTGTAATCTAACCTTTTCCGTACGAATATAATTGAGAATCGAAACATTAGTGTCTGTCATTATAATCCAGCCGTGTGTCTTCTTTTTCCTTATTGATCCAGCGTAGCGCGGCTCCGTCAACGTTCGGGTACAATCGGGTAATTTGTGCGGACACGACGGCCATTCCGCTCGGCCCACCTTAACATCAAAGTCGTGTCTGTAACAATTGGTTGTCAGGAGTTGGATTCGAACCTGGGACTAAATTTATTTAGCCCAAATTTTGGACACCAATTGTGTTAGTACGGTAACAATTGGTGTCGAGGAGTGAGATTCGGACCCGGGACTAAATTAGTTAGGCACAAATTTTGGGAGGGAAAATCGATCCGGAGCGCGTACGGCGCTCGACAAAATCGATCCGGAGCGCGGTCCCGCGGTTACTGCGCTCGCCGAAATTATAACGAAAAAAAAAAAATTTTTGGATTTGTTTTACGAAAACTCGAATTTTGCAAGTCGCGCCATGGCGGATCAAGACGGCTGGGGTCCGGTAGGGGAGAGTGAAGCAGGGTCGGTCCAGGACCAAATTGAGGGACATGAGGGACATGAGGAGAGCGAAGCAGTGAGGGCGGCAGGTTCGCGAAATGGCGCCTCGCACATAGCTACGGCGGCCGCACCCGCTGCACAAGTGGGAGGAATGGCCCAAATGCAGGCCCTCATGGAGCAATTTATGGCGCAAATGCAGGCGTCCCTCAACCTACAGGGTGAGCGATTGGAAAACCAAATGGGGGTAATGGGAAACGAAATGGGGGTAATGAGGGACGCAGCGAGGGGTACTGGTGAGAAGTTAGACAATAATTTTGAGAAGTTAGACAAAAATTTTGAGGGGTTAGACAATGGGATAAAAGAGGTGAGACATGGGTTAGAGGGGGTAGAAAATAGAATGGCTGCCCAGGAGAATCAAATAGAGGGAGTGAAAAATGGGTTAGAGGGGTTAGAAAACACCATGGAAGGCAAATTGAGGGACATGAGGGACCAAGCGGAAAGGGAAGTTAACCAAATGGGGCAGCAGATAGAGGGGGTCAGAATGGGGGTAGAAGCCAAACTGGATGCTCACAGGGAGGAAATGGAGCAGATGAGGGTGGCATCTGGGCAGGAGATGCAAGTGATGGGAGAGGAGATCAGAAGAGGAGTGAGTGAGGAGGTCGGAGGAGTGCGCGAGGAGGTGAGGCACTGTAAGGAGCACATGGAGAAGGAGGTGAGAAAGGGGACTGTAAAGTTACAAGGGGGCATAGAGGACCTGACGCAGGAGGTGGAGCAGCTGACGGTGGGACAAACGGAGTTAGTGGAGCAGGTTCAAAGGAACACTGCGGTATTAGGAGGTTTAAAAGCGACACAAAACGACATAAAAAACGACTTGATAGCGACAAAGAGGGAATGTCAGATGGTACGTGAGGGACTGACAACGAGGTTGGACGAGGTGATAGAGGTAATGGAGACGAAGGACCGGCAGGTGAGGACGCACCTGGAAACGGTCAAGGTAGCCTTAGAGGATGAGCTTGAGGAGACGTACCGGGGAATAAAGGAGGTGAAGCAGAAATTAGAGGAAGTGGAAGAAGGGGTGAGCGAAATTAAGAAGCGACGGAGAGGGGATAAGAAGGAGATAAAGGAGGAAGTAAAAGAATTGGTCCAAAGTCTGTGTTTGGATCGTGATGATGTGCTCATTAACCGGATGAGGGATTCGCAGGTGATGGAGGAGAAGCGAAGAGGAAGAGGACCTGGTGTAAGTGGTGACCAATATGGTCGTGCGTATGATGCGCCAGGGGATTTAAGAAGCTTGGGGGTCGAGATAGACCCGGGTGTTCGTGAGAGGCCGTTGGTGAAGTGTGCGACAGGTCTGGTGTGCGAAAGAGGAGGTGTGCGAGAAAGTCCGACTCTGGGGTGTGTGAGGAAAAAGTGCGTGCCAAGGAGTGAGGGTGCTGGCGAGAGTGAGTCGGTCGTAGCGTGTGTGCGAGGGAGCACATGGAAGCGCGGGGTGGTGAGTGTTACAGAGGGTGTGACGGGAGAGTGTGCGCAAGAGTGTGCGCGAGAAAGGTGTGTGACGGACAGGTGCATGAGGAAAGAGTGCGCTGTCAGAAGTAAGGAAGAGTGTCCACCTGTGGTGAGTGTTACAGAGGGTGTGACGGGAGAGTGTGCGCAAGAGTGTGCGCGAGAAAGGTGTGTGACGGACAGGTGCATGAGGAAAGAGTGCGCTGTCAGAAGTAAGGAAGAGTGTCCACCTGTGGTGAGTGTTACAGAGGGTGTAACGGGAGAGTGTGCGCGAGAAAGGTGTGTGACGGACAGGTGCATGAGGAAAGAGTGCGCTGTCAGAAGTAAGGAAGAGTGTCCACCTGTGGTGAGTGTTACAGAGGGTGTGACGGGAGAGTGTGCGCAAGAGTGTGCGCGAGAAAGGTGTGTGACGGACAGGTGCATGAGGAAAGAGTGCGCTGTCAGAAGTAAGGAAGAGTGTCCACCTGTGGTGAGTGTTACAGAGGGTGTAACGGGAGAGTGTGCGCGAGAAAGGTGTGTGACGGACAGGTGCATGAGGAAAGAGTGCGCTGTCAGAAGTAAGGAAGAGTGTCCACCTGTGGTGAGTGTTACAGAGGGTGTAACGGGAGAGTGTGCGCGAGAAAGGTGTGTGACGGACAGGTGCATGGGGAAAGAGTGTGCTGTCAAGAGTAAGGGTGAGTGCGTTGTCAAGAGTGGTGGTGAGAGGAGTGAGAGTGACAAGGAGAGTGAGCTGGTTGTGACAGGTGAGCGAGGATGTACACCTGGGATGGAAGGATGCACACCTGGAATGGTAGAGCGTGAGTGGGAATGCACGCTGGAGTTGGTGGTGAGGCACGTGGTTGGGTGTGCGAATGAGAGCACACCTGTGATTGTCACAGAGGAGGTGACAGAAGAGGGGGCGCGAAGGGGTGTGTTGGTGAGGTGTGCGACCAACGAATGTGTGCCAAAGTGTTCGGTGGTCAGGTGTGTGACCAAGGCTGTGAGTGGAATGGGTGTACCTGGGTGTGTAAGGGACGGTACGAGGAGCATGGAAACGGCTGGATGTGTGAGCAAGGAACGGGCTGCGGGGTGTAAGCGTCCAGGCGAAGCATCGACGTTAGACGGGGTAGAATTTAGAACGACTTATAGCCGAAGCGGGCCCTCGGTGCGTGCCGGGCTTCGCGTGCCGCGAGAACCAGCGGGGATCCGAGCCACGGCGGGTTCAAAAGGACCGCCGTGCGCGATCCGTGCTGGGCCTCGCTTTGAACGTCCGTGCTCCACTAGGCGGAGCGGGCGGCCCGATAGAAAGAGTCGTCATGGCGACCACTTTTTGTTGAGGAATTCCGGCAGGTCGAGATCGGGACATTGGATGGCTCCGTGCCGAGAAGGTGCGTGGGATCTCGGGCCGGGTAAACCTCCTTCCCTGCACCGAGTGCCGGACGTATCCAACCGCTGGCACAGAACAACCAGCATCCATTGCTTGGCTTTACGAAGCCGGGCTTTGGATAGGAATTGGCGCACCGAGAGGCAGTAATAAGTAGACTGGGTGATGAGGTTAGTGTTTTGGACCCAAAATTAGAGAAAAACAAAATTTGATGATTGGCAAGGGATTGGCAGTAGTGATTGGCAGATGATGGGCAGTGATTGGCAAAAATTTTGATTTATTGAAATTTGATGTGCAAAATTGGTAGTGAGCGATAGGCCCGGTGGGTAAGGGTGGCATCCCTGCCACCCTTCCCATGGTGGGGCAAAGGGGCAATAGCTTATGGGGTGTATGGCAGTGAAAACTAGCCCGGGTGGGTTAGGATATTGTGTGTAGGGATCTAGCGAAAATGACATTAGGTGACGTTAAGTTTAGTTAGTGACTGATACCTGTAGTGGGGACGCAGGTAGATTAGTGTGGATTATAATGACGTGGGGGCGCAATAGTTTAAAGGGACGACTGGGAAGCGCAAGTTTCAGAAGGGAGTAGTTAGCTGAGATGATGCTGTGTGTGTGAGAATTGAACAGGTGTGATTGCACAGGTGTGCAACTGGACAGGTGTGTGGAGCAGTGTATGAGTAGTGAGTGTTGTGGATCAGCGCGAATGCGCTTGGGGAGAGAAGGGTGCAGGTGGCACCAGGTGTGAGAGCACAGGTGTGCAAGTACAGGTGTGTGGAGAGAGTTGGAGTGAGTGGTACGGAGTGGTGTGCATGGTGCGAAGGTGTGGATGGGGGAAGAGTGGACCCCTTTCACGAGTACCCGGGGCGGGTAGTGTAAGTGTTAGGTAGAGGGTGCAGGTAAATTGTGGTTGGATATTGGCATTTGTGGTGCGGTTGCAGAATGGTATTGTGGATGGGTGCATTAGTGTTGTGGAAATGGCTGGGCGTGTAGCCTGTTAGTGTGTGTAGTTGGTTGGGCACTCCACCACTGTGAGGATGTCGGCCAGGTGAGGCCGCAGGTGGGCTCTGGGAGCCGGGAGAGTTGTGGATGGGGCCCGAGGATCCGGAGGATGGACCCGGGTAGCCCAGTGCCAGAGAGGGCACCGAGTGGGGAGAGTGCCAGAGGGCCTTCCCCAGGTAGTTAGGTTAGGGTAAGGAGCAGGTAAGCTCGGAGGCAACTGCAGTGGTGGAGGTGTGCAGGTGGGTGGACCCACTGGGAGAGGTACACGCCACAGCCCAGAAATTGTGCGAGGGCACCGGGAGATGAATCGGGGGAGTGAGACCCCAAATTGAAAAGCACCACAGTTTGGCCAATGGGAATTGGTTTTTAGAACCCATAGTGTAAGAGGGCCAATGGTTTGGCCGGAGAAAGACCCCGGGTAGTGTAAAGTTGTTAAAGTCATTTAGGAAATAGTTAGGATTGATGAACCTGTCGCACCATACGCAGCCACTTGCCTGTGGTGATGATGAGGACTCCACACCTGTGTTTTCTTTGTTTTGTTGCAGGAAATGAGATTGCTGTGGATTTGTGAGACGCATCACGACGTGGATGAGACATTGGGGTGATTCCATCTCTCCCTCCCTAGGAGGGACTGATGATGAATTGGTGATGGCAAATTTTGATGTTCAGTTGAAAATGGCAAATTTGATTGGTTAGGAGGGAGAGAAGACGAATTTGGTATATGGGAGGAACGGGGAAGACAGTAGGGATGTTTGTTGATTTGTAAAGTAGATGTTTATGAGTAGTATTGTGTTTTGTGGATACAGTAAGGGGTAAGGGAGGGGCCATGTAGGTTACCTGGTGGGGGGGGGGGCGTACGATAGGAACGTACCTGTCTCACCTGGTTCCCATGTGCCCCCAGTGTGCATCACCTTACATTGCGTGCACTTTTGCGCCCTTACCACCTTACTCACTTGTCTGCTTCTTTTGTCTCCCACCTCCGAGGATCTGGCTTTGGGGTAGAGAGAGAGGAGAGAGAGGTGCTGGCTGCGCAGTTGTGGGCCTGCACTTTCGCTGTTTGCTGCCGGGATCGATACACCATATGGACCGCAATGGTTGTGGCCACCCACAATGGACCGCAGTTCGTTTGCGGCCAAGCACCACCCGGGGATGGACCTATGGGTCAACGTGGCATCTATGCCATACAGGTGAACCACTTTTAGTTAACACCAAGTGCACCACAAGAAGAGCAAGAGACACCTGCAGGGTTAGGGGTTGTCGAATTTATTTTTATTCCAATGAACAATGGTGACTGCACCGATTGGTGGTGGGGTGGTGCTTTTGATGCTCGGGAAGGGTGCTCTGCACGTTATTAAAGGCCGTCGGCCACAGAGCACTCGTGGGTTGGTGTATCGATGTTGGCAAGCGCGCTCTCTCTATGCATAACATCTGCATGTGTTCCTCCAAAAACAGGTCCTGGATCGTAGTGTAAATAGCAGCGTAGTCTTGTAAATAATGCTCCCTACCGGCTGTATGTTTAGTTTGAGGATTCTTTCCGGATTCGGTTATCCTGTGGGTGTGTTTCTGTGAGGAGAAGGGTGCAACGTCGCAGGGGGACATATTTACTCATTTGTGAATATCTGTAAAACTGTCGCACTCAGGGTAGAGTTAATAGTAGAGGGAACTACATTGCGTGCCACACTAAAGTAGGTAAAAATTTATCGGGTCGGGACGCCCCGAGGGTAGAGAAGGGTGCAATGTTGCGAATATGGAATTTGGCCTCCATATCCGCTTGTAAATATTCCCCTATTTCCCCAATACTCCCCAACTATCCCCAATCCCCCATTCCCTAGTCCCATTGTCTGTAAACAACAATCAGTAGAGCCGACCTTCCCCTTATTCCCCCATTAAATGTCGTGCCCAGGTCCACCGCACCACACGTAGACAACTTTCGGACATCTTGCTAGTTATTCTTAGTCTATGTCAGTTAAGGCCTCGTTTCCATTAATTATGACTCTTCGCTGCACCAGAATGTGATTATATGGCATCAGTAGTGAGTTTAGGACCTTTCCCATACCTCCTTCCATCTTCTTCCCCAACAATTACAACAACAACAGAGGAGATGGCGGCGGCGCGGGGGAGGATGCGTCCTCACACCGGCTCGATTAGCGCCATTGACCACGCGCTCCACGGGGTTACCACGGAGGGGCTGGCTGTCAGCTCCTCCTCAAGGGCGGAGCCTGGTAACCCCCCGCACCCAATCAGAAGGGCGGACCGATTCCATCTGGGGCGGCGCTAACGAGCCGAGGGCGTGTCACTCCCCGCCGGATATACGCGGCCCCGCGCCGGATGTGACGTGAGATGCGCCCCCAGCTGGAGAAAGAGGTACCTGCGAGCGCTGAGTCAGATGCGCCCCGCCTGAGAAAGAACGTTGCCTGCGATCGCTGAGAGGAAGAGAACCCGCCTGTGAAAGAACGTTACCTCCGAGCGCTGTGACCTCCCCGCATCTTTGGACCGGACCGAACCGTGTTGATTCTGCCCCGAGCCCAGGTGCACCTGGAGCCACCGATACCTGCCTTTCCCTGCCATCAACCCCCGTGTGAGTCAGCCGTTGTCCCGTTTACCTGTCGTCTGTCCGGGGTTAAGATAAGCCTGTGTCTAAGTGCCCATCTTTTCTGTGCTTTACCTCTAGCCCCTGTAATCTAACCTTTTCCGTACGAATATAATTGAGAATCGAAACATTAGTGTCTGTCATTATAATCCAGCCGTGTGTCTTCTTTTTCCTTATTGATCCAGCGTAGCGCGGCTCCGTCAACGTTCGGGTACAATCGGGTAATTTGTGCGGACACGACGGCCATTCCGCTCGGCCCACCTTAACATCAAAGTCGTGTCTGTAACAATATTAAATTGAAAATTGCATATAAAATGCATATACATATGCTCCTGCATATAAAATAGATTAAATTGAGATTTTCATCACTGATCTACACATAATACCCCATCATGACAAAGTAGAATTTATTTTTTAGAAATTTTTACAAAATATTTTAATATGAAATACAGAAACATCTAATTTGTTATAAAAATTACATATGAAAAATACATACATATATTTTTTTCCCCTGTTGTTGGCTTAATGGTTAAGGTGGCTGGTTTAAGATTGCAAGGACCCAAGTTCAAGCCGTTGTCATGTTGATAGAAATAACACCAGGTGGGTCATCTTCCCAAGGTTGGCAAAATGAGTACCAGCTTACTGAAACACACAATTCCTCAAAAAACAAAATCTACCAAGATATAAACTTGTAAACCCACAAAAGTACCCACCGGTCAGTCATCTCTGGAGGATTTCACATCAAACAACACTCATTAACCCTTTGTATGCTTAATCTTGTTTTTTTTTTAATTTCATTTAAAAATTACTTTTTTTTGTCATTTTCAACTATCCAACCAAACCTATACCAAGAAACGAATTCGGTTTGGATTCGCCTTTACAACCAATAACCAATGCCGGGTCAAAGTTGATAAATAGACAACACGTTTACAACCAATAAACAACGTTGGACCACCGTTGGTAAATAGACGTCGCGTTTACAACCAATAAACAACGTTGGACCACCGTTGGTAAATAGACGTCACGTTTACAACCAATAAACAACGTTAGTAAATAGATGTCGCGTTTACAACCAATAAACAACGTTGGACCACCGTTGGTAAATAGACGTCGCGTTTACAACCAATAAACAACGTTCGTAAATAGATGTCGCGGTTACAACCAATAAACAACGTTAGTAAATAGATGTCGCGTTTACAACCAATAAACAACGTTGGACCACCGCTGGTAAATAGACGTCGCGTTTACAACCAATAAACAACGTTGGTAAATAGATGTCGCGTTTACAACCAATAAACAACGTTGGACCACCGTTGGTAAATAGATGTCGCGTTTACAACCAATAAACAACGTTGGACCACCGTTGGTAAATAGACGTCGCGTTTACAACCAATAAACAACGTTAGTAAATAGATGTCGCGTTTACAACCAATAAACAACGTTGGACCACCGTTGGTAAATAGACGTCGCGTTTACAACCAATAAACAACGTTGGACCACCGTTGGTAAATAGATGTCGCGTTTACAACCAATAAACAACGTTAGTAAATAGATGTCGCGTTTACAACCAATAAACAACGTTGGACCACCGTTGGTAAATAGACGTCGCGTTTACAACCAATAAACAACGTTCGTAAATAGATGTCGCGGTTACAACCAATAAACAACGTTAGTAAATAGATGTCGCGTTTACAACCAATAAACAACGTTGGACCACCGCTGGTAAATAGACGTCGCGTTTACAACCAATAAACAACGTTGGTAAATAGATGTCGCGTTTACAACCAATAAACAACGTTGGACCACCGTTGGTAAATAGACGTCGCGTTTACAACCAATAAACAACGTTGGACCACCGTTGGTAAATAGATGTCGCGGTTACAACCAATAAACAACGTTGGACCACCGTTGGTAAATAGACGTCGCGTTTACAACCAATAAACAACGTTGGACCACCGTTGGTAAATAGATGTCGCAGTTACAACCAATAAACAACGTTGGACCACCGTTGGTAAATAGACGTCGCGTTTACAACCAATAAACAACGTTGGACCACCGTTGGTAAATAGACGTCGCGTTTACAACCAATAAACAACGTTAGTAAATAGATGTCGCGTTTACAACCAATAAACAACGTTGGACCACCGTTGGTAAATAGACGTCGCGTTTACAACCAATAAACAACGTTGGACCACCGTTGGTAAATAGACGTCGCGTTTACAACCAATAAACAACGTTGGACCACCGTTGGTAAATAGACGTCGCGTTTACAACCAATAAACAACGTTAGTAAATAGATGTTGCGTTTACAACCAACAAACAACGTCAGTAAATAGATGTCGCGTTTACAACCAATAAACAACGTTCGTAAATAGATGTCGCGGTTACAACCAATAAACAACGTTCGTAAAGAGATGTCGCGGTTACAACCAATAAATAACATTGGTAAATAGACGTCACATTTACAACCAAAAAACAACTTTAGACCAAAGTTGGTAAATAGACGTCACATTTACAACCAATAAACAACGTTGGACCAGCGTTGGTAAATAGATGTCGCGTTTACAACCAATATTACAATTACCATATTACCATAATTACAATTATGGGAGCGAGACATGGGTCATGAATGTAGAGCAGCAACGAAGGCTGGAAAGGGTGGAAATGCGAATGGTTTGGTGGATGTGCGGAGTATTGTTGAGAGAGAGGAAGACAAATGATGAATTGCGAAAGATGATGGGAATAGAGCCTGTGATTGATGCTGTGAAGAGGAACAGGTTGAGATGGTTTGGTCATGTGTTGAGGAAGGATGAAAGTGACTGGTTGAGAAGAGTGATGGAAATGAATGTAGAAGGAAGTAGAGGACGGGGAAGACCAAGAAAGACTTGGCTAAAAGTGGTGGAAGAAGAAATGCGGGCAGTGGGGTTAACAAGGAGAGATGCAGAAAATAGGGCAAGATGGAGAAGATTGTCATGGGGACCGCAAGGCTAACCCCCGCTCTAGCAGGGAAAATGGCCTTAAAATGCATGTTGTTGTTGTTGTTTACAACCAATAAACAACGTTGGACCAACGTTGGTAAATAGACGTCACATTTACAACCAAAAAACAACGTTAGTAAATAGATGTCAAATTTACAACCAACAAACAACGTTAGACCAACATTATTGTGTTAGCTGGGACATAAAACAGTTCTGAGGTAGTAGTCAGGTTCACTATGTTTTTTCGTTCAAAATCATGGTAGATTAGCAAACCTATACATTTTTGGAAACGTTATTACATGGAAAATCTGAAAAATCAATGTTTACATTTGCCAATTCCGACCAATTCGATTCGACCAATTTGACCAATTCGACCAATCGACCAATTCCATTCGACCATTCGACCAATCGCTTCGATCGACCATTCGACCATTCGATCGATTCGATTTGCCAATCAATTTGACCGACCTTTGCTTGTGTGGAACGGACTGTGAAAACGATGCGGACTATATTGTCGGATACGACACACAGGACAGTGATGACGAACTCTAAATGGCATATTCTGTAATCGTGTATGTTTGATGCCATTGACTGCCTGTGTATATTTTGTCATTGACTGCCTGTGTAGATGTGAAGTTATACTGACTGCATGTGTATATATGATTTTGCTGACTGCCTGTGTATGTTTGGTGATATGAATTATTGTGACACATTTTGATGTTATTAACTGCCTGTACAAAATGATAACATGTATTTGATTATGCAACTTATCGCGAATATAAAGACGGTATTTTGCAATTCAAAACCTTTGATTCGTGTCTTACCATTCCCCATAGCACTAATTTGATACTTTCATTGGATTCCTTGTCCCTGAAAATATAGGTTTAGTGTATTTTTAAAAGTTTTTAGGGTAATTAGAGGCAGAAATAGAACAAAATATGTATTTTACAGTGGCCATTTTGAAAATCCAAAATGGCCGCCATACAGGTATCTCTCCAAATGTAAACATTGATTTTTAGTTTCCTTATGCTATAACCTTTCCAAAAATGTATAGGTTTGCTAATCTACCATGATTTTGAACGAAATATAATTTATTGACATAGTGAACCTGACTAGAGCCAGGAACAATTTAAATTTTAAAAAGGTTATTTTGGCTTAACAGCTGCATTGGCTTTGCCGATTGGGCATGTGCTTACCTGAGCTACAACCCCCTACTTCCCAGTAGGATTGCACTGCAGCCAATACTGGGAGGACAATTTCATTCTCAATTTTCTCGATCAGTCCACCCTCTCCAGGGGATCCTGGGTGGACTGGCCGACTGAGTTAGTCTGAGTACTGGGGCTGCAGGAAGCTGACGTGTACCGACAAATAGCAAAAACGCGGCAAACCTCAGCCTTCAGTTATTTGTCAGCCATCTTAGTGTGTGCTCACATCAAAACATCTGGAAAACATGCATAATTTATTGTGCCTCATTTGACACCATGACTGATAAGGGATGAACAAGTAATAGCAGTGCTTCTGTGCATAAGAAACCAAGGAAAGCTATGTTATTGAGGGTGAAATTAAGAGTGATCGATAGATATGAGAAAGGTGAACGAGCAGTGGAAATTTGCCGAGATTTTGGACTTATGGAATCCTCCTTACCAAGGATTCGTGCAAATGCAGATAAGGGTTAGGGGTACGCAAGTGTTAGGTTATGAGTGTTAAGGTAGGTTTGGCGAGTGCTCAGTGTTACACCATTCACTGCTTCAAAAATATCGAAATTGAGACTCTCTCTCTGTCTCTCTCACCCTCTGTGTGTGTGTGTGTGTGTCTCTCTGTCTCCCTCTCCCTCTGTGTGTGTGTCTCACTCTGTCTCTCTCGCCCTCTGTGTGTGTGTGTGTGTGTGTGTGTGTGTGTGTGTGTGTGTGTATATCTCTCTCCCTCTATGTGTGTGTGTCTCTCTGTCTCCCTCTCTCTCTGCGTGTGTGTCTCTCTCTCTGTCTCTCTCGCCCTGCGTGTGTGTGTGTGTGTATCCCTCTGTCTCTGTGTGTGTGTGTGTGTGTGTGTGTGTGTGTGTGTGTGTGTGTGCGCGTCTCTCCCTCTGTCTGTGTGTGTGTCTTTCTCTCTGTCTCTCTCGCCCTCTGTGTGTTTTTCGCCTGTCCTGTCCTCCCCTGCCCCCCCCCCCCCCCCTCGCTCCCTCTCCTTTTCCATCCTGTGTGCTTTGGCATTTTGTTTTCATCCGTTCTGCACCTTTGTCTTAGAGACAGAGACAGAGACAGAGACAGAGAGAGAGAGAGAGAGAGAGAGAGAGAGAGAGAGAGAGAGAGAGATAGAGGATTGAGAACGGGCCCATCTTGGGTGCGGCCTATTGGCTTTGACGACGCTTTGTAAGCTTTTTTGTGCTTATAATGCACGTTTGTTATTTATTTTAGTTCGATTTATTTAGGTTTGGTACCTTCTTGTCCGGTTCGCACAAGTTGGGGGTATTAATTCGTTGGTATGGCGAATACACGCTCTCGGTTAGAGGCGTTCGATAGTCTAACGAGGAAGCATGCATTTGTGTGTGTTCCACCAGAAGGAGTCCTCACTGAGGATGTGGTACTCGCAGTGGGGAATTTTAATCAGGTGCGAACATGTCCGAGCAGCTTCATGAATGAATCAAAAAGTGTGTGCATACACTCGGACATTTCGTGTCCGAAGAAAATTTTGTTCACGACGTCGTTAGTGCAGGTTTAACCACAGAGGCATTTTGGCATTGAGATCTCACTTGATCTGGAGATGACGTCACGGATTTTCGAAACTGTCTCCACGTTTTCAAAGTTAAGTCTGTTCACAATTGTATTTTGTCGAAACTGTATTTTATCTTTCGGCGTGTGAACCTATAGTGTGTCCCTTGGATGTTTCTCAGTGTTTATCTTTCATAAATTATTCGTTTTTGTTTGCTGCGCGTGTGAGGCCTTGCAGCCTCAGGCTTCCCCCGTTGAAGTTTGTTTCTTCCTTCGCCGGTTTTGCTAGGTTTTTTGATTTTCCCTTCTCCCCCAAACTTCACCGAACATCTACTCTTTGTCTAACATTGTAACCCCCACCGCTCCCACCCCCCACCCCCCCCCCCCCCCCCCAAAACAAAAACAAAAACTTTTATTTCCTTTTCTCCTCGTGTGCTTTTGTCCCATCGTGTGCTTTTGCCTCTGCCCACGTGCGCTGTCTCGCCCCGCCCCCATTATCCCCTTGCCTTGCACCTTTTGCCCTGTCCAAGTGACTCGTGGTCGTCCCTCTAGGCTCCCTCTCCCCATTGGTATTTTTGTGAATATAAGATTGTTCTTCACGGTTCTGTTTAAATATGTTTACACTTTCCCCTTCAGTGTTTTATTCAGTGGTTTATTACAACACGCTGTTTTTCTTCCTATTTAAAAGGCTCCTTTCAATTTCCTCTTCAACTCATTCCATTTCAAAAAAATATTCAATCTCTTATAATTCTTTCTCACTACATGCTCTAAATTCTCATTCATTCCACCCCTCCTCCATCGTTCTTAAACGGATCGCTAACTTGAAAATCACAACAAACCCAATTTGTTACAAATGTTCATCTTTCATTAATGATCCACTTTCTAAACTCCCCCCTTGCCCCTACCCTCCAAATCTCCCCCCTTGCCCCTCCCCTCCTAAACTCCCCCCTGCCCCTCCCCTCCAAATCTCCCCCCTTGCCCCTCCCCTCCAAATCTCCCCCATTGCCCCTCCCCTCCTATACTCCCCCCTTGCCCCTCCCCTCCTAAACTCCCCCCTTGCCCCTCCCCTCCTAAACTCCCCCCTTGCCCCTCCCCTCCTAAACTCCCCCCTTGCCCTTCCCCTCCTAAACTCCCCCCTTGCCCCTCCCCTCATAAACTCCCCCCTTGCCCTTCCCCTCCTAAACTCCCCCCTTGCCCCTCCCCTTCAAATCTCCCCCCCAACCATCCATCCCAAATTCTCCCTCCTCCCACCTCCTTCTCAAAGCTGCCTCCTCCCCACTTCCTCTCCCTTCTATCTTATACCTCCACCTCCCCAACCTTCTACTTTCATCTGCCCCTCCTCGAACAACCCCTCACTGTGCCTCATCTCATCACCATCAAACCTTTCGTCCTCCTCATCCTTCCCTTTCTTGTAACTCTTCTGTAATCTCTGACACACTATCAACTGCTCTTCCTACCTCCCCCTCTCACCCTTCACCTGACCCTACCCCTCCCCTCCCCTGTCCTGCACCCGATGCTCCCCCTCTCTCCTCATTAACAGTATGGACCTCAAACATCCGGGGCCTTCGCTCAAACCTGATTGATCTCTCCATTCAGGTTGCTTCTGGCAATCCAGACTTGATCTGCTTAACATAAACTTTCCTCCTTCAAGATGTCTCTGATTCCTTAATATCTCTTCCTGGTTCCTCCCTCCTCCGGTACGATAGACCTGAGCCTCGTCCTGGTGGTGGGGTGGCTATCTTCATCAAAAACTCTCTTCCTCACTCTCCCTGCACTGCCCTCTCTCCACCCCACCCCCAGGAGTACCTCTGGCTACGGCTTCCTCTCCACTCACATCTTTTGTTCATATGTGTTCTGTACCGTCCTCCAAACAGTGATGACTCCATTTACATTTTGCTGTCGGACAACATGGACCAACTTCAATCAACTCATCCCAACTCTCTCTTCCTCATATGTGGCGACTTCAACTGTCATCATGCCAGCTGGCTGGGTGTGGGTTCATCTCTCACCAGCCATGGCACCTCAGCAAAGGACTTCTGCGACTCATTGGGACTGACACAATCTGTCAATTTCCCGACCCAGATCTCAGTCAATGGAGGATCTCCTCTTCTGGACTTGGTTATGACTAACTTCCCTGCAAATGTCTGCTGCTCTTCTTCTGCTCCAATCGGTTCTTCTGATCATGTGCTTGTTAAAGTGGACATCTCTCTGGCCATTCTCAGAGAGCCTCCTCAGCGCCGACGAGTCTGGCATTTCACTCAGGCCGACTGGCACGGGCTGCAAGCAGCCATCAATCACCTGGACTGGTCTCCCATCTCTACTGCCTCTGACATCAATTCTTCCTGGGAATTCTTCCAAAGCAAACTGCTCTCTCTCATGCACAGATTTATCCCATCTCGTCTTCAGTTGTCTTACCCTTCCTCCCGTCCATGGTACACTGAATCTTGTGGTGAGGCAGTTGCCCTGAAACAACTTGCCTTTGCCTCTTGGAAGGCAAATCCAACTGAAGGCAATCTCAGTTCCTTCCACCAAGCTCGAAACAAGTGTGTGTCTACACTCAGGAGTGCCAGGAAGCACTATCTCTCCACACTCAAGGTTGTACTCTCAAACCTGTCTCCTTCCTCCAAATCCTGGTGGCATCTGGTCAAATCCGTTTCTGGTGTTTGTTCCCCCTCCATCCCTTCCCTTACCTCAAATGGCTACACAGTTGACACCGCACGTGACAAAGCCGAATGCCTCAACTCTGTGTTTGCCTCAAAATCTTGTGTGCCAAAACCATCTCTCTCTGTTCCCACCTTTCCCAGTCGAACCCAACTGCTCCTGGACTCTGTGTCGTTCTGTCCTGACAAGGTGGATACATTTTTGTCAAACCTCGACTCTGATTCTGCAACTGGACCTAACGGCATCAGCCCACGGGTCCTAAAATCCTGCTCTGCCGCTCTATCTCACCCTCTCTCTGTTCTTTTCACCCTCTCTTTTGCTCAAGGTCATCTGCCAGCATCTTGGAAATCAGCAAACATTAGCACTTAATACAAAGAAGGTGCAAAAACAGATCCTTGCAACTACAGACCAATCAGCCTGCTTCCAATTATCAGTAAAGTCATGGAATCCATCATTGCTTCGGATATGAAATCCTTCCTCTTCTCCAATGGCTTGATCTCTGATCATCAATTTGGATTCAGACCAGGTCCTTCTTCTCTGGACATGTTGCTTCTGCTGTCTCAACAATGGATGGAGGTCCTCAATGCCAAACAGGAAATCAGAGCTGTCTCACTTGACATATCACGTGCCTTCGATACGGTCTGGCACCCAGCTCTGCTCACCAAACTCTCCTCATGTGGTATCCATGGAAATCTCCACTCATGGCTTGCGGACTTCCTCTCTGGTCGTAGGCAACGTGTGGCCCTGAATGGATTTCTCTCATCTCCCCTTCCTGTTCTGGCTGGAGTTCCCCAAGGTAGTTTTCTGGGCCCTGTGGTATTTCTGGTCTTCATCAATGATCTCTCCGACTCTCTGGAAAATCCTCTCTATCTCTTTGCTGATGACTCCAATATCTGCCGCTCCATTCCTCATCCCTCAGATCGGCAGTCTGCAGCCTCCTCACTCTCTGCAGACCTGGACAAAATCACAGACTGGTCAAACAAGTGGAAAATGTCTTTCAATCCTGACAAATCTCACCCTCTTACAATGTCTCTCCAAAAGGACCGACTGGAAAACCCTCCCATCTACTTTCTCAACAATCCTCTCCAAGAAGTTCTGTCGCTCAAGCTTTTGGGTCTCACTATGTGCCATGATCTTTCTTGGGAAAACCACATTTCCAAGCTGGCCTCCAAAGCCAGTCGCCGACTGGGCATCCTCCGTCGTGCGAAGTCCTTCCTTGGCACACCTGAGCTCCTCACCACATACAAGGCTTTCATCCGCAGCTCAATGGAATACTGTTCCCCCCTCTGGGCTGGTGCTCCTGCCTCACACCTAGCTCGGCTTCACGCTGTTGAGGCCAAAGTTCAGAATCGTTGGAATCTCCTGCGATGAAGTTAACTCCGAGGGCCTTTCACTCACTCACCGCAGGCAGGTTGGTGGTCTTTCTGTCTTCTACCGACTCCTCTCCGGCCTTGCTCCCCCAGCTCTCTCTGTGCTCTGTCCCCCCCAATATTCCTTCAGGTTGCACAAGATCTGCCTGCAACCCTCTTATGGTTAAACTGCGAAAATCAAGACTCTCTGCTCACCTTCACTCCTTCATTCCTCTTTTCTCCTGCCTCTGGAACAAACTCCCCCACTCCCTTCAATCCCACTCCTCCCTCCAGGTCTTTAAAACAGCTGTTCACCACCATCTCTTATCTTCCCCCATGCAAAACCTTGATATTTTCTACCCCCGCTAATTCACCGCAGAGTCCTTGCAGTGTTCATATGTTTTATTCCTCTCCCACCTCCCCCGAAGCCCTCCCCCTCCCACATTTCTCCCGATGTCCCTGCTCTCAAATGTTGTTTGTGTCCTTCCCCCTGTCTCCCCATCTTGTCTGCCGCTCCCCTTGTTTTTTGTGTTTTATGTGTCGGTTGACTTTTTGTGTGATTGATGTTCGCTCTTTCACGAGCCTCGATCTTGTATACAAAAAAGAAAGAAAAAAAAAAGTGGTGTTTTTATGTTAGCGTCCCCCATGGATACTCCAGCGATGAAAATCGTCGTATCACATGTACCACCGTTTATATCAAGCGACAAACTAATGTCAGTCCTTTCTCGGTATGGAAGTTGTGTCGAGAATGTCCATGATCCCCCTGAAGAGCCGAGACGAGAAGATAAAACACGTTATGAGTTTCCTTCGCCAAGTTTACATGGTACTTCCCGATCGTGGTGACGAGACAGGGTTAAATATTTCATTTAAAGTAAAATCCGACGATCGGGAGTATCAAATGTACGCCTCGTCAGCCTCACTAACACGTGCTTTCACTGTGGAGCCTTTGGTCACGTTAAACGTTTCTGCCCCAAGGTTTCGTGTTCAAAGTGTCGGGAAAATGGCCACGCATACACCGATTGTAAAAATGATAATACTCGTGTTCCTATTCAACCGACGGGAGTTAATCCTGTGAGTTTACCGGTTCCTGCTGTTCCCTCCTGCAGTGAGACGTTCGATAGCAGTATCCATATGCACATCCCGAGCCTTGAAAACGATCGTAGATTCGTACATCACTTCCTGTTACAGAAACCGAAGCGACCCCAACTCGCACAACCTTTGCTGCGATTCCCTCATGTAGTGAATGAATGGAGGGGGATCCTATTATTGGTGCTAAAAAACGAATGGCTTCGGTTGTTAATTTTTCTACCAGTCATCCAAAAAGGTGGTATTGGAGAAGGCCAGTATAGCTGAACACACACCTCAATGTGTTCCTCATGCTTCCATTGGGGTTGGAAAATAGGATAATGATACGGGTGCTGCAGTTGAGGATAATATGTTTGAAAGTTTGTGTACGAACTCTGTGGATACAGATTGCTATATGGGTGAAATATATGGCAACGCTGAAGACGTTGATAACCCCTCGGACGAACTGTTACGATCATTAGCCACTGTGAACGAGCAGACAGTGACTGACTTATCCCAACAGCAACACGCAGGGGCGGATTCAGGAATTTGAAGACGGGGGGAGGAGGTGCATGCGACCAAAGCGGCGGGGAGGGGGGTGTTAAGGGGGGTCTGGAGGTCCTCCCCCAGGAAATTTCAAAGAACTGATCGTCAGAAACGGCATTTCGTGCGTTCTTGGAAGTTTCTGCAGCTCCTTGTGTTCTTCCCTGGTCCAACAGTTCAACAGATTCGCGATGACTAATGGTCACATAGAGGAACTGGGGAAACGACTTGCCCAGCTGTTCCTTCTGCTATAAGTTGATGAATTTTGTGTGTGTGTGTGTGTGTGTGTGTGTGTGTGTGTGTGTGTGTGTGTGTGTGTGTGTGTGTGTGTGTGTTGTGTGTGTGCGTGCGTGCGGCATATTTTTCTTGTGCAGTTCTACTGGAGCTTTCTTTGTGTAGTTCTCGCAAAATGATTGTTATGATCTCCTGAGTTAATTAGCCTAATTAACTACAAAGAATCCAGAAGAATTCCCATGTTTCTAAACGCACGCCATGTTAAGGTGTGTAGAGCAGCTTAATAGGTGCTGGTCCAAGCCCGGCACCGCCAAGCACCGAGGCCCGAGGTTGTGAAGCTCAAGGCAGGGGGTTCTCCCCACAAAAGAGATCGGACAGCGGAATGTGAATTATTTTATTAATCGTAAATTTTGCCCATTTGGAATAGACGGCGCTTGTGTTTCTGAATGAAAATGTCACACACATCATGTGCGGATATGGTGAAGTCATGGTGTATGTTCATGAGGGCCACAGATGCCATCCGACTTTCTCCCATGGAATTTCTTAGGAAGGTCTTCAGACGACGCAGGCAAGAAAATGAGCGTTCGGCCTCACAGGAGCCTACAGGGAGGGTGCATCCAATATGGAGTAGGACTTTGATGGATGGAAATTCGTCTCCATCTACTGCGCAGAAACAATCCATGAATGTGGAATGCGCAGATGCGCAGAAATGTGGAATGCGCAGAAACAATCCATGATTTATCTCTTTTCCTTTCTCGGGTTAGTTTGCTAGATGTATGGAGGGTACTTTTCCCCCAATGAACCTCAATTTACCTGGAGCCGCATCACCAGAGGAAGAGTGTCCTTTGCGACACTCGACCGATGGTATATAAACTCACCTTTTAGAAACGCTATAGTCTCTCCGGATTATTTTCCGTCAATATTCTCAGACCATCATTTAGTAACCATGGGGTTTCTTTTTCCTCAGTCAATAAATAAAAGTGCATACTGGAAATTTAATACCAGTCTTCTAGAAGATGGTCTATTTAAAGAAGCCTTCCAAGTTTTCTGGGCGAATCAAATCCTAAGAAAGCCCTCTTTTTCTTCAGTTAATCTTTGGTGGGACAATACGAAAGCCCAGATTCGGGTGTTTTGTCAACAGTTTAAACATTACAAATGTTAAGAATGTAACAATGACTTGTTTGGAAGCTGACATTGTACAGCTAGAGGGTAAACTGGCTAGGAATAATAATGTAAGAAACTACCAGTTATTACTAGAAAAGAACACTCAGTTGAGAGAGTTAATCCAGGAGAAAGCAGCAGGGTTGTTACTCAGACTAAGGATTAAGAACTTAAAGGTTTTAGATACCCCAGTAAAGCTTTTTTTCGTCTGGATTCTGTCAGTAAAAGCACCCAAGAACATTTTTTCTGTAATTAATCCTGGCGGAGCTGTTGTTGTAAATCCCAGAGACAGACGGTTATGTGTTCAAGACTTCTTTTCCAAACTGTTTTCAAAACAGGTTGTTTGTGATGAAACAATGAGACTTTTAACCTCTCACCTATCCTCGTTAACTGAGTCCCAGCGGCTGGATATGGACTCGCCAATTACGCTCGAGGAGTTAACGCAAGCCCTGGCTGGAATGGACTCGGGAAGAGCCCCTGGAATCGATGGTCTGCCAGCTGAATTTTATGTGGAATTTTGGGAACTGTTCGGTCCGGAACTGATGCAGGTTCTTGAATCATCACTGACTCATGGAGAATTGCCTTTAAGTTTGAGAAGAGCGATGATGTCCCTTCTTCCAAAGGCTGGTGATTTGCGACACATGAAGAATTGGAGACCTCTTTCTCTACTATGCACTGATTAGAAAATCCTTTCAAAAGTTCTCCCGAATCGAGTTAAAAAGGTAATTAGCGATTTGGTTCACCCTGATCATGTTCATCCTGATGATCGACGAAATGCAGTTTGGATTTATGCCAGGAAGAGGACCGACAGACGCGCTTTTCATTGTGAGGCAGTTGCAGGAGAAGTACATGGAGAAGAGGAAGAAGTTGTTAGTTGGGTTTGTTGATCTGGAGAAAGCATTCGATCGGGTTCCACGCAAAGTATTGACATGGGCATTGAGGAAGTTAGGAGTGGAGGAATGGTTGATCAGAGTAGTGATGGCAATGTACAAAAGAGCGCGCACAGCTGTAAGGACGAAGGACGGGAACAGTGGTGAGTTTGAGGTGAAGGTGGGAGTGCATCAGGGGTCGGTACTAAGTCCACTACTATTTGTAGCTGTGATGGAGGTGCTGGCTCAGAACGTAAAGGAGGGTTTACCGTGGGAGTTGTTGTTTGCAGATGATCTGGTGTTGATTGCGGAAAGTATGGATGGACTGAAGGAAAAGATGAACAAGTGGAAGGAATGTATGGAGACAAAAGGTCTGAAGGTGAATATCGGAAAGACGAAGGTGATGGCAAGTGGTAAAGCATGTGGTGAGGTGGAAAGAACTGGGAAGTGGCCCTGTGCTGTGTGTAGGAAGGGTGTCAGAGTGAACTCCATTCAGTGTACAATGTGCGCTGAGTGGGTTCATCAAAAATTTAGTGGTCTGAGAGGGTCATTAACCAGTGTGGCAGCTACATTCAAATGTAAGGTGTGCACAGAGGGAGCTGCAGATGGAGGAAATGTTGAGTTGTATCTTGGAGACGGCGTGAAGCTGGAAGGTGTGAAAACATTTTGCTACATCGGAGACATGCTGAATGGAGAAGGTGGATCAGACTCGGCAACGGTTGCTCGAGTGAGATGTGCATGGAAGAAGTTTCGGGAATTGAGTGGCGTGCTGATGATGAGGGGAGTGTCGTTGAAGCTGAAGGGAAAGGTGTATGCTGCATGTGTGAGAAGTGTTATGATTTATGGGAGCGAGACATGGGTAATGAACGTAGAGCAGCAACGAAGGTTGGAAAGGGTGGAAATGCGAATGGTTCGACGGATGTGCGGAGTATCGTTGAGAGAGAGGAAGACAAATGATGAATTGCGAAAGATGATGGGAATAGAGCCTGTGATTGATGCTGTGAAGAGGAACAGGTTGAGATGGTTTGGTCATGTGTTGAGGAAGGATGAAAGTGACTGGTTGAGAAGAGTGATGGAAATGAATGTAGAAGGAAGTAGAAGACGGGGAAGACTGAGAAAGACTTGGCTAAAGATGGTGGAAGAAGAAATGCGGGCAAGGGGGTTAACAAGGAGAGATGCAGAAAATAGGGCAAAATGGAGAAGATTGTCATGGGGATCGCAAGGCTAACCCCCGCTCTAGCAGGGAAAATGGCCTTTAAAATGCATGTTGTTGTTGTTGTTGTTCACCCTGATCAGAGTTATTGTATCCCAGGTAGATCCATCTATGATAACATATTTTTCATTGGAGATCTGATAGATGGCAACTGTGTGCAGCATGACTTTGGTATAATTTTTCTTGATTTAGAAAAGGCTTTTGATAGCATCGATCACATATTTTTGAATCATGTGCTTGAAGCTTGTGGATTTGGAGCTAATTTCAGAACTTATATTGCTTTATTGTACAACAATATATTCAGTTTAGTTAAGGTGAACAATGAGCTTTCTTCTCCCATATAGATTCAAAGGGGGGTAAGGCAAGGGTGCCCTGTCTCCGGCTTACTGTTCACCCTTGTAATGGAATCACTTCTCATGTTACGAAGGAATAACGTTTGAATGAGTATATTTAAGCGCGGTGCTACGCGCGCTTGCTTGTACAACAAGAAGGAAGCGGACAACGCGGTGAGTTTAAGAGTCTTTATTAAACGAGCTCAACTGTAGCACTGGCGCGCTCCGGGCTGTGCGCCGGGTGTATATCCCGCGGCCACGCCTACCCCTCGGGCGTGGCCGCCGCCCACTTGGTGCGTGGAATGATGCCCTCACGCCAGTGAGCTTTCGTGTCCACCACACGCACCCCCCCAGAATTCCCGCGCACCTGGAGGGCCAGTTTGCGGGGCAAACGGATGACCCGGCCGAAGCGCCCTCTGGTGACCGGCGGCGTCCGGGGTGCAGGGATGCCAGCTGGGATGCCTCCGGCTGCACCCGGGATGGGTGCAGGACCGGGGGGCGGTGGGCCTGGGCGGTGCTGGGGGTCCGCCTGCAGGGGGGCGGCCCTGACGTGGGGGCCGAGCCACCGGCGGCGGGTGGTCCACGTCGAGGTGGGCCGGTTTGAGGCGATCCACTGAGACGCGGTCGGGAGTACCGCCGATGTCCAAGGTGAAGTGTTTCACCCCGGTCTCCAGCACGCGGAAAGGCCCGTCGTACGGGGGCCGCAGTGGTGCCCGGTGGGCGTCGTGCCGGACGAAGACGTACTCCGCGGTGCAAAGCTCCGGGGCGACGTGCGTAGGCGGGTGCCCGTGGTGCGCCGTCAGCACCGGTGCGAACCTCCGGGCTGTCTCCTGCAGTGCGCAGCGCTCCTGCGCCGCGGACCATGGTGCCGTGGGGTCGGGGAGGAACTCGCCCGGCACCCGCAGCGGTTGTCCAAAGACCAACTCTGCCGCGGATGTGCGCAGGTCGTCCTTGGGCGCCGTCCGGAGGCCCAGCAGGACCCAGGGGAGCCTGTCGACCCAGCCGCCGTCGCGGAGGGTGGCCCGGAGCGTGGCCTTCAACGAGCGGTGGAACCGCTCGCACAGGCCATTGGCCTGGGGGTGGTAGGCCGTGGTTTGGTGCAGCTGGACCCCGAGCCCCCGCGCGACCGCCCCCCAGAGCTCCGAGGTGAACTGAGGGCCGCGGTCGGACGATATGTCCGAGGGGGTGTCGAACCGGGCGACCCAGGTGGAGATGAACGCATGTGCGACATCCGCCGCCGTCGCCGCCGAAGGCACGGCCTCCGGCCACCGGGTGGTGCGGTCCACCATTGTCAGGACATGGGTGAAACCCCGCGAGGGGGGCAGAGGTCCCACCAGGTCCATGTGTACATGGTCGAACCTTCGTTCCGGCACCGTGAACGGGGCCAATGGGGCCTGGGTGTGCCGGTGCACCTTCGTGCGCTGGCACACGAGGCACGTCCTGGTCCAGCCGCGGACGGCCTTCCGGAGGCCATGCCAGACAAACTTGTCGGCGACCAACCTCTGGGAGGCCTTCGTGCCCGGGTGGGACAGGCCGTGGATGGCGTCAAACACCTGGAGCTGCCAGCCCGCGGGCACGATGGGGTGAGGCCGCCCGAGGGAGACGTCGCACAAGAGGGCCGCGCCGTCGAACGGCACCTTGGTGACGCAGAGGCCCGTGACGGCAGTCCGCAAGGCCTGGACGCCGGGGTCGGCGGCCTGGTCCGCCGCCATCCGGGCATAGTCGATGCCAAGGTGGACTGCGTGGGCGACTGACCGGGAAAGGCAATCCGCCACCGGGTTGTCCTTCCCCGCGATGTGCCGGATGTCCGTCGTGTACTCGGACACGGCCGAGGGGTGACGCTGCTGCTGGGCTGACCACGGCTCGGCGACCTTGCCCATCGCGAAGACCAGTGGCTTGTGGTCGACGAAGGCTGTGAACGCACGGCCCTCGAGCAGATGGCGGAAGTGCCTGACCGCCAGGTGAAGCCCGAGCAACTCGCGGTCGAAGGTACTATAGCGGCGTTCGGGCGGGCGAAGCTGCCGGCTGAAGAACGCCAGCGGTTGCCAAGCACCACGCACCCATTGCTCGTGCACCGCGCCCACCGCGTAGTCCGAGGCGTCGGTGGTGAGGGCGATCGGGGCATCGGGCGCCGGGTGCGTGAGCATGGTGGCGTTAGCCAAGGCGAGCTTCGCGCCTGCGAACGCCGCATCCATCTGCTCGGTCCAGGTAACGTCACCTTTGCCCGGCTTCCCTCGGAGGGCCTCGTGCAAGGGGCGCAGGAGCTGGGCGATGCAGGGCAGGAACCGATGGTAAAAGTTTACCATGCCCAGGAACTCCTGGAGCCCCTTGATCGTGCGGAGGCACGGAAACCCCTTCACCGCCTCCACCTTGGCCGGCAGGGGGACGGCCCCGTGCCTGGTGACGCGGTGCCCCAAAAAATCGATTTCGGCGACGCCGAACCGGCACTTGGCGGGGTTCACGATGAGGCCATGCTGGCCCAGACGTTCGAAGAGCGTGCGGAGATAGTGAAGGTGCTCTTCGCGGGACGCGCTGGCGACGAGGATGTCGTCCAGGTATACGTACGCAAAATCCAAGTCACGCAAGACGCTGTCCATGAGTCACTGGAACGCCTGAGCCGCATTCTTCAAACTGAAGGGCATCCGAAGAAATTCGAACAGTCCGAACGGCGTGATGACCGCTGTCTTCGGGATGTCCTCCGGCCTGATGGGGACCTGATGGTAGCCGCGTATGAGGTCCACCTTCGAAAAGAAGGACATGCCCGCCAACCGGGCGGAGAAGTCCTGGATGTGGGGGACTGGGTAGCGGTCGGGGGTGGTGGCGTCGTTGAGGCGCCGGTAGTCCCCGCACGGTCGCCATCCCCCGCCGGGCTTTGGCACGATGTGAAGCGGCGACGCCCAAGCACTCTCGGAGCGCCGCACGATGCCGAGCCGCTCCAGCGTAGCGAACGCCGCTTTAGCCACCGCGAGCTTCGTCGGCTCGAGGTGGCGTGCCCGTGTGTAGACCGGTGGCCCGGCGGTGGGGATGTGGTGTTCCACCCCGTGCTTGACGGCCCCCGCGGAGAAGGTGGGCCGCGTGAGGGCCGGGAAACCCACGAGGAGGCGGGTGAAGTCGTCCGCTGCCGGAAGCGTACAAACTAACCTCGCCGGGACCGAACCGCTCAGCAAGCCGCTTGTCGAGCCGCTCGGTGAGCCGCTCGGTGAGCCGCTCAACGAGCTGCTCAGCGCGCAAGCAAGCGAGCTGAACGTTTCAGCCTGGACGAGACGTCTGTTCTTCACATCTACCAACAACCCGTGTGCACAGAGGACGTCCGCACCGAGTAGTGCCATGGGGACACTAGCGGTTACGAACGTCCACTCGAAGCGTTGCCTTCCGAACCGCAGGGAGAGGCAGCGCTTCCCGAATGTGCGTATGGGTGTTCCGTTCGCGGCAAGCAATGCGGGGCCCTGGCCCGCGGTGTGCTTGTCGGACGTAGAGGCAGGGATAACGCTCACATGTGCCCCAGTATCGCATAGGAAACGGCGCCCGGACAAGGTGTCCGTTATAAAAAGAAGGCTGCCGGAATGGCTGACGCTCAGGGCCGCTACCGAGCACCGGCTTTGTAGTTTCCCGACTTGCCGAAGGAGCACGGCTGGCAACAAGTCCTCGCCTTGTGGCCAAACCTGGCGTGGAAATGGCACCAGGTTTGCGGCGAAGGCGGAGGCCACGGTTTTCGCGGTGGTGGTAGGCGTGGCGTGGCGGCGGCCACGCGGCGTGCGTCAGCCTCGGGATCCTCGAGGTGTGGTGCATCAGCATCAGGGTCAGCCTCGGGATGCGCGGCGGCCGCGCCAAAACTCGCCTGTGCGTCCAAAGCTGCGAAGAACCTGTCGGCCTCGCCAGTGAGCGCTCGGGGTTCCGTCGTCACAGAACCGGCCGACGCGAGGCGGACTCGTGCCGGCAGCTGGCGTCGAAATAACGCCCGGAAAAGAGCGTTCGGGGTTTCGTCGCCCATCAATGACAGCATATGGTCCATGCGGACCGACGGTCGCGTGTCACCGAGCTCGGGGAGGTCCAGGAGGCGGTCGGCCCATGCGTCCACCGTGAGGCCGAACGTGGCGAGGAGGAGACGCTTGATCGCCTCGTACCTGCCATCGGCCGGTGGGTTCCTCAGGACCGACAGGACGCGGGCGGCCGTGCCGGCCCGAGGGAAGCGACCACGTGGCAGTACATGGTCTCGTCCACCGTGATGCCTCGAAGTCGGAACTGGGCTTCTGCCTGCAGGAACCAGACTTCGGCTTGCGTCTCCCAGAACTCGGGGAGTTTCATTTGGACCGCGTTGTTTGCCATTGCGATGGCGTATTCGGGTGGTCAGCGACGGCTGACCAGAACGTCGGAGGGTCACCAATGAAGCGCGGTGCTACGCGCGCTTGCTTGTACAACAAGAAGGAAGCGGACAATGCGGTGAGTTTAAGAGTCTTTATTAAACGAGCTCAACTGTAGCACTGGCGCGCTCCGGGCTGCGCACCCGGTGTATATCCTGCGGCCACGCCTACCCCTCGGGCGTGGCCGCCGCCCACTTGGTGTGTGGAATGATGCCCTCACGCCAGTGAGCTTTCGTGTCCGCCACAATATCTCCTGAACATCCTCCAGTTGTCGTATCGGCATATGCTGATGATGTTGCAGTCATTGTTAAAAACAATAACGACATTGCAGCTCTTGCTAAGTGCCTACATTTGTTTGGTTTAGCTTCCTCGTTGAAGTGCAACTGGGAAAAGAGCAAAGCGTTATGGGTTCCCTCTGTCAGGGACAGTGCATCTAGAATGACGCAAGGCCCGCCAATACACCTTCCTGCAAGTTTAAAGTGGGTGGATGAAGGTGTTTGCTATCTTGGAGTGTTTCTTGGATCCCCACAGTGCGGCCAGAAGAACTGGGAAGGTGTCGCTGAATGCGTAAAAAAGAGATTGAGTAGGTGGAGGAGAGCCCCGCCTCACCTTTCGTATAAGGGCCGAGTTTTGGTAGTCAAGAATCTTGTCGCCTCCTTCTTGTGGCACAGATTCATCTGCCTGCAACCACCAGAAGGCTTGGTGAAGGAAGTGCAAAGGCAATTGTTGGAGTTCTTTTGGGGAGGTCATCACTGGTTACGGTCAAACGTTGTATGCCGTCCATTGGCCGAGGGTGGCCAGAGTATGGTCGATGTCAGGAGCCGTATAATGGTCTTTCGGCTATGCTCTGTGCAAAAACTTTTGGCGAAAGAGCAATTACCAAACCATGTCTTGGCCACCCACATTTTGCGGCAAGCAGGCGGGCTGGAATATGGCCGCGAATGTTTCTTGGTCCTGCTTCAACAAGTTGACATATCTCCTCTTCCTGTTTTTTTTATCAGAGTGTGTTGAATGCTTGGCAGAACCTCACAGTGTGCCGTCAAGAAGACATCCATATGTTTGCACAAGAGCCTTTGTTCTGCAATCGGCTTTTCCCTAACATGCCCCAAAGTAGGGACCTCTGCCAGCGTTTCATAATTGCCGGCATCACAAAAGTATGGCACCTCCGGCATGTTTCAGGTTGCGGGTGGAAATCAGCTCAAGAAGTAGCCGAGCTAGCAGGAATTCGGTCCGAAAGAGTGACTGCAAAAGTGTTGAGAGAGGCGATACGAATAGGGGTATGGCTGAGAGTATGCTTGTCCCACGAGCTCGAACCATTGCACGATGAGTGGGTTTTCCTGAGTTATTGGTGCACTTCAAGTCGGAATACTTACCTCCGGTTAGCATGGGGTTAAGCCCCTTTCAAGAGACTAGCAGTAAAGAGCTATACAAGTCATGTGTCAAGTTACTGCTGGGGGATACGCCGCTAAATGGAGTAATCCGGTGGAAGAGACTGTTGCCTGTGGGACCCCCCCTCTGAACCTGTATGGGACTCCATGTATAGCAAGCTCGTAAGTGAAAGATCTGGTGATCTCCAATGGAGACTGATCCACTGGATAATCCTCTCAAATAAGTTAATCAACCATGTCTCTCCTACATCCACACGTTGCCCATTCTGCATATGCACGGAGGACGTGTTCCACGCCTTCATTAATTGTGTGAGAATGGTTCCTTTGTTTCGGTGGTTTAATCTTGTGGCACACAGAATGAATGTTGTTTTCTCGTTGCGTTCTTTTATTTTCGGCTTTAATGCCAAGTCAAGCAAGGAAAACATGTTAATGAGGTTTCTTGTCGCAACAGCCAAGCTGGCAATATATCTCTCAAGAAGGGAGAAATTGAACGGAAAACCTGTTGGGGAATGCAATGTAATGGTGTTTTTCAATGCCCTCGTGTCAGCAAGACTTAAACTAGAGTTTTGTTTCTATAAGGATGCAAACAATCTTGATGAATTCACCAATACTTGGTGTCATGAAGGGTTGTGTGAGGTTCGTGAGAACCAACTGGTAATATTTTTGTAGTTTTTATAAAGTTCATGGTTTATTTTGGCAATTTGTGTGCCGTGATACTTCTGAAACCTTTTCGTTTCATTGCTTTTCATGTATTTATGGTTGGTGTAAATATATTTTAAAAAATTTGTATTATTTTGTTAATAAAAGGACTCAAAAGTCAAAGTCTCTCTTTCTCTTTCGTGGGGTGCCTCATGTATGTATTTACCAGTCCCGCAGGAATCAGATGCCCAAAGTGAGATAGTGGTTGATTTGACTTTATTAAGGTATGAATTAAAGAAAAATTTTGGGTGACGATTTTTTTCGGTGCCCATAAGGGCGTGTTAGGGCCCAAAATCCAAGATGGCTGCCATCGCTCATGGAAAATACAGACAATGGCATATCTTTGGAACTACTGGACCAATTTCAATGATTTTGGAGTCCATTTTAGGGTTTTCAAATATGCCTGATCATTTGGAAATGGTGTCAAGCTGATTGGAGGTCAAGGTCATGCAGTATCATCAAGGTCAAGGTCATTTTTTAACTCTGTGCCAAAATATGCATATCTCTGGAGTTAATTGGTCAAATCGCATGATGTGAGAGTCTATTGTCGAGTTTTCAAACATGCCTGATCACTTTGAACAGGTTTCAAGTCGATTTGAGGTCAGATCATGCAGTAGGGTCAATGTCAAGCTAATGTTTTACATCTCTATGCAGAAATACGCATATCGCCCAAAATAAATTGCAACATAATTTATTTCTGTTTAACCCTTTTCATACGAAGTCAATTTTTCTTGAATTTATTCATCAAATGTTGGGCTGGTTTCAATTATTATTATTATTAATCCCCATTATATTATCTATTTCAGCTTCCTGATTCCATCAAATCAAGTCAAAGTTATCCTGCTCCAAACGATCAAGACTATATACAGAAATCAAACATGTCTGAAACAACTGCAACACCACATGTGTGTGTGGTGTGTAAGAGTGACTCTGGAAACCTTGCGGCTGACCCTTATGTTGAAAATATATGTGATATATTGCGCTATGCAAAAAGCCTGGATGACCTCGGGGAAGTTCGTTTGAGACCTCCAGCAGATTTTCTTTCTAGTCTACCCCAATCAGAGCTAGAACAGGTCAGATATCATTCAGACTGTCGTAAGAAAATTGTTCATAAGACACGTCTGGAAAGAACCCAAAATAAAAGAGCCTGCTCTGACTCTCATTCACCAGCCCAGCCAGTCGAAAGAGGCCGGCCAGCCAAATCAACAACAGGACGTCCACAGAGACAGGCGGGTGCTTTTCCTAAGGAGAAAGTATGCATATTTGCTCCAACTTCTGGTAAATGCAAATATGATGAGGAAGAACTTCACAAGGTTGTGTCGGACAATCGTGGGCAAACACTGCTGAACATCAAGGCGAACACCATGGATGATCATATCAGGGCATCACTGTCCAGTTTACATCAACCTGGTGATGCCCATGCTCAGGAAAAGTGGTATCATAGTAGCTGTATACAGGGTGCTCAAAGGACAAGTTAAAATGACACGAGTGTAGACAATGATAATAAGATGAGGACAATTTCAGATGTTCAGATTGTTATGCATGTTAAATCATCACTGATGTTTGATGTTGGGGTGGTATTGAATATGGCTAAAATAAACAATATGTACCTGTCTATACTTAAGAAAAACAATATTGTAAACTTGAAAGACAATCAGAGAAAGTATTTGAAGAAATTGCTGAGTGATCGAATTCCAAACATAAAATTTGTTCAGCCTCCTCAGCAAAATGAGAGCGAAAGGGTCTTATTATCCAAATATCTTGGTGAAGCTGTTGACAATGCTCCCACAAAGGCACCAACTGCTGTATTAGAGAGCTTGTTGGAGGTAGCAAGTGTAATTCGAGCTGAAATTATGAAGTGTAGATATCGGTGAAGTTCGAGCAGTTCTCTGGTGATAGTTCACTGAGTAATTGGGGAAACCCTCCCCTCACCAAACTCTTACTCACCTCTGGTATGGGCCTTATGCTGAGAATGTTGGAGGGAAACGGGATACACAGGTTCAGAAATGTGTTGAAGTTGGTTGTCAATTCATGGTTCAAAACACTCACACCGACAGGCAGGTTAAGCACAAGCCCAAAGACGATATAGGGTTTGTCCAACGTGGAGAGACACCACTGTCTGTTGGCTTGCCCCTGACTATTCACCAGCGAGTTCGTGATAAAAACCTAGTACGTGTGCTCTCTAGTGTGTATGTGGGTACAGGGTATAAACACATCTTAAACATTATAAAGTGTATTGAGCATGCGGTGGTGCTCCGAATGACAGACACAGGTGGATATTGTCTTCCAGACTTCATTAAGAAAGGCATCCCAGTTTTCTTCGCTGTTGATAACATTGACTTTCTGGAGGACACTCCCTATGGGCAGTGTACTCTACATGGCTGTATTATAGTGGTGTACCAGGAGGATGACAAGAATGCAGAGCCAATCAACCCACCCCTTGCAATCCCTGACAAGCCCCCATCCACCCCTCTTCATGTGGAGATCAAGTACAAGGATGAGCCAGTCATACAGCTCAAACCCAACAAGCTCACTTCATACACAATTGGACAGAGGGCTGCCCTCCTCAAGCCAGACCACCACTATGATGAGATATAGGCACTGGCCAATCATTTGACCAACAACATTGATGAAGTCACTCCACCAAAGAGTGAATCACCTGATTCTGACCCCACAACTACCCCTGACCATGACCTTGCCCCAAGCAGTGAGGATGTTGTCATGGCACCCACTCCAGACCATGACCCAACAAGTGAAGCACCTGAATCTGCTGTCATCACATCTAAAAAAAACAATTCTCGCTGTTACACAAAAGGAAAAAAAGAAAGAGAAGCTAATGAAAACTAAAGTTATGCCAACATGGGCTGCTACAAAATCACTCCGACAGTCCAGACAACATGTAAATCGTACCAACAGTGAAGTTGTATCACCACTCTTCAAGACATCCCCAACAGATTATGCGACATTGTACAGCATCCTCACCCTCACTCAAGAGATCTCAGCTGTAGTGGTTGGTCCAGAGCGACGCACCATCATCACACTCAACCTCGACTTGCATGAACAACAACAAAACAACATGCATTTTAAGGCCATTTTCCCTGCTAGAGCAGGGGTTAGCCTTGCAGTCCCCATGACAATCTTCTCCATTTTGCCCTATTTTCTGCATCTCCCCTTGTTAACCCCCTTGCCCACATTTCTTCTTCCACTATCTTTAGCCAAGTCTTTCTCGGTCTTCCCCATCCTCTACTTCCTTCCACATTCATTTCCATCACTCTTCTCAACCAGTCACTTTCATCCTTCCTCAACACATGACCAAACCATCTCAACCTGTTCCTCTTCACAGCATCAATCACAGGCTCTATTCCCATCGTCGTTCGCAATTCATCATTTGTCTTCCTCTCTCTCAACGATACTCCGCACATCCACCGAACCATTCGCATTTCCACCCTTTCCAGCCTTCGTTGCTGCTCTACATTCATTGCCCATGTCTCGCTCCCATAAATCATAACACTTCTCACACATGCCGCATACACCTTTTCCTTCAACTTCAACGACACTCCCCTCCTCATCAGCACGCCACTCAGTTCCCGAAACTTCTTCCATGCACATCTCACTCTAGCAACCGTTGCCGAGTCTGATCCACCTTCTCCATTCAGCATGTCTCCGAGGTAGCAAAATGTTTTCACACCTTCCAGCTTCACGTCGTCTCCAAGATCCAACTCAACATTTCCTCCATCTGCAGCTCCCTCTGTGCACACCTTGCATTTGAATGTAGCTGCCACACTGGTTAATGACCCTCTCAGGCCACTACATTTTTGATGAACCCACTCAGCGCACATTGTACATTGAATGGAGTTCACTCCGACACCCTTCCTGCACACAGCACATGGCCACTTCCCAGTTCTTTCCACCTCACAACATGCTTTACCACTTGCCATCACCTTCGTCTTTCCGATATTCACCTTCAGACCTTTTGTCTCCATACATTCCTTCCACTTGTTCATCTTTTCCTTCAGTCCATCCATACTTTCCGCAATCAACACCAGATCATCTGCAAACAACAACTCCCACGGTAAACCCTCCTTTACGTTCTGAGCCAGCACCTCCATCACATCGACAAATAGTAGTGGACTTGGTACCGACCCCTGATGCACTCCCACCTTCACCTTAAACTCACCACTGTTCCCGTCCTTCGTCCTTACAGCTGTGCACGCTCTTTTGTACATTGCCATCACTACTCTTAGCAACCATTCCTCCACTCCTAACTTCCTCAATGCCCATGTCAATACTTTGCGTAGAACCCTATCGAATGCTTTCTCCAGATCAACAAACCCAAGAAACAACTTCTTCCTCTTCTCCATGTACTTCTCCTGCAACTGCCTCACAATAAAGAGCGCGTCTGTCGTTCCTCTTCCTGGCATAAATCCAAACTGCATTTCGTCGATCTTCACCTTCTTCCTTATCC
Source organism: Myxine glutinosa (assembly GCF_964187855.1). Lineage (NCBI taxonomy): Eukaryota > Metazoa > Chordata > Myxini > Myxiniformes > Myxinidae > Myxine > Myxine glutinosa. The sequence continues at coordinate 4,227,124 of NC_136272.1, read as the reverse complement.
TCCTCTCCAACACCCTTTCCAATACCTTCATTCCATGCTCCAATAACTTTAGCGCTCGGTACGAGCCACACTCCAGAGGGTCACCTTTCCCCTTGTATAGAGGGACGAGGGTACTCAGTTCCCAAACCACTGGAATGCAGCCTTCTTTCATCTCCAGATTACAGATCTCGGTCAATCTCTTCACTCCCCAACTTCCTGCTGCCTTCAACACATCTCCCACAACTCCCGTCAGCCTTCCCGCTTTTCTACTCCTCATTGCTTTTATCGCTTCCTCAACTTCCTTCTCAGTTATCTTCTCTGCCGGTCCTAAAACTGGGTTACTCTCTATGTTGCCATCCCATTCATTCTCTGTAATCAACAGCATTTCCATATATCTTGTCCATCTTCCTTTAATTCCATCTGGGTCCACAACCATTTGTCCCACTTCATCCTTCAAGCAACTTACCCCCATCACATCACACATCTCTTTCGCTATCTGCTTTGCAATCCTGAATACCGCTCTCTGACCCTCTTCCGAATCCAAGCGTTCTCGGAACATTTTCCGACATGCCTCCTGGGCCTTTGCTGCCTCTTTCTTTGCAGCCTTCTTGGCTGCCTTATAACTTTCCCGCTCTGCTTTTTCTGCTCCCGTACCATTCGCCTTCTGCCACTCGTTGAACTTCTTCCTCTTCTCGTCAATCCTCTTTCCAACCTCATCATTCCACCACCATGTTTCCGAGTGCCTCGGTGGTCCTTTTGTCCATCCACATACCTCACCAACGGCTCCCAACAGACTATCTTTCATTGACATCCAACCACTTTCAAGCTCAACCACATCATCCTCTACCCTACTCAGCCTCTCTTTTAATGCCTCCTTTACTGTCACCTCTTTCAACCTCCACACCTTCATTCTCGGTTGGTACTTCACCCGCCGAGCTCTCTTCGCACCTTTCACCCTTATGTCGCAGACAACCAAGTGGTGCTGTGAAACAGCCTCCTTCCCCGGGATCACCTTTCTGTCCCGGAGGTGCCCCCATCTCGCCTACGCACCATCAGGTAGTCAACGGTTGTCGTCGACCCTCCTGACGTGTATGTAACAAGCTTATTATCCTCTTTCTGGAACTGAGTATTACATATCAACAAATCAGCTCCATCAGCAAACTCCAAAATCCTTTCACCTTCTCCATTTCTCACACCATATCCATAACCCCCATGAACTCCCTCAAAACCGTCCATACTCCTTCCCACATATCCATTTAGGTCTCCTCCTACCACAACAACCTCCTCATCTTTCACGGTTTCCATCAGCTTCTCTATCGCACACCAGAACTTGTCCTTCTCTTCATCGCTCCGACCAACCTGCGGAGCATATCCCGAGATGACGTTCACCAAGAGCTTTCCAATCATCATTTTCACCATCATCAACCTATCACTCACTCTCGTCAAACTCACCACACTGTCTACAAACTCCTCAGAAAACAGGACACCAACACCATTCACGCCCTCCGGGCACCCTTGCCACACAAACTTGTATTTCTGTCCCTGCCTACCCTTCACCATTCTCACACCACTTCCCTTCGATCTCGTCTCTTGCACACAACATATGTCCACTCTTCTTCTGATCAATACTTCCACCACTTCTCCTGATCTCCCTGTCATTGTCCCTACATTCCATGTCCCAAACCTCAGAAACCAATCTCCACTTCGGGCTATACCCTGCCCATATGTAGTTGTAATTGTCATGGTTGTCATTGTCACAGTCTTCGACTTGCATGAACGAGCTCTTAAAATCCAGCAGTCAGTTAGGAACAATTGCTGGGTTCTCAGAGTAGGGGAGCTACATCTTTGCTTTTCTGCCTTGCATGCACTGGGCAAATATATGGAGGGAAGTGGACTTGATACAGTAGCCATTGAGACAGGCATATACTCCCCAGCTGCCCTTCGTGGGATATATGCCTTGATGTCCCAGCAACTTGCAACCTGTTCAAAGTGATCAGGCATGTTTGAAAACCCTACAATAGACGCTAACATCATGCGATTTGATCAATTAACCCAAGATATGCATATTTTTACACCGAGAAGTCAAAAATGACCTTGACCTTGATGCTAATACATGACCTTGATCTCCAATCGACTTGAACCTATTCCAAATGATCAGGCATGTTTGAAAACCCTAAACTTGACTCCAAAATAACTGAAATTGATCAAGTAGTTCCAGAGATATGCCATGCTCTGTATTTCCCATGAGTGATGGCAGCCATCTTGGATGGTGGGCCGTAACACGCCCTTTTGGGCACCGAAAAATCGTCACCCAAAATTTTTCTTTAATTCATACCTTGAATGAATGAATGAATGATCGTTTTAAGGCCATTTTCCCTGCTGGAGCAGGGGTTAGCCTTGCGGGCCCCATGACAATCATGGTTCCCTGTTTGAGGCAATGTTTTTATGGCCGGATGCCCTTCCTGACGCCAACCCTGAGTCGCCTCTTACGATGCGCAGGGATACGGTGTACCTATTCTAAGCCGGGGTACACACTGGGATCATTCATCCCAGCAAGCTGGTACTCAATTTGCTGACCTCAGAAGGATGACAGGCTGAGTCAACCCCCCTGGCATTAATTCAGCGATCATCAGGATTCGAACCCAGGATCCTAGGATCACAAGCTGGCACCCTAACTGCTAAGCCAACACCAGGCTTTAATTCATATCTTAATAAAGTCAAATCAACCACTATCTCACTTTGGGCATCTGATTCCTACGGAAATACATGAGGCACCCCACTATTCTTATTGTTTCTCTTTCTCTTTCTCTTTCTCTCTCTCTCTGTCTCTCTCTCTCTCTCTCTCTCTCTCTCACTCTCTTTCTTTCTCGCCCCTGCTGGCTGTGTTGTGATTTGGGTGTGGCATCATGGCTGCCGTATGCAGCTGCTCTGTGTTGTGGTGAGCCGTCAGTGTATTAGTTCTGTCCCTACAGCCCCCCCCCCCCCCCCATCCCTTCTCTCCTTTCCTTCTACGTCCCATGTGCCTCTGGCATTTTGTTCTCCGGTTTTCGACTCCTTTGTGTTAGAGAGAGGGAGATTGAGAGCGGGCCTATTTTGGGTGCGACCTACTCGATTTTGACGACGACTTGTAAGCCTTGGTTATGCTTATAATGCGTTTTTGGTTTTTCATTTTTGCTTGATTTCTTTAGGTTTGATACCTTCATGTCCAGTTCGGACAAGAAGGGGGTGATAATATCGCCGACATGGCGAATGTATGCCCTCGATGTGAGGGTTTAACCCGGAAGCATGCGTTCGTGTGTGTTCCTCCCGACGGAGTTCCTTTAGAGGACATTATTCTCGCAGTTGGGAATATTATTGGTGATGAAAATATTCGTGCTGCATCACGTATGAATCAGAAAGTAGTTGTTTTTGTTTCACACGATGAACTCGTCCATGACGTTGTAAGTGCCGGAATAAGCACAGCGAGCGGTCATTTTGTGATGGCGTCGCCGATGTTGACTCCCGCGACGAGAGTCGTTATATCGAACGCACCTTCGTTTATTTCCAATGACAGGATTATGGCCGTGTTATCACGTTATGGTAAGATGGTGTCCAGGATATCAACAATTCCTCTTGGTTGTCGGAATGAACGTGTTAAACATGTCACGAGTTTCCGAAGGCAGGTGTAGATGGTCCGACCAGACCGTGGGGACGATACGGGCCTAAATATCTCGTTCAAAATAAACTTCGAGGACACGAACTAACAGGTGTACGCATCGGATTGTTTCTTTGCAGCACATTCATGGATTGTTTCTGCGCAGTAGATGGAGACGAATTTCCATCCATCAAAGTCCTACTCCATATTGGATGCCCCCTCCCTGTAGGCTCCTGTGAGGCCGAACGCTCATTTTCTTGCCTGCGTCGTCTGAAGACCTTCCTAAGAAATTCCATGGGAGAAAGTCGGATGGCATCTGTGGCCCTCATGAACATACACCATGACTTCACCATATCCGCACATGATGTGTGTGACATTTTCATTCAGAAACACAAGCGCCGTCTATTCCAAAATAGCAAAATTTACCATTAATAAAATAATTCACAATTCCGCTGTCCTATCAGATCTCTTTTGTGGGGAGAACCAGCTTGAGCTTCACAATCCTCGGCCCATGGCGGTGCCGGGCTTTGACCAGCACCTATTAAGCTGCTCTATACACCTTAACATGGCGTGCGTTCAGAAACATGGGAATTCTTCTGGATTCTTTGTCGTTAATGAGCCTAATTAACTCAGGAGATCATAACAATCATTTCACGAGAACTACACAAATCAGAAATTCCATATCAGAAAGCTCCAGTAGAACTACACAAAAAACATGCCGCATGCATGCACACCACACCACACCACACACACACACACACACACACACACACACACACACACACATCTACAAAATTCATCAACTTATAGCAGAAGGAACAGCTGGGCAAGTCGTTTCCCCAGTTCCTCTGTGTGACCATTAGTCATCGCAAATCTGTTGAACTGTTGGACCAGGGAAGAACACAAGGAGCTGCAGAAACTTCCAACAACGCACGAAATGCCGTTTCTGACGATCAATTTTTAAAACTTTCCTGGGGGAGGACCCCCAGAACCCCTGTAACACCCCCCCCCCCCAGCGCTTTGGTCTCATGCACCCCTCACCCCCCCCCCCCCCCCCCCGTTTTCATATTCCTGGATCCGCCCCTGCACGGCTTATTGTTCCCAATGAGGGTGAAACCAGCAGCTCAAACCGCCAATATTATTCCTCCTTGGCAAAGCGTTGCTATGGAAACCGAATCTAAATTGGTGTCAAGTAAACGAAGAGCACCTGATGAGTCGTTAACACCAGGTGCTATTGAAAAGGTCGTGCTCGATGTACAGACCTTCCATGCAGAAACTCTTCAGGATACTCCTGAAATCTCAGTGCAAAACGTGGACCAGATATATAAAACGAAACACCTGGAGAAGTGTGACGGGAATCAAACGGTACAACAAAGTGCTTCCTTTACCCGCACGAACGATGGTGATGATGTAAATATGGCTGACAGTGAGTCAGTGAATGATACGTCATTGATCCGACCACATGAAGGTGATCAAACTGTGGTCCAACATAATTTTGCCCATTTAACAAATGAGGGTGAAAACGCAAATCCACAGGAGTGTGGAAATGATGATTTGACTCCATGTGAGGAAAGTCGTTGTCAGTCTGCCGATGTTTCCCAAACCCCTCACTCTAGGGACCCCCAGACCCTGGCAAACTTGTTCATAAATCAGGAATGGCTGAGGGTATTGACCCAGACCCCTTTGGAGCAATGTCTGACTTATCGGAATCAGAGGATGAGGTGTATGTGACGGTTGTATCACAATGAATGGTAGATCAGCCCCAAGTCCCTCCTCATCTTGTTCTCTCGTTTCTCAATGAAACTTACAGACAACGGAATGTTGTCATTTTTTATCATTTCCCCGACTTGGCTTCCTTTATTGAGGCTGCAAAACTGGTCCTAAAAAAATCTGAGGAACTAAACCAAACAAAGTCACAGTTTCATCGACTAAAGAAAATAATAACAAAGGCAACGTTTGAGTATTCTCAGCGTCAGACAAAATTCACAAACAAATAATGAAGACACTCACTCTGGGAACTCTTAATATAAATGGTGGTGGGGCGAACAACATCCGCCAGATCCAAGTAAATAGTTTATTCAAACGGAAACAAGTTGATGTGATCTTACTGCAGGAAACCCATATCATTGAGAAGGTTGAACATGACTGGTGCAGCATTTTAAAGGTGAATGCTTCTTCAGTAACATGTCGTCTGTATCTGCTGGAGTTGGGTTCTTGTTAAAACCAGGACTTGTACCTGACTCTTGCTTCTTTCAGGAGGTGATAAAGAGCCGGTTTGCTTCCCTGGAACTTGTGATTAATAACCTAACATTTATTATTTTTAATGTATATGCACCGAGTGAGAGTACTGACCGTAAAACTTTCTTTACTGTAGTGGTAGACCACTTAAAATTGTTTGACCTCAATCAGTGCATATGCATGGGGGGTGATTTTAATTGCACGTTTGAGCCCAAATTGGACAGGAACTCCCCAGAACCACATCCCGAAGCCCATGGTGACCTCTCCCATTTCCTTTCCGTCGTGGGTTTTCTTGATGTATGGCGCTTGATACACCCAAATGACCAACAGTACACATAGTGTCGATGTTCCAATGGTCAAGTGTCCTTAGCGAGGCTTGACAGATGGTCCATCACCGCACGTTTTAGGAATATGATAACCTTCTCAAATATTGTCCCGTCTATCTTCTCTGACCACCACATGGTCACTATGGGCCTATGCTTTCCTCATTTTAAACATACTATTGCCTATTGGAAATTTAACACGAGGATTTTGGATGATGCCTTTTTTAAGGAAGCCTTTCGCAATCTATGGATAGCAGTAGTTGAAGAAAAGCCCCGTTTTGCTTCCATTAACCTGTGGTGGGACAATATAAAAACCCATACAAGGCTGTTTTGTCAACAGTTTAATTCACACGTCACCCATGAAAGTCGAGTCACATTGGCTCGGCTAGAAACTGAAATTCTAAAACTGGAGAACAAACTGGCGAAACAACAGAATGAGGCAAACTATAACTTACTCCTTGAAAGAAAGACCCAACTTAGAGAACTATAGCAGGAGAAAGCTGCAGGATTATTAGTTAGATTAAGAATAAAAAATATTAAAGTATCAGATAGCCCGAGCAAATCCTTTTTTCACCTCGAATCCGAAACGAAGCCAGCTCGGCTTATCTTATCAGTTATGGACCCCAGTGAATGTGCAATTGCAAATTCTGATGGGGTAAAAAATACCATTAGAAAGTACTATTCAGAACTGTTTGCAAAAAAAGATGTTTGTGAGGATAAGATGAAACTCTTTACCTCCCATCTCCCATCCCTGACTGAGACTCAACGGCTGGAGCTGGATGTGCCGTTAACCCTTCCTGAATTAGAATGTGCTCTGGCTGAAATGGAATCTGGAAAAGCTCCAGGAATCGATGGCCTACCAGCTGAGTTTTACTTGGAGTTTTGGGACCTTTTAGGTCCAGAACTCTTAAATGTAATCCAAGAATCCCTGCGAACTGGTGCAATGCCATTACGCCTAAGGAGGGCAGTGGTGAGTCTCCTCCCAAAGTCAGGAGATCTCCGGCAGATGGAGAATTGGAGACCAGTTTCAGTATTGTGCACCGACTACAAACTGTTTTCAAAAGCGATGGCAAATCGTCTGAAGAAAGTCATTGGTGACCTGGTCCTACCTTATCAGACGTTCTGCATCCCCAGTCGATCCATTTATGACAACATTTTCTCTCTCTGGTTTGTGTGTGTGTCTCTCCCTGTCTCTCTCGCCCTCTGTGTGTCTCTCTCTGTCTCTCTCGCCCTCTGCGCGTGTCTCTCTCTGTCTCTCACCCTCTGTGTGTGTGTCTCTCTCTGTTTCTCTCGCACTCTTTGTGTGTGTGTGTGTATGTGTGTGTATGTGTGTGTGTGTGTGTGTGTGTGTGTGTGTGTGTATGTGTGTGTGTGTGTGTGTGTGTGTATGTGAGTGTGTGTGTGTGTGTGTGTGTGTGTGTCACCCTCTGTGTGTGTCTCTCTGTGTCTCTCTCTCCCTCTGTGTGTGTGTCTCTCTGTGTCTCTCTCTCCCTCTGTGTGTGTGTCTCTCTGTGTCTCTCTCTCCCTCTGTGTGTGTGTCTCTCTGTGTCTCTCTCTCCCTCTGTGTGTGTGTCTCTCTGTGTCTCTCTCTCCTTCTGTGTGTGTCTCTCTGTGTCTCTCTCTCCCTCTGTGTGTGTGTCTCTCTGTGTCTCTCTCTCCCTCTGTGTGTGTGTGTGTCTCGCCCTCTGTGTGTGTGTCTCTCTGTGTCTCTCTCTCCCTTTGTGTGTGTGTCTCTCTGTGTGTGTGTCTCTCTGTGTGTCTCTCTCGTTCTCTATGTGTGTGTCTCTCTCTCCCTTTGTGTGTGTGTATCTCTTTCCCTGTGATTGGCTGGTGGTATTCGAGTCCCCAAGACTGTTTACAATCGCAAACCAGAACTTGGCAGAGTATGCCAAACACCCAGGGCCGGCGCTACCATTAGGCCAACTAGGCAGCCGCCTAGGGCGCAGACATCAGAGGGGCGCATTACTGAACCTTAAAGGGTCACAGTTTTATCCAAATTATTGTTTTAAGACCGGACACAGTATACCGAGTGCCCTTTAGTTCAAAATGATTTGTGAGCCAAAATATTTTCTTTTGTATTTGCGAAAAGATAATCAAAGATTGATTATTTAAAATTTTGATTTTGCATATATAAAACTTATTGCTCAAACCAAAAACCGTTTTGTTTATCTGTAATTTCCATTCACACACTCATAAAGGGACCACTTTCTTTATTTTGCATTGCAAACCACATGGAGTGTCATATTTTTTTTAGTGAAAGCCCATTTGCCCCAAAGCGTGGGGGTAACAGGGCCACTGCCATATTAATGGATATTGCGCCTTTAATATTGGTGCTGTTGGCATCTTACGGTACTTATTCTTGCAAGTTAAAATAAATTTAGCAGTTTCAAGTTTTCTGCTTTTTATTTTTTCTGCAAGACATCTGTTTTTAATAATCGAAGTTGGCAAAAAAAATTTGGGGGGGGGGGGGGATGCAAGTATCTGGCCTTGCCTAGGGCGCAAAATAGTCTGGCGCCGGCCCTGCAAACACCCCTCAATGTGAGTCAAGGAAGACCTTCATTGTGCAATGAACTGAGACTGATTTGGAGTATTTTCTGAAAATAGGACAACAAGTGGGATACTGGATGAATACAAATGACACGTGATGCAATGCTTGCTTGTCTGACAGCGAAAATGAGACCATTTAACATTAAATGATCTATATGTACATAGTAAAGTTTTGATTAAGTGCAATAAGACCCAAGATAGACAATTATTTTATATTATGTATCGATTATTTGAAATCACCCGATATATGGACACCTTGCGTAGTTTGCAGTTAACAAATCGGATCCCAACGTGAATAATATCATATAATTAATTGAATTATTTATTTTGAAACTGTTACAATTAACTTTAACTGATGCACATTAAATGTGAACTCTGGTGATACAATATTTTTTTTAAAGATTTTATGAGTGATGATCTATTTAGATTGTTAATTACTGGGAAATTGGAATGAGTGATGTGATTCACCTCATGTTTGAAGAAAACAGAAACTGCACTCTTGGCAGTGGAAAGATTGTTGTTGTTTATTTTGTTTTGTTTTTGTATACAGATTTGAGGTTCGTGAAAGAGCTAACATTTATTTCACAAACAAATCAAACAGACAAACAAAATATATAAAAACAGGGAGCGGAAGACAAGATGGGGAGAGAAGGGGAAGCACACAAACACAACATTTGAGAGCAGGAAGATGTTTGGGAGGGAGAGGGCTTGAGGGGAGGTGGCGTGGGAAGGGGGTGGGGGTGGGAGAAGTATAACACACAAGGACACCAAGGACTTCCAGGACAGAAGTTGGAATTTCAAAAAAGTGGATTTGGGGTGAAATTAGCGGGGGTAGAAAAGATCAAGGTTTTGGATGGGGGAAGATAAGAGATGGTGGTGAACAGCTGTTTTGAAGACCTGGAGGATGGAATGAGATTGAAGAGAGTGAGGGAGTTTGTTCCAGAGGCGGGAGAAAAGAGGAATGAAGGAGTGAAGGTGAGCAGAGAGTCTTGATTTTGGCAGTTTAATCATAAGAGGGTTGCAGGCAGATCTTGTGTGACCTGTAGGAATATTTCGGGGACAGAGCACAGAGAGAGCTGGGGGGGGGGGGGGGGAGCAAGGCCAGAGAGGAGTCGGTAGAAGACGGAAAGACCACCAACCTGCCTGCGGTGAGTGAGTGAAAGGCCCTTGGAGCCAGCTTCATCGCGGGAGATTCCAATGATTCTGAACACTTTGGTTTCAACAGCGTGAAGACGAGCTAGATGTGAGGCAGGGGCACCAGCCCAGAGGGGAGAGCAGTATTCCATTGAGCTGCGGATGAAAGCCTTGTATGTGGTGAGGAGCTCAGGTGTGCCAAGGAAGGACTTCGCACGACGATAGGATGCCCAGTCGGCGACTGGCTTTGGAGGCCAGATTTGAAATGTGGTTTTCCCAGGAAAGATCGTGGCAGATAGTGAGACCCAAAAGCTTGAGTGACAGAACTTCTTGGAGAGGATTATTCAGAAAGTGAATGGGAGGGTTGTCCAGTCGGTCTTTTCGTAGAGACATCGTAAGAGTGTGAGATTTGTCAGGATTGAAAGACATGTTCCGCTTGTTTGCCCAGTCTGTGATTTTGTCCAGGTCTGCAGAGAGTGAGGAGGCTGCAGACTTCCGATCTGAGGGATGAGGAATGGAGTGACAGAGAGTAGAGTCATCAGCAAAGAGATAGAGAGGATTTTCAAGATAGTCAGAGAGATCATTGATGAAGACCAGAAAAAGCACAGGGCCCAGAACACTGCCTTGGGGAACTCCAGCCTGAACAGGAAGAAGAGATGAGAGAAACCCATTCAGGGCCACACGTTGACTACGACTAGAGAGGAAGTCCGCCAGCCATGCGTGGAGATTTCCATGGATACTGTAGAATAATAAATTTAACTGCTGTTCTACTTCAGAAACTTCCAGAAACTCGTTATAGCAAAATCAATGTTTTATTCACTTTTGAGAGTTTTGCTGTATTCTACTAAATGTACTAATTAGATATTAATGACGTTGTTCTGTCGGTCGTGGCTGTAGCTCCTTCTGTAGGTCTTTTGTTGAACCTCGTTCAGTTGTTGACCAGTCTCCAGTTGGTTGATCAGGTCAACTGGTCTTCAAGTTGTTCAGTCACTCTCCCAGTCCACTGCTTCTCCGTCACTCTCCCAGTTCTCTCTGCTCTCCAATCGCAACTTTCTCTTGGTTTTAAAGCCCCAAACTCCTTTGATGTTGCGGAGCATGCAGGGTGTCTCTGGTTCCCTTGTTCAAAAACCTTATTTGGCTCTCGCTTGGCCAGCTAGTACTTATTTCTGTTCAAGAGGTCAAATGCTCTGACCTGCTGAGGAAGAATTTGCAGCCTGTGTGCAGTGAACTGAACATAGGCTATTTTTTGATAGACAGGTGGCGGTCCAAGAGCGTTACACATTTTGTCTGAAATTAACTCTCTCGATCACCTGTTAGCTCTAGTTCTATGCTCTTGGCTCATCTTGTAAAGTAAAACAAAATTCCTTTTACTTTGTAAAGTAAAACATATTCCACTTTAAACAAGATTACATTGAGATATATTCTAGCAATATTGTCAATATGAATATTTATTCCCTGACAATACCAAAGGAGGAGAGTTTGGTGAGCAGAGCGGGGTGCTAGACCGTATCGAAGGCATGTGATATGTCAAGGGAGACAGCTCTAATTTCCTGTTTGGCATTGAGGACCTCCATCCATTGTTGAGAAAGCAGAAGCAGCATGTCCAGAGTAGAGTGACAAGGTCTGAAACCAAATTGATGATCAGAGATCAAGCCATTGGAGAAGAGGAAAGATTTCATATCCGAAGCAATGATGGATTCCATGACTTTGCTGATAATTGGGAGAAGGCTGATTGGTCTGTAGTTGCTAGGATCTGTTTTTGACCTTTTTTGTGCAAAGCGGTGATGTTGGCTGATTTCCAAGCAGATGGCAGATGACCTTGAGCAAAAGAGAGGGTGAAGAGAACAGAGAGAGGGAGTGAAAGAGCGGAAGAACAGCATTTTAGGACCCGTGGGCTGATGCCGTCAGGTCCAGTTGCAGAATCAGAGTCGAGGGTTGACACAAACTTTTCCACCTTGTCAGGATGAAAGGACACAGAGTCCAGGAGCAGCTGGGTACGACTGGGTACATTGGGTACAGAGAGGGATGGGTTTGGGACACAAGATTTAGAGGCAAACACAGAGTTGAGGCATTCAGCTTTTTCACGTGCGGAGTCAGCCATGTAGCCGTTTGAGGTGAGGGAGGGGATGGAGGGGGAACAAACACCAGAAACAAATTTGACCAGACGCCACCAGGATTTGGAAGAGGGAGACAGATAAGAGAGTTCGGTCTTGAGAACGGAGAGATATTGTTTCCTGGCTCTCCTGAAGGTGGACACACACTTGTTTTGGGGCTTGCTGAAAGGAAATGAGATTTCCTTCCATTGGATTTGCTTTCCAGGAGACGAAAGCAAGTTGTTTCTGGGCAACAGCCTCACCACAAGATTCCGTGTACCATGGACGGGAGGAAGGGTATGACAACTGAAGACGAGATGGGATAAATCTGTGCATGAGAGAGAGCAATTTACCTTGGAAGAATTCCCAGGATGAGTTGATGTCAGAGGCGGTAGAGATGGGAGACCATACCAGTCCAGATGATTGATGGCTGCTTGAAGACCGTGCCAGTTGGCCTTAGTGAAATGCCAGACTCGTCGACGTTGAGGAGGCTCTCTGAGAATGGTCAGAGAGATGTCCACTTTAACGAGCACATGATCAGATGAGCCGATTGGAGCAGAAGAAGAGCAGCAGACATTTTCAGGGAAGTTAGTCATAACCAAGTCTAGAAGAGAAGATGCTCCGTTGACCGAGATCCGGGTCGGGAAATTGACAGATTGTGTCAGTCCCAGTGAGTCGCATAAGTCCTTTGCTGAAGAGCCATGGCTGGTGAGAGAGGTACCCACACCCAGCCAACTGGCATGGTGACAATTGAATCACCACATATGAGGAAGAGAGAGTTGGGATGAGTAGATAGAAGTTGGTCCATATTATCAGACAGCGAGATGTAGATGGAGTCATCACTGTTTGGTGGACAGTACAACACACAAATGAACAAAAGGTGGGAGCGAAGGGGAAGCCGTAGCCAAAGGTATTCCTGGGGGTGAGGTGGAGAGAGGGCAGTGCAGGGCGAGTGAGGAAGAGAGTTTTTTTATAAAGATAGCAACCCCACCTCCAGGACGAGGGTCAGGTCTATCATACCGGAGGAGGAAGTAACCTGGGAGAGATACCAAGGAATCAGAGACATCCTGAAGGAGAAAAGTTTCTGTTAAGCAGATCACGTCTGGTTTGTCAGAAGCAACCTGTATGGAGAGATCAGTCAAGTTTGAGCGAAGGCCCTGGATGTTTGAGGTCCATACGTTAATGAAGAGGAAGGGGGAGCATCGGATACAGAACAGAGGGGGGGGGAGGGGTTTGGTAAGATGTGGAAGAGGAGGAAGTGGTAGGGAGAGCTGTTGAAGGTGTGTCAGAGATTTCAGAATAGCTTGGAGAAAGGGAAGAATGGGGCGGACAAAAGGTTTGATGGTGATTGGGTGAGGCACAGTGAGGTGTTATTTGAGGAGGGGGAAGAGCGAGGCAGAAGGTTGGGGGAGATGAAGGTGAAAGTTGGAAGGGGGAAGAAGCGGGGAGGAAGCTTTGAGGAAGAGGGGTGAGAGGGGAGTCTAGGAGGGGAGGAGCGAGGGAGAGTCTCAGAGGGGAGGGGTGTGGGGGGAGTTTAGGAGGGAAGGGGCAAGGGGGGGGAATTGAAAGGGATGGGTGATGGGGAAGATTTGGAGGGGAGGGGCAAGGGGGAAGTTTTGAAAGAGATGGGTGATGGGGAGGATTTGGAGGGGAGGGGAAAGGGGGTAGATTTGGAGGGGAGGGGTGATGGGGAAGTTTTGGAGGGAAGGGGTGATGGGGAAGATTTGAAAGGGATGGGTGATGGGGAAGATTTGGAGGGGAGGGGCAAGGGGGAATATTTGAAAGAGATGGGTGATGGGGAAGATTTGGAGGGGAGGGGCAAGGGTGTAGATTTGGAGGGGAGGGGTGATGGGGAAGTTTTGGAGGGAAGTGGTGATGGGGAAGATTTGGAGGGGAGGGGTGAGATTGGATTTTCGAAAGTGTACGATTAATGGGAAACGAACATTTATTTTGACATTTTGACAAACTTCCCTGCTAATGTCTGCTGCTCTTCTTCTGCTCCAATCGGTTCTTCTGATCATGTGCTTGTCAAAGTGGACATCTCTCTGGCCATTCTCAGAGAGCCTCCTCAGCGTCGACGAGTCTGGCATTTCACTCAGGCCGACTGGGACGGTCTTCAAGCAGCCATCAATCGTCTGGATTGGTCTCCCATCTCCACTGCCTCTGACATCAATTCTTCCTGGGAATTCTTCCAAAGCAAACTGATCTCTCTCATGCACAGATTTATCCCATCTCGCCTTCAATTGTCTTACCCTTCCTCCCGTCCATGGTACACTGAATCTTGTGGTGAGGCAGTTGCCCTGAAACAACTTGCCTTTGCCTCTTGGAAGGCTAATCCAACTGAAGGCAATCTCAGTTCCTTCCACCAAGCTCGGAACAAGTGTGTGTCTACCCTCAGGAGTGCCAGGAAGCACTATCTCTCCTCACTCAAGAATGAACTCTCAAACCTGTCTCCTTCCTCCAAATCCTGGTGGCGTCTGGTCAAATCCGTTTCTGGTGTTTGTTCCCCCTCCATCCCCTCCCTTACCTCAAATGGCCACACAGTTGACATCGCACGTGACAAAGCCGAATGCCTCAACTCTGTGTTCGCCTCAAAATCCTTAGTCCCAAACCCATCTCTCTCTGTTCCCACCTTTCCCAGTCGAACCCAACTGCTCCTGGACTCTGTGTCCTTCTCTCCTGACAAGGTGGAGGAATTTTTGTCAAACCTCGACTCTGATTCTGCAACTGGACCAGACGGCATCAGCCCACGGGTCCTAAAATCCTGCTCTGCCGCTCTATCTCACCCTCTCTCTGTTCTTTTCACCCTATCTTTTGCTCAAGGTCATCTGCCAGCATCCTGGAAATCAGCTAACATTACCGCTTTACACAAAAAAGGTGCAAAAACAGATCCTTGCAACTACAGACCAATCAGCCTGCTCCCATTTATCAGCAAAGTCATGGAATCCATCATTGCTTCGGATATGAAATCTTTCCTCTTCTCCAATGGCTTGATCTCTGATCATCAATTTGGTTTCAGACCAGGTCACTCTACTCTGGACATGCTGCTTCTGCTGTCTCAACAATGGATGGAGGTCCTCAATGCCAAACAGGAAATCAGAGCTGTCTCCCTTGACATATCACGGGCCTTTGATATGGTCTGGCACCCAGCTCTGCTCACCAAACTCTCCTCCTATGGTATCCATGGAAATCTCCATGCATGGCTTGCGGACTTCCTCTCTGGTCGTAGTCAACATGTGGCCCTGAATGGATTTCTCTCATCTCCCCTTCCTGTTCAGGCTGGAGTTCCCCAAGGAAGTGTGCTGGGCCCTGTGCTTTTTCTGGTCTTTATCAATGATCTCTCCGACTCTCTGGAAAATCCTCTCTATCTCTTTGCTGATGACTCCACTCTCTGCCGCTCCATTCCTCTTCCCTCAGATCGGCAGTCTGCAGCCTCCTCACTCTCTGAAGACCTGGACAAAATCACAGACTGGTCAAACAATTGGAACATGTCTTTCAATCCTGACAAATCTCACTCTCTTACTATGTCTCTCCGAAAAGATCGACTGGACAACCCTCCCATCTACTTTCTCAACAATCCTCTCCAAGAAGTTCTGTCGCTCAAGCTTTTGGGTCTCACTATCTGCCATGATCTTTCTTGGGAAAACCACATTTCCAATCTGGCCTCCAAAGCCAGTCGCCGACTGGGCATCCTCCGTCGTGCGAAGTCCTTCCTCGGCACACCTGAGCTCCTCACCACATACAAGGCTTTCATCCGCAGCTCAATGGAATACTGTTCTCCCCTATGGGCTGGTGCTCCTGCCTCACACCTGGCTCGGCTTCACGCTGTTGAATCCAAAGCTTTCAAAATCATTGGAATCTCCCGCGATGAAGCTATCTCTGAGGGCCTTTCACTCACTCACCGCAGGCAGGTAGGTGGTCTTTCTGTCTTCTACCGACTCCTCTCCGGCCTTGCTCCCCCAGCTCTCTCTGTGCTCTGTCCCCCAAATATTCCTACAGGTCGCACAAGATCTGCCAGCAACCCTCTGATGGTTAAACTGCCGAAATCTCGGCTCTCTGCTCACCTTCACTCTTTCATTCCTCTTTTCTCCCGCCTGTGGAACAAACTCCCACACTCCCTTCAATCCCTCTCCTCCCTCCAGGTCTTTAAAACAGCTGTTCACCACCATCTCTTATCTTCCCCCATCCATAACCTTGATCTTTTCTACCCCCACTAATTCACCCCAGATCCACCTTGTTTGAAATTCCAACTTCTTTCCTGGAAATCCTGGCAGTGTCCATATGTTTATACCTCTCCCAACCCCCCCCCCCCCCCCTTCACATGCCTCCCCCCCAAAGCCCTCTCCCTCCCACAGATCTCTCCATGTCTCCATGTCTCTCGGTCCCTGCTCTCAAATGTTGTGTTTGTGTCCTTCCCCCTCTCTCCCCATCTTGTCTACCGCTCCCGATGTTATTTGTTTTATGTGTCTGTTTGTCTTTCTGTGTGATTAATGTTCGCTCTTTCACGAGCCTCGATCTTGTATACAAAAAAAAAAAAAAAAAAAAAAAAATTGCAAAATGAGTTTCTTGAGACCTTTGAGTCAAAAATACGTTTGAGGACGCTGAAGGAGGGGTGGAGTGCAGGAGAGTTTCGGGAATGTAGAATCGAGGAACTGTAAGAGATGGAATTTCTTTTTGGAATGAATAGATTTGGTGAGCAAGTTGAAAGCATCCTTTTATAGAAGAAGAAGAAAAAGGTGTTATAATATACGACAGAATACAGTTCTTCAGGGGAAAGTTTAAACCTTTTTTAATTGAGCAGTGAAAACTATCTGGAGAAATGGAAATGGGGGTGAAACACGTGATCGAAGAACGAACGAACAAATAAGAACAACGAATAAACGAAGATCAGAGAAGGAAATTTTTTTATTTTTATTTTTTGAGTTGAGATTTTAAACAAGGAAGTATGGGGTGAAAGACTGGGACAAAACAGAGAACGAAAGTAATTGCAGCGCAATCGACGGACCGCTGAGAGAAAAACAAAGCCTCAAGGTCGGACACGGTAGCGTACTAGTACTAGGCCTCAAAATACGCGACACGAATTAACCGACGATTTTATGTACATGTATGAAAAATTCACACCGAGAATCTTACTTAGGACACACTATAGGTATAGGTACACACACCGAAAGATAATACAGTTTCGACAAAAACACAATTGTGAAAAATTACTTAACTTCGAAAGCATGAGCGCATGGACAGCTTCGAAAAGACGTGACCTCAAATCTTGCACATGCGCAAAGCCTGAGCCTTGTTCTTCATTTCTTTTCCTCCCCCATTATAGTTTCTTACCCCCCCCCCCCACCAACCCCCTAATCCCCCTTTCCACCTCCTCTCCACAGTAAGAGCAGATCAATCACTACTTGTGGAAATGAGCTTGGTGGATTCCAATTGTGCCGCTTTGACCACCTTCTTACAGATCATCCATGGAAAGTGGGAATTTGAATTTGAAGGAAAGAAAGGAAAGGGAATGGGAGGGGAGGTTGGTATAAAGGTCGGGTAGGGAGGGAAAGGAGGGAGTGGGGATGGCAAGGGGGGAGTGGGAAGGAAAAGGGGGAGTGGGGAGGGACAAGGGGGGACAAGGGGGAGCATGTTTTTGAGTGAAAATATTTTACTGTCTGTGGAATGTGCCTGAATTCTGTTTTTTAAGAATTCTATGAGTGCATCAGCAAACCTTTTAAACTCCCTTTTTCAAACCATCGTTTTACAATGATGGAAGCAACTTAAACGTTTAAATCAAATATCGTTTATTAATTTATTTGTCGTCTCAAAATGCTTTTGTCACTCATGAAAAGGTCCAATTGTCTCCTAATGTTTTTGGCCTGCACGTGATTTATGTACGTGCTTCTCCATGAGCAAACTCCCACCCCACTCTTCATATCATCGATTATATGATTTCCAACTTCCTCCTTATCCTTTTTCAACAATCCATTGCAATGTGCTTGAGCAACATTGGAAATGATTGTTATTAGAGCGCAGCTAACCGACTGAGCGATTACTGTTATTGACAAGCTATGGTAATTGCTAACAGGGTGGGAGTGCTGTTTCCTGCTGAGTCTTTGATGGGAAATGCCGAGCCCTCCTGCTGGGACAATCCTGTTCCCTGGAATATTTACCCACATAGCAAAAAATCGTTG
This sequence comes from Myxine glutinosa, assembly GCF_964187855.1. Classification (NCBI taxonomy): domain Eukaryota; kingdom Metazoa; phylum Chordata; class Myxini; order Myxiniformes; family Myxinidae; genus Myxine; species Myxine glutinosa. The sequence goes on along the minus strand of NC_136272.1, from coordinate 4,209,000 downwards.
CTTCATTGGCCTTGAGGTGATCGCGTTGGTGTTACATGTACAGGGCAAAAAAGGGTTCTCCCTCAATCCTTCCCTGTTATATTTACATCCCATGAAGATGATTAACTCAACCCGTCAATATTGAGAAGGCCTCACATTGAAGGATTTCCTGTGGGTGTTTTTCAATTGTTTGAAAGAGGCAAACTCTGTGTTTTGGTGACCTGTCATATAAAGTACTGATATCACATACGTTATGTTTTGGTGAGATGTCATATAAAGTGCTGATATCACATATGTTATGTTTTGGTGAGATGTCATATAAAGTGCTGATATCACATACGTTATGTTTTGGTGAGATGTCATATAAAGTGCTGATATCACATACACTATGTTTTGGTGAGATGTCATATAAAGTACTGATATCACATACACTATGTTTTGGTGAGATGTCATATAAAGTACTGATATCACATACGTTATGTTTTGGTGAGATGTCATATAAAGTACTGATATCACATACACTATGTTTTGGTGAGATGTCATATAAAGTGCTGATATCACATATGTTATGTTTTGGTGAGATGTCATATAAAGTGCTGATATCACATACGTTATGTTTTGGTGAGATGTCATATAAAGTACTGATATCACATACACTATGTTTTGGTGAGATGTCATATAAAGTGCTGATATCACATATGTTATGTTTTGGTGAGATGTCATATAAAGTGCTGATATCACATACGTTATGTTTTGGTGAGATGTCATATAAAGTGCTGATATCACATACACTATGTTTTGGTGAGATGTCATATAAAGTGCTGATATCACATACGTTATGTTTTGGTGAGATGTCATATAAAGTGCTGATATCACATACGTTATGTTTTGGTGAGATGTCATATAAAGTGCTGATATCACGTACACTATGTTTTGGTGAGATGTCATATAAAGTGCTGATATCACATATGTTATGTTTTGGTGAGATGTCATATAAAGTGCTGATATCACATACGTTATGTTTTGGTGAGATGTCATATAAAGTGCTGATATCACATACACTATGTTTTGGTGAGATGTCATATAAAGTGCTGATATCACATACGTTATGTTTTGGTGAGATGTCATATAAAGTGCTGATATCACATACATTATGTTTTGGTGAGATGTCATATAAAGTACTGATATCACATACACTATGTTTTGGTGAGATGTCATATAAAGTGCTGATATCACATACGTTATGTTTTGGTGAGATGTCATATAAAGTACTGATATCATATATTCCATGTTTTGGTGAGATTTTATATATAGTACCGACATCATATACTGGGCAATGTTTTCGCTGGGCCACACAAGGACTTTCATATTCTTGTTTTGAAGCCATTCCAGTGTTGCTTTGTCTGTATGCTAGGAGTCATTGTCCTGTTGGAACGTAGATCTTCGCCCCTGTCTGAGGTCTTTTGCACTCTGGAGCAGGTTCTCCTCAAGGATTTGTCTGTATTTGGCTATATTCAGTGTTCCCTCTATCCTTACAAGTCTCTCAGTCCCTGCCACTGAAAAGCATTTCCATAGCATGATGCTGCCACCACCATACCTCATGATAGGGATGGTATTAAATGGGTGATGAACTGTTCTCAGTTTCCACCAGACGTAGCGCTTTGCATTCAAGCCAAAGAGTTCAGTTTTTGTTTCATCAGACCACATAATATTTTGCCTCATGCTCTGAGTCTTTCGCAAACAGCAGCCATGCTCTCATGTGCCTTTTTCTCAGGTGTAACTTCCTTCTGGACACTCTCCCATAAAGCCTAGATTTGTGAAGTGCTGCAGAGACTGTTGTCCTTCTAGCAGGTTCTCCCATCTCAGCCAAGGAACTCTGTATTTCTGTCAGAATGGTCATTGGGTCCTTGGTCACCTCAATCACAATGCTCCTTCTTGCCCAGTTGCTCAGTTTGTTTGGACGGCCAAATCTAGGAAGAGTCTGGCTCATTCCATATTCTTTCCATTTCCTAATGATGGATCTCACTGTGCTCTTGGGAACTTTCAACACTAAATTGTTTTGTACCTTTCCCCAGATCTATACCTCCTCACAATTCTATCTTGAAGTTCTATGGAGTTTCTGCTCTGACATTCACTGTCAACTGTGGGACCTTATATAGAAAGGTGTGTTTCTTTCTAAATGATGTCTAATCAGTTGAATTGGCCACAGGTGGACTCCAATCAAGTTGTAGAGACACTTCAAGGATGATCAAAGGAAATTGGATGCACCTGAGCTCAATTTGGAATGTCATCAAAAAGGGGTTGAATTCCCTATTATATCAAGACTTTTCAGCTTTCCATTTTTAATTAATTTTTAAAAGATTCTCAAACAAAAATTCCACTTTGACGCTATGGGGTTATTTGTGTAGATATGTTACAAGGCAGTATTCTGGGTCTTATGCTTTTTCTGGTCTTCATTAACGATCTCCCCGAATCTCTGGAAAATCCTCTCTATCTCTTTGCTGATGACTCCACTCTCTGCCACTCCATATCGCAACCCTCAGATCGGCAGGTAGCAGCCTCTTCACTCTCTGCAGACCTGGATAAAATAACAAACTGGTCAAACAAGTGGAACATGTTTTTCAATCCTGACAAATCTCACACTCTCACGATGTCTCTCCAAAAAGACCATCTGGAAAACCCTCCCATCTACTTTCTCAACAATCCTCTCAAAGACTCAAGCTTTTGGGTCTCACTATCTGCCATGATCTGTCCTGGGAAAACCACATTTCCAAGCTGGCCTCCAAAGCCAGTCGCCGACTGGGCATCCTCCGTCGTGCGAAGTCCTTCCTTGGCACACCTGAGCTCCTCACCACATACAAGGCTTTCATCCGCAGCTTGATGTAATACTGTTCCCCCCTCTGGGCCGGTGCTCCTGCCTCACACCTAGCTCGGCTTCACGCTGTAGAAACCAAAGCTTTCAGAAGCATTGGAATCTCCAGTGATGAAGCTGATTCTGAGGGGTTTTTTCTCTCTCTCGCTGTAGGTAGGGTGGTGGGTCTTTCTGTTTTCTACCGACTCCTCTCCGGCTTTGCACCTCCTGCTCTGTCCCACCAATATTTCTGTAGGATGCACAAGGTCTGCCAGCAACAAGAATCACTGCTCACCTTCATTCTTTCATTACTCTTTTTCCCCACCCCTGGAACAAACTGCCACACTCTCTTCAATCACACTCTTCCCTCCAGGTCTTCAAAACAGCTGTTCCCCACCATATCATATCTTCCCCATCCAAAACCATCATCTTTTCTACCTCCCTTACTCTACCCCAAACCCACCTCCTACAAAATTCTCTGTTTTCTTTCCTGAAATCCCCTGTAGTGTCCACCTTGTTTATCCCATGTACCCCACCCAATCTCAATTTAATCCAATTTCAAATCCCAAAATATGAATTTAATCCATTTTAAATTAGGCTGTAACAACAAAATGTGAAAAAATAAGGGGTGTGAATACTTTCTGAAGGCTCTATATACAAAAATGGACAGTGCGCAACCGTCACATGGATTTTCATAACTTTATATCAACACTAGTCCTGCACAGCAATGTTCCTCGATTGAGGAAACAGCTTTGTGATTAAAGATGAGGAAAAATAATTCCAAACATCATGACCAAGCTGGACATACTTAAAGCTGAGGATCAAAATGATCAGTAAAGCTTGTCCAAATATGTATAAATATTGCTGAGAGCTTCGAGGCTTCAACTACCTGGTGCTACCTTCATTTTACCATCTCCACTACCTACAGTTTTTCTTGCAACCGTGTCCAAACAATACACATGCTCCCTGGTCCTAAGGTCAAAGTGCATGGTCTTACAAGCTCTGCTTGTCATTTCTTTATGTCTTTACTAGCAGAACAAATGGGTGCTTGTAGGATGGCCTAGGCTCTAGGCCTAGAGGTACGCACACTCGCCTCTTAGCTCTCTAGCCTGGGATTGAATTGAATCCCGCCCCAGTTATAAAGTGTCCTTCTGGGTGCCTTGCACGTACACTGCCGGTCAAAAGTTTTAGAACACCTCAATTTTTCCAGTTTTTATTGAAATTTACGCAGTTTAATGTCTCAATGTACCCTGAAATTAAGCATAGAACAAATAAACAATTGGAGATAAAAAATAAATCATAGAATCATTTTGTTTAACAAAATGTAATTAAAATTTTTGACTCAGCAAGGTAACCACCTTTTGCAGATATAACCGCCGAACACACTCGTGGCATTCTTTCTACAATGGAAATCAAATATTGTTCAGGAAGTTCTTCCCAACACTGTTGCAGAAGTTCCCACAAATGTGTTGCACTTGTAGGTTGCTTTGCTTTCACCCTTCTGTCCAGTTCATCCCAAACCAGCTCGATGGGGTTTAAGTCTGGAGACTGTGCTGGCCATTCCATGATTTGAAGCCTACCGTCTTGTTCTTTTCCTCGAAGGTAGTTTTGACATCGCCTGGAGGTGTGTTTAGGGTCATTATCTTGCTGTGGGATGAACCCCTGACCAACTAGGCGTATACCAGAGGGTATTGCATGGCGCTGCAAAATGCTGTGGTAGCCCTTTTGGTTCAGGGTGCCAGTCGCCGACTCTGGATCCAGGAAAAGAGCCCCAGACCATCACACTTCCTCCTCCATGTTTGAGAGTTGGTGTCACACACTGAGGAACCATCCTTTCGCCTACTCTACGGCGTACAAAAACCCTACGTGATCAACCAAAGATTTCAAATTTAGATTCATCGGTCCATAAGACCTTCTTCCAGTCTTCAGTGGTCCACTGGTGGCGCTTCATGGCCCAGGCAAGCCTCTTTTTCTTATTTTGCCATATTAGCAATGGCTTTCCTACTGCCACTCGACCTGTCAAACCTGCAGCTCGAAGTCTTCTCTACACAGTTGAAACTGAGACTTGCTTACTTCGACCAGTGTTAAGCTGTGCTTGAAGCTGTTGTCCTGTGAGCTGCGTATCACGCAAGCTGTTGACTCTCAGAAACTTGTCTTCTGATTCTGTTGTGGCTTTGGGTCTGCCAGACCTCTTCCTGTCAGAGTTTCCTCCACTTTCCAATGTACTACTTCCTGCAGTGCAATATTGTCCAAATAATGCTTCAGAGGGTGTACTAACAGTCTGTTCCAATACTGCTTTTATACAGACAGGGGGGTTGTAATCAAGTAATCAGCAGAAGTTGGGACACCTGTAGGAATTGTTTGCATCAACTTTCAAGGCTTAATTCATTGCTGCAGAACAGCTGTAAGTTGTTAACTCATTACTTGTTCCCTGAAGAAGGCCTCTTTTTTTTTTTACAATATAACTGTGCAATTCACATCATTTACCCGTTTTTGCTAACCGAAACTTGTTTTTTAACCTCGAGCAGTTTACTGCTTACCTTTGTACCATTTCAGGTTATTCACTGGACATTAAACTGCGTAAATTTCAATAAAAACTGGAAAAATTGAGGTGTTCTAAAACTTTTGACCAGTAGTGTAGGGTGATTCATCAATGTGTGTCTCTCTTGGATGGATGTTAAACAGGCATCCCCGATGCTGGCATTCCTTGGTGGTTGATAAAGACCCCACGGTGTCTTTCGCAAGGAGTGGGTGAGTTATCGCCGGCACCCTGAACAAATTCCTGCCCTAACTACTGCTCGAAAGACAATGGTTAAACCACACAGTAAGTATCCTTGCTCAGTAAGCCGCTTCTGTGGCAGCGAGCTTTGTAACTGATTATGTTACATCAGAGAAAGATAGAGAGGGCGAGAGGGAGAGAGGGAGAGAGGGAGAGAGGGAGAGAGGGAGAGGGGAGACAGATAGAGATAGAGATAGAGAGAGGGAGAGAGGGAGAGAGAGAGAGAGAGAGAGAGAGAGATATATATATATATATATATATATATATACAAAATGTCTAACATGAAAACGGTGAAGATTAGCCTTTAGAGTTGAAGGACATAACGAATATAAAGGTTTCTATTTGACAAAATCCTCACTGGCAGAGATTGAAAGAAGCAAAGGTTGAAATAAAAGTTGGAATACAGGAGAATGTTTCCAACAAATCTGAGGATGAACAAATGGGAGATTTTGCGATCCCTCGATCTGGTACTTGCGATCTGGTACTTGTGATCTGGTACTTGTGATCTGTTGCCTATTTTGACGTCTTTTCCATTCTTGTTACTTATGAAAACGTTCGAGTATAAAAGGTATTCCTTTTAAAGGTGAATGACGTCACTCTATAGTAACTTTTGAGCATATCATTTTGTACACATTTGAATGGGTGGCCATTTTTTTCCTGCGCCATCCCTAAATATGGAATACTATACCGTACTCCATGATAAAACAAGTAGACAGAGGAAGGGATCGAAAAATAGCAAAACGAAAGAAGGCCAAGAAATGCATTCCACACCTCTTCAATATCATGAGCATATTGATGAAGGGGAAGAGTGAGTTGGTGTTGTAACCTTGCAGAGGGATTCCGAGGCATCCTATGTGAAAGGTGAACCCAATGGTTATACTATACCTGATGGATTAAGGTTACAGGGAAAGGTTTTACAACACCACACAATCTGCACATCACAGGTGGCCAGCAGAAGAAGACGGTACAAAATGTCTCCGATATCGACAAGTTTTTGCTCCAATAGAGATCCTGGAACTGTCCACTTCTCAGATGACCTCTCACCCCGGATCGAGTGGCCGCATGATTACGTTGGTGTATGGAAAGGTGTCCTTTGTGTGTTTAGGACGAAATATTGATTCTTTTTATTCTCCAGAACAATGGCTGTTGCAATTGAGGCTGGACCATCATGTTCCAGGAATTCATCGGCTCTGCGTCCGGAGCACTCCTCATTATAGGAAAGATCTGCATCATGACAATGCCACGGTAAACATTGAAGCTCCTGTGCAGACAGATACAGGAAGTTGTCATATTCGAGAATAACAAGGCCCAATTATGTGCAAGGAATGCACCAAGAAAACGTCTGGACTCTGCCATGGTCCCAATCATGGGAGTTTCTCGGTTACTTCCTCAAAACTCCTGCTATGCACCATGAGAGTCGCCTCACCACAGGCAATATCCCGACAACCTACTAAAGAGACCACATGACTCGATGGATAAGTTTGTGCTGCGAACATGAACAAAAACTGTACGATTGTTAATGAGAATATACTAACCTCACAAAAGCTTAACAGATTCCTTTTTTGAACGATTTCATTTGATCTGTTGTCATCCCGAAGGCCCGGTCTTCTTTGAAAATAACCAGAGTAAGCTTTAAATCTCCATCAATGAAGATGCGACAACAGGTTCAATGTTCGCAACAAATGATGCGCACACCACGACACGGTCTTCCTGGAAATGAAACACGAGAAACTCTGCTCGGAATTGAACTCAAGGCCACAGAGTTCAAAGGAGAACAAAAAATAAGAACAAAACCCCCGACTCTTCTTCCACCGTTATTTACTATTTACAGTGATCAATCTGCCAGAGGTCTTCTTCTGACCCTCGTTGGTGGCTTCCTCGTCCGGAGCCGGATTGCCACTTTGGACGTGTCGAAGGACGCGAGCATGATATGCGGCCTTTAAAAACCTGCAGACATAGTGAGGTCATATCGGCCATTGTTTGGAATTGTGGCCTTCCATCATGGGTGCCAAGAAATGGACGATACCGATGCTACTTGTGCGGCAGTTGAGACAGTTTTTGCATTTAGTTGAGAGATTATTATTATTTATTTTTACAGCGATGATATCAATGGTAGGTAGCCATTGTATGTGAACTTGTTTTTACAGTGACATGTTTGTGAGTCATGTCAATGGGTTCCAAGACCTGAAAGGGTGGCCATTTTGTGGTGGTCATTTCGCTAAAACAAGGTTGAGGTTTTCTCTGAACTAACATCTTATCTTCTTCTCCTCCAAGTCCTGAAAGGGTGGCCATTTTGTGGTGGTCATTTCCCTAAAACAAGGTTGAGGTTTTCTCTGAACCAACATCTTATCTTCTTCTCCTCCAAGACCTGAAAGGGTGGCCATTTTTTGGTGGTCATTTCCCTAAAACAAGGTTGAGGTTTTCTCTGAACCAACATCTTATCTTCTTCTCCTCCAAGACCTGAAAGGGTGGCCATTTTGTGGTGGTCATTTCCCTAAAACAAGGTTGAGGTTTTCTCTGAACCAACATCTTATCTTCTTCTCCTCCACGACCTGAAAGGGTGGCCATTTTGTGGTGGTCATTTCCCTAAAACAAGGTTGAGGTTTTCTCTGAACCAACATCTTATCTTCTTCTCCTCCAAGACCTGAAAGGGTGGCCATTTTGTGGTGGTCATTTCCCTAAAACAAGGTTGAGGTTTTCTCTGAACCAACATCTTATCTTCTTCTCCTCCACGACCTGAAAGGGTGGCCATTTTGTGGTGGTCATTTCCCTAAAACAAGGTTGAGGTTTTCTCTGAACCAACATCTTATCTTCTTCTCCTCCAAGACCTGAAAGGGTGGCCATTTTTTGGTGGTCATTTCCCTAAAACAAGGTTGAGGTTTTCTCTGAACCAACATCTTACCTTCTTCTCCTCCACGATTATTCCCACGTTCTTGTGAGGTTGGCCAGGGGATTTTATTTTTTTACTCTTTCACGAACCACCTGGCCATGTCTGATGGATCGACCAAGGTTAGGATCTTCATGAAGGTCACCATGACATCTTTAAGGTCCCCAAACTAATGCCAGGAGATATGACGCTCAGTTTATTTCCCAGAGGAAAGCTACTTTGATTGGAATGATGTGCTTTTCCATTCAATTTTCCAATAAACATTTTATCCTCTGTATAACATTAATTTTATCATTCAATTTGCTTTTCTGTAATCACATTTTTCACATACTAGTGGCAGCAGTCTTTCAGTTTTGTGCCTAAAACTTAGTACTGCACTAGATTTATTTTGAGAACTTCCAAGTTCGTCATTTCTATCAAGGCTCATCTCGGAGTGTGCGGATATTCCACACTTTAGGACAATCGCTGCTAACGATTGAGCAGAAGCAACTCCGTTTGGAGATCGCACAGGACATGCTGGAGACTGTGAACAGCGATCCCAGCTTCCTCAACACAGTGATCACTGGCGACGAGTCCTGGGTTTATGGGTACGACCCAGAAACCAAGTTGCAGTCATCACAATGGAAGCATCCAACATCCCCGAGGCCAAAAAACACAAAATTTGATGCAGTAGCGTTGTTCAAGTTTTTCCGTCATTTTGTCAAAAACGAAAATCCGACGGCGCTCACTTACATGTCCTCACTCATCGGCGGTCTGCCGTCGAATGACAGCTTCTGCAGGTGGGAAAAAATTCACGCGTGCGCATTAGGCTCGCCTACATACGTGCACCAATCAATGCCTCCCTAGCTTCTTTTTTTTTATGCACGAAAAATAAAGGTCGGATACTTTTTGAACACACTACGTATTAGCAGAAATGGCCGAGGATAGTCTAGACCCTCGAGCTATGTGCAGTCACTGCTTTCTAGCCTGGGTTCCAATCTTGGCATAGCTATCAACTGTCATCCTGGTGTTTTGCAGGTACGGCGAGGTATAAACGGCGGATGGACATTAAACTAGGTGTCCCATCTACCGATGTTAGTTGGTGGACATCAAATATTCCACTGTGTCTTTTAGGAAGAGGAGGCGAGTTATCCATAATGAGTCACGAAAGGTCACAAATTCCTGCCTGAATGTGCAGGGGCACTGCATCAGTGGCACAGCCATTCCTCAGTAGTGATGCAAGCAGCAGGTTGATCAGTTTAGAGTTGAATCACATTCCAATATGATCTCTCGAACAACATTAGGAGATATTAGTGCATTTTTATGTGAATTAAAAGGAAAGTAGCAGAGAATGGATGAAACAAAACAATTTGAACCTGGGATCCCAACACCACGAGTCGAATGTTCAAATGGGAACCTGCTCCCCTAACTCTCTCCCCCTCAAAAAAGAACAAAGCTCAGGTAAATATTCAAATATCATAAGAGGTAAACTTGGCTATGTCACATGCAGGGCCAAAAATGAGTCCACTAAAGTAATATTTGAAGACCTATACTTTTGGTGTAATAACAGTTTTCAACAACAAAAAAGGTTTGATTTGATTTTGATATGGAATCTAGGCTCATGTATGAGGGCTCAGGAGAGAGGGAAAAAGCAACAGAATGAAAGAAAGGACCAGGAAGAGAGAGGAGAGAAGGAAGGAAACACAGAAACCTGCAAGTAAAAGGCTTGAGTTATGTAGGGTTAATGGAGGGTAGAAACAAATCGTTATGAGGGACGTTGGTTGACGTGATATGACGGGTGCACCGCCTGCTTGAGGACCTGTAGGTCAGAGTGGAATTGAACCGTCTCAATCGGGTAGTTCCATGGCAAATGGGGGTTGTTCACAAAATGCCTGAGGCTAATTATGCATCTCTGTTTAGAAGGACTTGTGAGTGGGACTGCAAATGTGAACTTCAAAAAAAGTCTATATATACATATATATATATATATATATATATATATCAATTTTTTTTTTAAAATAAACAGGAATTAAATTCCTGCGTGGGGCTAGTGTGGAAAAATCTGACTCAACCCGGGACTCAAACCACGGACCTTCATCACTTACGCGGTGACAGCCCACTGCGCTATTGAGCCAACCGAAATCTCCTCAGAAATTTTCCACACATAACACTGCGAGCTTTATAATGGCCGATGTCTTAGGTGCCTGCTAGGCAGACCCCGGATGTGAGCATAAGTATATATGCGTATGTACTAAATATATATAAGTATGTACTAAAGTAAGTATATTTATATATATATATATATATAATGGTATCTGTAATCTGGTTCTCCAACCTAATGAGCGGACAACATGACGTCATCGCCATGCACGTCCGCCTTGCCTGCAAAGTTCCAGAGATATTCCATTCCAGTTCCAGTTATTAGTAACTCCCAACCGCAACCAGGTCGACTCCATATGATGAGTGGATACCAGAGATAACGTCACCGCGTGGCAGGCGGTGCTTATCGCTCCCAAGGTGCAGCAGCAGCTGTATGGGACACCTTGCTGGCGGTTCTCCACTGATGATATGAACGTCGCATAGTGACTGATATATATATATATATATATATACAGACTTGGCATTTAATATGGAATTTTTTTTTTTCCTTGACTTGGGTTTACTTTCTTAACTCAGTATATCAATCTGGTGAGTTTCTTATACACTTTGGTGATTTATTTGTTAAAAGAACCATGTCACTGATTGTCTGTCGCAGCAAGACGTCAACAACAGGATTATATCACAGGTGGCGTGCCAAAATGTACGGACAGGTGCATTTGATGATTGGCTTCACAGTCGGGTATACAAGGGTTGTTGCGTTCTGTATTCGTGGAAAACAACTGCTGCACGTCTCCAAAAGTTATGGCCGCTTCCTCTGGAGATGGTCCGTCAACTCGACAATGCGGTTTGTCATGGAGTGGTGGCTTTACGAAATTACGGCATGAAACAGCGTGCTATTGCTCGGCAGTATGGCATCACTCAAGGTCAGGTGTAAAAGATCCTGAAACGAAATGCTCAGAGGGGTGTCCCTACTCCAATACCGAGGCCAGGACGTCCCCGCAGAACCACAAGGAGCGATGATCGCCAGCTGCACCGGTTAGTCCGCAATGGCCGTACCAAGTCAGCTAATCGGCTTAGGGCTGAGTGGCAGCAACTGACAAATGTGCCTGTATCCAGAAGGCTAGTCACCCAACGACTGGTTCAAGCAGGCTATCGTGCCAGGTGTCCCCTGAGAAAGCCACGCCTGACCAGACAACACCACCAGCGCTGATTGCAGTGGGCCAGAGACCACCGTCAATGGCAGCCAGGACACTGGAATCACGTGATCTTCAGTTACGAGGCTAGATTTCTGGTCTATCGTCAAGATGGCCGCATCCGAGTGTGCAGACAAGTGCATGAAGCCTACAACAAAGATTGTATAGTGCCAAGAGTCAAAGCTGGAGGTGGTGGAGTGACAGTTTGGGCTGCTTTTCATGCAGGGGGCAAAACTGACCTGGTTGTTCTGAATGGAAACCTGAACCAGTTCAAGTACAGGGCCATTCTGGAAGAAACATTGCTTCCATTTGCTAGTGCAGCCTTTCGAAGAAACTTTGTCTTCCAAGATGACAATGCACGGCCTCATCGTGCTCGCATGATCCAACACTTTCTTGCTGACCGTGGTGTAGAGCATATGGAGTGGCCTGCCATGTCCCTGGATATGAATCCGATAGAGAACTTGTGGGCAGAATTAACACGTCAAATCGACCACTTGGACCAGCAGCCGACCTCTGTGCGTGAATTGCAGTAGGCTATTGTCACTGCATGGCAAGCGATTCCTGTCCAAACCTTGGCAAATCTCGTGAATAGCATGCCTCAACGTGTACGTGCTCTCCTGAATGCTCGTGGGGGTTACACGAAGTACTGAACTGTAATTTTACTGTCCGTAATCCCAGTCGTAATTTAACTTTTGTTTTTGTTAAAAAAAATTTTGGCTAATGTGCAAAATAAAGAGATACCTCTGGAAAACGTACAGAGGTTTAACACAGTACTGTCCATGAATTGAGTTCGATATCAGTTTACATCACGTTCAAGGATCAATTCATTTGTTTCGAAATGTCAAATGTGGTTTTTGTTTCTTTTAAAGGTCACATTAACAAAATCTAGAATAATTTCAACATAATTCCAATGGACTTTTGGTTCTAAGACATCTTGAAAAGTAAGTTCACCCCCACAAAAAATATATTCCATATTAAATGCCAAGTCTGTATATATATATATATATATATATATATATATATATATATATATATATATATATATATATATATATATATACAGTATATATATATATATATATATATATATATATATATATATATATATATATATATATATATATCAAGTAATGAACGGCGGTTGGGAATTATATCCACGATATCCATTTTTCCGTTCTCCAACCTATAGCTTTGTCTTTAAAAACTCAACGTTTCGGCCAGCAACCCAGCGTGCGCCGAGCCTCCACTAGCCTTCATCAAGAGAATTTATGCATGAGAGGCATACGGACCTCTCATGCATAAATACACCAGAGAGACACTGATGCGTGGAGGAGGACAAAGACAAAGTGGGACATAGCCGACACAGGCAACACGGACAACAAAACACAATACACCGCTCAAACACGCACAAAACACTTGCAACATAAGCCGAGCATGGGTCCATGGTCACGAGGTCTCGCAACGCAGCTTTGTGATTGGTTGATAGAATAGGCCCACCCCTCCCCCCAGATATATCTGGGAGGAGGTGAACAAGGGAACTTCTCTTGATGAAGGCTAGTGGAGGCTCGGCGCACGCTGGGTTGCTGGCCGAAACGTTGAGTTTTTAAAGACAAAGCTATAGGTTGGAGAACGGAAAAATGGATATCGTGGATATATATATATATATATATATATATATATATATATATATATATATATATATATATAGGATTATAAATTATGGATCATTATGGATTATAAATACAGATACTGTCACAAGTGCATGCAAAACTCACAGTTACCGACCTGGTTTCGCCCCTGTTGGGGCTTCATCAGGGCAACGCAGTGAGGCTTTCCATACACTTGTAACTCTGTGACCCTTTCGGTTTTTATATCAGTCACTATGCGACCTTCATATCATCAGTGGAGAACCGCCAGCAAGGTGTCCCATACAGCTGCTGCTGCACCTTGCTGGGAGCGATAAGCACCGCCTGCCACGCGGTGACGTTATCTCTGGTATCCACTCATCATATGGAGTCGACCTGGTTGCGGTTGGGAGTTACTAAGGGAGTGCGTATCGCTCCCAGCAAGGTGCAGCAGCAGCTGTATGGGACACCTTGCTGGCGGTTCTCCACTGATGATATGAAGGTCGCATAGTGACTGATATAAAAACCGAAAGGGTCACAGAGTTACAAGTGTATGGAAAGCCTCACTGCGTTGCCCTGATGAAGCCCCAACAAGGGCGAAACCAGGTCGGTAACTGTGAGTTTTGCATGCACTTGTGACAATATCTGTATTTATAATCCGTAATGACGCACTGCTAGATGGTTCCTCTGGAACTTTGCAGGCAAGGCGGACGTGCATGGCGATGACGTCATGTTGTCCGCTCATTAGGTTGGAGAACCAGATTACAGATACCATTATATATATATATATATATATATATATATATATATATACATATATATAAAAATAAATAAATATACATATACTGTATATATAAATAAATATACAGTGCATTCAGAAAGTATTCAGACCCCTTCACTTTTTTCACATTTTATTATGTTGCAGCCTTATGCTGAAATCTTTAAATTCATTTTTTCCCTCATCAATTTACACTCCATACCCCATAATGACAAAGAGAGAAAACAGGATTTTACAAAGTTTTGCAAATTTATTAAAAATAAAAAACTGAAATATCACATTTACATAAGTATTCATACCCTTTGCTATGACACTTGAAATCTATCTCAGGTGCCTCCCATTTTTCTTGATCATCTTTGAGATGTTTCTACACCTTGATTGGTGTCCACCTGTGGTAAATTCAATTGATTGGACATGATTTGGAAAGGCACACACCTGTCTATATAAGGTCTCACAGCTGACGATGCATATCAGAGCAAAAACCAAGCCATGAGGTCCAAGGAACTGCCTGCAGAGCTGAGACAGGATTGTGTCGAGGCACAGATCTGGGGAAGCCCACAAAAATCTCTGCTGCATTGAAGGTTCCCAAGAGCACAGTGGCCTCCGTTATTCTTATATGGAAGAAGTTTGGAACAACCAGGACTCTTCCTAGAGCTGGCCGCACGGCCAAACTGAGCAATCGGGGGAGAAGGGCCTTGGTAAGAGAGGTGACCAAGAACCCGATGGTCGCTCTGGCTGAGCTCCAGAGATCCTGTGTGGAGATGGGAGAAACTTCCAGAAGGACAACGATCACTGCAACACTCCACCGATCTGGGCTTTATGGCAGAGTGGCCAGACGGAAGCCTCTCCTCAGTGAAAGACACAAAGCCCGCTTGGAGTTTGCAAAAAAGCACCTAAAGGACTCTGAGACTGTGAGAAACAAGATTCTCTGGTCTGATGAAAACAAAGATTGAACCGTTTGTCAGTCAATCTGCCAACGCAATGTCACTTTCAAACTTCAGCATTTAGCTTTATGGATACATCACCATAAAGTTATCTTCCTGATTAAGTTATACCTGATCATCGCCTGGTAAAGTTTTAGTTAATTTTTTATTTCGTGATTTTGTCAAATAATTTTTTACAAAAGGTGTTTATGTTACCTGAATCAGTTAATGTACTAATATAGATACTACGTACATGATATGCGTCACCAAGATAAAGAAGAATGCAAACATACAAGGAAACGTTGAATCCATCGTGTGACTCTTAATTATTCACCTGAACATTTGCATATTTTCATTTTTCCCCCAAAAATATTATTTTTCTCCCAGAAATGTAATTTTTTTCACCCTTAGCGCATCATTTCCGGCAAGCAAGAAATACATTTTCAGAATCGGCATTAAAAAAATTGATTCAGAATGCACTTTCAAATCTCAAAATTGAATATTTTCTTTTTTCCCAAAAAAGATTATTTTTCCCCCGAAAATGTAATTTTTCACCTCCGACGCATCATTTCCGACAGGTAAGAAATGCATTTTCGGAATCAGCATAAAATTCCGATTCAGAAAACACCTTCGAACCTGTTGGCCTCCGACACGGGAATCAGAGTGTCGGGGCTTCTTGACACGACACTGGAATATAAAGAACAAATCTATAATTTGAAATCTATAATTAAAACTAAAATTAAATCCCCCTCCCCTCCCCCCTCCCCCCCTCCTCCCTCCCCTCCCCCCCGTTCCCCTCCCCCCCTCTCCTCCCCTCCCCCCCGTTCCCCTCCCCTCCCACACTCCCCTCCCCCCCTGTCCTCCCCTCCCCCCCGTTCCCCTCCCCTCCCACACTCCCCTCCCCTCCCACACTCCCCTCCCCCCATCCCCCATCCCCCCTCCCCCTCCCCTCCCCCCCTCCCCTCCCCCCATCCCCCATCCCCCTCCCCTCCCCCCACTCCCCTCCCCTCCCCCCATCCCCCATCCCCCCTCCCCTCCCCCTTCCCCCATCCCCCCTCCCCTCCCCCTTCCCCCTCCCCCCTTCCCCTCCCCTTCCCTCCTCCCCCTCCCCCCTCCCCTTCCCTCCTCCCCCTCCCCTTCCCTCCTCCCCCTCCCCTTCCCTCCTCCCCCTCCCCCCTCCCCTTCCCTCCTCCCCCTCCCTCCCGCTCCCCCTCCCTTTCCCCCCTCCCCCTCCCCCTACCCTTCCCCATCCCTCCTCCCCCTCCCTCCAGCTCCCCCTCCCTTTCCCCCCTCCCCCTCCCCCTACCCTTCCCCCTCCCTTCTCCCTCCACCCTCCCCTCCCCCCTCCCCTCCTCTCCTCTCCCCCTCCCTTGCCCCCATGCCCCTCCCTTCACCCCTACCCCTTCCTTTCCCCCCTACCCCTTCCTTTCTGTCCTACCCCTTCCCCACCCCCTCCCCCCCTCCCCTTCCCTCCTCCCCTCTCCTCCCCTCCCCCCTGTTCCCCTCCCCTTCCCCCTTCCCTCCCCTCCCCCGCCCGGCAATGCCGGGTACTTCTGCTAGTAAGCTACAATATGGTAAATCAATGCAGAAGCAGTTCCACTGTAGACATCCGTCCCATGACTTCAAGCATTGGGGATTGCCATTTTGTAATAAACAATGTTTTATTTGAATAATAATTTTTATCTTGTTAGTGAACAATCACAAATTTGATGATCTGGCATGATGACAAAGAGATCAATTTACATACACACTCCACCGGTATTTCAACATAATTTGATGAAACAAAGAATTTTACTGAAATCACAAAAGGGAGAATATCTCATTGTACTTGTGACGTCACAAATGGAAGGTGACATTCAGGAAACGCAAAACAATTAATGCGATAAGTCGCGAAGGCCTGCAAAGAATTACACGTGACAATTGTTAACCTTGAGGGAGACGGCTCACATTTGAAAACGAGAGAATTACGAGATTTAATCGTTAATACATTCCTCACATTACATCATTGCAATGAAAAAGCATCATTAAGCAGGAAAAGCAATTTCAGGGGATTTCCCAATAATTTATGTCCATGCAGCCAATTATCGCAGATGAAACATGATTTTATAATCCATTATTTGCTATGAAATGTGTATTTGTTTCAGGTGCTTAGTACAGCGAATTCGGCAAATCTTTATGGCTGAATGACTTGTGGACATAACTTCGGTTGTGGACCCACAGTTCAAAGAGGTCATGCGCTAAGCCACTAAAGGGATTGCAACCGAGATGATGAATGGTGTCTAACTCATGGTGTCCATTTGTTTTAATGATTTTTTTTTTGGTACATCACAGGTGGTGAAGGTTGTGGTCAAGTTTCATCGAGATTGTGTGTGTAGTTTCCGAGTACCTATTTTAGGGGGTCGATCCTGGATCCACTTTGACCCCCGGTCGATCCCCTTTTTGGGGTCGACCTCCTCCCCCGTAGACTACCTTAGGGTCCGATTTTTTTTTAATGCCGCGAACAAACTTTGGTGCATCACTGATGATTAAGTTTGCGGTCAAGTTTAATCGGAATTCCATGTGTAATTTCTGAGAAGAGAGCAAATACATCTTTTGGAGGGCAACCCCCCATTATCTGCCTTTGACCCCAATTTTGGCTTAACTGGACATATTTCCAGGGAGCTTATGCAATGATGCGTCGTCTGTCCATAAGTCTGTCTGTCCATAAACACTTGCAACGACTTCTCGGAAACCGTTGATGGGATTGCGACCAAATTTGAGAAAAATGATATTGGTATGTTGTGACTAAAGTTTGTTCACGGCATTAAAAAAAAATCGGGCTCTAAAGGGATCGACCGGGGGTCAAAGTGGATCCAGGATTGACCCCCTAAAATAGGTACTCACTTTCTTCTCTGAAACTACATACTACACACAATTTAGACCGACTGGACAACCCTCCCATCTACTTTCTCATCAATCCTCTTGAAGAAGTTCTGTCACTCAAGCTTTTGGGTCTCACTATCTGCCATGATCTTTCCTGGGAAAACCACATTTCAAATCTGGCCTCCAAAGCCAGTCGCCGACTGGGCATCCTCCGTCGTGCGAAGTCCTTCCTTGGCACACCTGAGCTCCTCACCACATACAAGGCTTTCATCCGCAGCTCAATGTAGTCCTGTTCTCCCCTCTGGGCTGGTGCTCCTGCCTCACACCTAGCTCGGCTTCACGCTGTTGAAACCAAAGCTTTCAGAATCATTGGAATCTCCCGCGATGAAGCCGATTCTAAGGGCCTCACACTCACTCACCGCACAAAGGTAGGTGGTCTTTCTGTCTTCTACCGACTCCTCTCCGGCCTTGCTCCCCCTGCTCTCTCTGGGCTCTGTCCCCCAAATATTCCTGCAGGACGCACAAGATCTGCCAGCAACCCTCTGATGGTTAAACTGCCAAAATCAAGACTCTCTGCTCACCTTCACTCTTTCACTCGCCTTTTCTGCCGCCTCTGGAACAAACTCCCCCACTCCCTTCAATCCCACTCCTCCCTCCAGATCTTCAAATCAGCTGTTCACCACCATTTCTTATCTTCCCCCATCCAAAACCTTAATCTTTTCTACCCCCGTTAAAACCCCCCAAATCCGCCTCTTTCAATCCCCGACTTCTTTCCTGAAATTCGTAGAAGTGTTCGTTTTCTTTATGCCATGTACCCTCCCTCCTCCCCCAGCCCTCCCTCTTCCACAGATCTCCCGATGTCCCTGTTCTCTACTGTTGTTGTGCTTGTGTGCTTCTATCTCTCCCCCTCTTGTCTCCCGCTCCCTTTATTGCATGTTTTATGTGTCTGTGCATGTTTTCATGTTCAATGTGTTAGCTCTTACACGAGCCTCGATTCTGGATAAATAAATAAATAAATTCCGATGAAACTTCACCACAACCTTCATCACCCGTGACGCACCAATGTTTATTGAAGGCATTAAAAAATCATCTGAGGAGGAAAATGTTTTTCGAGTTTGTTTTATCCTCAAAAATAGACCAAAGTGAGCACACATTTGTATTGAAAGATTGGCCTTTAAAACCTGAGTCCAATGATGCTTATGAATGGGGGGCAGACCTCAGTACAAACCGCCTGGGAGGAGGGAAGTGGGTTGCCCCCAAAATAGGTATTTTCTTTGTTTAAAGTCTTGTGAATACATCAGTTTGATTGTACATACTGCGCTGTCTTCTCGCAACCATTGAAATTGGTTTAAAATACCGTGATACTGTTTAAAATGCCTTTCGTCATTTAGTATACTGATTTATTCTGCCAGGTGAGCGCCCAGGGGTATTGCCCCTCTTTGTTTTCATGCCGTGAACAAACGTAGCTACATCACGGGTAATGAACGGAATGTGGTGGTCAAGTTTCATTGGAATTGTATGTTTAGTTTCTGAGAAGAAAGCAAATACTTATTTTGGGGTTGTGGGGGGCAACACCCCCCCCCCTCATCCTCCCCCCAACCCCGTACACTCCCGGGGCTATACCGACTTTTTGCCATGAACAAACCTTGGTACATCACGGGTGGTGAATGTTGTGGTAAAGTTTCATCGAAATAGCGTTTGTAGTTTCAGAGGAAAAAGCAAATTCCTATTTTAGGGGGTAAAACCTGGATCCACTTTGACCCCCACCCCATTGACCCACTTAGACCCCGATTTTTTTAATGCCGTAGACAAACTTTAGTTGCAACACAACAAATATCATTTGTACCAAATTTGGTCACAATCCCATTAGCAGTTTCGGAGAAGAAGTTGCAGGTGTTTACGGATGGATGAACGACGCGCCGTCACATAAGCTCACCTTATCTACGTTCCAGGTGGACTAATAATAAACAGAATAAAAACAAAAGGTATCCATCCTGGAAGGATTGGATCCCCGATAATAAACTATACAAGTTCATAATAACAAAAAAGGAGTAATTTGTGTGCATGACCTCCGACGTTTATCACCCGAGCTAAAATCTCATCAACCTCAGGGAACGTAACCTGCAAAACTGCTACCTCGGTAAATAAAACATCAAACATACCTGTATATTGCACATCGTTGCATTGCATAGAATGTTACACATTTCAATTGCGTGTACACTATCTGTTGCGCAGTGCACTCACCTGGCTTCCAAAGCAGGTGATGTTAAATTGGGCCAATGCCCTAACCCTAACATAACCCTAACCCTAACCCTAACTATAACCCTAACCCTAACCCTAACCATAACCCTAACCCTAACCCTAACCCTAACATAACCCTAACCCTAACCCTAACTATAACCCTAACCCTAACCCTAACCATAACCCTAACCCTAACCCTAACCCTAACATAACCCTAACCCTAACCCTAACTATAACCCTAACCCTGACCCTAACCCTAACCATAACCCTAACCATAACCCTAACCCTAACCCTAACCATAACCCTAACCCTAACCCTAACCCTAACCATAACCATAACCCTAACTATAACCCTAACCCTAACCCTAACCCTAACCCTAACCATAACCCTAACTATAACCCTAACCCTAACCCTAACCATAACCCTAACCCTAACCATAACCCTAACCCTAACCCTAACTATAACCCTAACCCTAACCCTAACCATAACCCTAACCCTAACTCTAACCCTAACTATAACCCTAACACAAGACCATTCTAGAGACTAACACCTTATTTGAGCAGATTCATCAAACCGTTTTATTTCTGTATAAAAAGGTGTAATAAGCTGATAGATGATGAACCCCAAATATACGTATTATGAACTCGCGTCTGGGTCATGTACATGGTTGTTCCTCGTTATCCTACAAAGACCTCTTAAGACAGTCCTAAGTTCCACACAAGTATCTGCACAAATGACATATTGTGTGTGTGTCGTTATGTGGTTCATATAAACACGACACTTCATATTTAAGTATAAATCAAATGTACCCATTTTGTACATTAGTGAGTCGGTTTTCATGTTAAAAACAGCATCATAATACTTATTCCATACCGGCCAATTCGGCTCTGACTCCACATGGAACATGCTATACATTCTGAAATATAAATAATAGGATAAGTGTCCTCATGGCCTACTTCCGGGTCCGCGTACCGAATGTCTGCAGGATTTCTGGAAGGTACAGACTCACCGCACATATCGTCTGAAAGGTGCCAGGTGAAACGAGCGCGCCATCCAATCCGAAGAGGAAAATGGAAAAGTACGATAATGACCCCCCCAAGATGATGAGGTTATTCATGAAAGGACTTGACATCTTGATGAGCCTGCGGTAAAGATGGCGGCACGTCAATTGAATCATTCATCAGTTCTTCCTTTATCAAATCAGCTCACAGTTGATAACACGTGACAAGGTTTAGCAAGATCCCTCATATATTTTGACTGCGGTGTTTCAATCACACAAGTGCAGCAACAACAAAATTCCAGGACAGCAAAAGGGGTAAAACGTTGATTGATGACGTAAAATAACCGAACAAACAAATAATAAATAACTTGGTTAATGCAGGAGTTGAAATATAAAGCGTTAAAAATGTACAAAATTGCACAGAAACCATCAGGAAATCTACCTTTGACTAATTATAACAGGTTAAACAAGTATAAAAGTCCATCAAAATGACGGGTTGGAACAGTTTATTCGACAGTGCAGCCTCGTGAGCGGCCCAAGGTCTGAAGCCTCGGCCTAGTGTCAGGTGTGCTTATATCTTTATTTATTCGTCATCTTATGGATGTAAATGAACACTCGTTTTACTCTCCGCGCGTTGCACATCACTTACAGCGAATTTCACCTCCCTGTACCTTGCATTTATTGTTATTTAAATAAAACTTGTCTATGCACCGGCCTTGAGGTTTTGTACACCGCTCCTTTCCTATGCCATCTCCAGACATTGCAAAACGTCATTGCCGGGCACCGAAGGGGGCACTGAAGGGGGCTCGGCAGTGACGCTCGCTAAAAGGGAGTACTCAGTTTTCACTCTGGTTGTTTGTTTGTTTGTTTTCTTGCTTTCTTTCTTCCTTTCTTTCTTTCTTTCTTTCTTGTTTGTCCGGGCGATATCTCAGCCATCCTTTGAGCGACGAAGCTGAAATTTCGACACAATAGTGTGCAAGTCCTTTGTCAAAAACGGTATTTTTTGTTTTTTGATTAATCAATTAATTGAGGAGTTATTTAATTATTAGCGATTAATTAAGTGCTGGCTTAGCGGTTAGGGTGCTGGCTTGGGATCCTAGGATCCTGGGTTCGAATCCCCGTCGATCGCTGAATTAACGCCAGGGGGGTTGACAGCCTGTCATTCCTTCCAAGGTCGGCAAATTGAGTACCAGCTTCCTGGGATAAATGATCCCGGTGTGTGTGTCCCGGTTTAGAATAGGTACATCGTATCCCTGCACATCGTAAGAGGCGACTAAGGGTTGTCGTCAGGAAGGGCATCCGGCCATAAAACATTGCCTCAAACAGGGAACCATGATTGTCATGGGGCCCGCAAGGCTAACCCCCGCGCTAGCAGGGAAAATGGCCTTAAAACGATCATTCATATTCATTCATTTCATTCATTCATTCAATTAAGTACTTATTTAATTAATTAAATTTCCTTTCTCTTCTGACCATTAACTCAGGCACCTTTTGAGTTAGGAAGCTGCCATTTGGACATGCCAATGACCAGGTGATTTGGCTGCAAAGGCTATTTTTGATTTATTAATTAATCAATTAATCGATTAATAATTTAATTATTCGATTAATTACTAAAAAAAAATTTTTTAAAGTTACACATTCTGGTGATATGGTGGTGGTTTATGTGTTCTCTGACCCAATTGATTAATAATTTAATTTTTTAATGATTATTATTTATTTATTTTCATTATTAATCATTTATTTATTTTCTCTCTCATCTGGGCAATATCTCAGGCACCTTTTGAGCTAGGAAGCTAATATTTGGACATGACAGTGACCAAGTGATGTGTCTATGAAGGATATTTTTGATTTATTGATTAATCATTTAATCGTTCAATTATTTATTGATTAATCAATTAATTATTTAATTTTTTATTAATGACTTCTTTAATTAAATTTCCAAAAGATACATCTTCGGATGAAGCACTAGTGGTTTAGTTATGCTATTAGCAAATTGATTACGAAAATATTTTGTGATACCGGTAATCTTTTATTGATTTTAATTATACAATTAATCAATCAATTATTGTACACCTCTCCCTCCCAATGCAGTCTCTATGAGCTGCACTGCGGTATTGCCGGGTGCCGGGGGCACCCCGGCAATGCCGCGCTGTCGGATATTTAATTATTTGGCATGGGGCGGTGTACTTTGAATGTATCTGTACTTGTTTTTATTTTTTTTGGTATACAAGATCGAGGCTCGTGTAAGAGCTAACATTAATCATAAAAAAACAAGCGTTACGCCTCGGTCCCCCGTCGGTGAAGTGATGTGAGTTGACAAAGTGGAAGATGCAAGGCGTCCATCTTGGATTTTGACGTGGCGACCCAATTTTCAATAGCGTTCTCCCTTATGCGTAGATACACCCACACACCAGATTAGAAGTTAGTAGTTCGTTTATTTTTCAAGCTATTTCGCTCAAAAAGTTCAGACATACATATGGTGGCGGCCATCTTGGATTTTGATGTGGTGACCCAATTTTCAAAAGCGTTCTTCCTTATGCCTAGATACACCCACACAGCAGATTAGAAGTTGGTACTTCGCTTATTTTTCAAGATATTCCGCTCACAAGTTTCAGACATATATGGTGGCGGCCATCTTGGATTTTGACGTGGGTTGCACCCACACACCAAATTAGGGCTCGGTCCTTCGCTTACGCACGCATGCACGGATGGACGCACGCCCTCATGCACGGACGCACGCATGGACGGACGCACACACAGACGGAGGGGAAAACCATAGTCCCCCTTTCGCTCCGCGGTGCGACGGGGGACAACAAACGGACACATAAGACATATGATAAAGGGAGCAAGAGACAAGATGGGGAGAGAGGGGGAAGCACACAAGTACAACAACGATAGAGATTTTGAGGCAAACACAGAGTTGAGGCATTCAGCTTTGTCACGTGCGGAGTCAGCTGTGTAGCCATTTGAGGTAAGGGAGGGGATGGAGGGGGAACAAACACCAGAAACGGATTTGACCAGATGCCACCAGGATTTGGAGGAGGAACAGCCGACGAGTCCTCCAGCTTAACGTCCATCCAAGGAACAGTCGACGGGTCCTACAGCTTAACGTCCATCCGAGGAACAGCCGACGGGTCCTCCAGCTTAACGTCCATCCGAGGAACAGCCGACGAGTCCTCCAGCTTAATGTCCATCCGAGGAACAGCCGACGGGTCCTCCAGCTTAACGTCCATCCGAGGAACAGCCGACGGGTCCTCCAGCTTAACGTTCATCCGAGGAACAGCCGACGGGTCCTCCAGCTTAACGTCCATCCGAGGAACAGCCGACGTGTCCTCCAGCTTAACGTCCATCCGAGGAACAGCCGACGGGTCCTCCAGCTTAACGTCCATCCGAGGAACAGCCGACGGGTCCTCCAGCTTAACGTCCATCCGAGGAACAGCCGACGGGTCCTCCAGCTTAACGTTAATCCGAGGAACAGCCGACGTGTCCTCCAGCTTAATGTCCATCCGAGGAACAGCCGACGGGGTCCTTCAGCTTAACGTCCATCCGAGGAACAGCCGACGGGTCCTCCAGCTTAATGTCCATCCGAGGAACAGCCGACGTGTCCTCCAGCTTAATGTCCATCCGAGGAACAGCCAACATGTCCTCCAGCTTAACGTCCATCCGTGTCCTCCAGCTTAATGTCCATCCGAGGAACAGCTGACGTGTCCTCCAGCTTAACGTCCATCTGAGGAAAAGCTGACGTGTCCTCCAGCTTAACGTCCATCCGAGGAACAGCCGACGGGTCCTCCAGCTTAACGTTCATCCGAGGAACAGCCGACGAGTCCTCCAGCTTAATGTCCATCCGAGGAACAGCCGACGTGTCCTCCAGCTTAATGTCCATCCGAGGAACAGCCGACGTGTCCTCCACTTAACGTCTATCTGAGGGATGACCGACGGGTCTTCCAGCTTAACGTCCATCCGATGGATTGCACACCTTGACATTGATTTTAGCACCCTGCCTATGAAACACCAGGATGACGGTTTATAGCTGGGTTGGGATGCAAACCCAAGTTGGACAATTTAGAGGTGAGTGTGCGTAACTCTCGGCAATTCCTACAGGTCGCACAAGATCTTCCAGCAACCCTCTTATGGTTAAACTGCCAAAATCAAGACTCTCTGCTCACCTTCACTCCTTCATTCCTCTTTTCTCCCGCCTCTGGAACAAACTCCCTCACTCTCTTCAATCCCACTCCTCCCTCCAGGTCTTTAAAACAGCTGTTCACCACCATCTCTTGTCTTCCCCCATCCAAAACCTTGATCTTTTCTATCCCCGCTAATTTACCCCATGTCCACTTTTTCTTGAAATCCAGACTTCGTTCTTTCCTGGAAGTCCTTTCAGTGTCCATGTGTTTTATACCCCCCGCCCCCTCCCTTCCCTTGCCTCCCCCCCCCAAGCCTTCTCCCTCCCACAGATCTCCCGGTGTCCCTGTTCTCTGCTCTTGTACTCGTGTGCTTCCCTCTCTCCCCATCTTGTGTCCCGCTCCCTTTATTGTATGTTTTTTGGGGTGATTGATGTTGGCTCTTACACGAGCCTCTATCTTGTAAACAAACAAACAAACAAAAAAATCCCGTCAGCCCCTGCACCTGTGATTAAGTCATGTGACATCGACATACCTCACGTGATTTGCAGGGATATCTCTGAAAAAATAACCTCCTTGTACTACAAAGGAATTATGTTAAAGTAGGAATACTGAATTCCCAATATCCCATGCAGGCTCAGCAAAGTCGTGACGAACAGCACCAGCATTTGAGGGAATTGGATGGATTCAGCACACAAATGGGAATATCGGAATAGAGACGGATTATTTATATCCTGGGTATCAAGGGAGAAGCGACGACGCCTCATTACTGGAGAGATCTCTGAACAAATATAAACAAGAACAACAAGGGAGGAAGAGCATTTTACAAGCCTGATCCTTGGGTCTTATCGAAATTGAGAAAACACCTTTATTTTAAAAAGGTCAAAGGTCAAACCCTTAATAAATGCTGACATGTGTGCATCTTGTCCTGAAGGCATGATGGTCTTACTCACAAACTCCCCTTCCCTGGTGAATAATACCATTTCAACCACAATGGTAAAACTTGGGAAACACGCGCACGCACACCATGTACCTTGCACGCACACCATGTACCTTGCACGCACACCATGTACCTTAGGCCTGAACACACGGTCTGGAGATATGGCTATGAAATAAATCGTCTTACAAGCCAAAATATGCCTCCTCGTCCTGCTTTTGTCACTATAAATATAAAATGTAACTTCAGAATGCAAAGCTTTTGGCCTTGGCCTGTGTACTATGACTTTGGGCCTGATGCAGGAAGAGGCCTTCGGGCCCACCGTGGTCACGCATTTCCGCCACTATTCATGTACCACTCCATCCTCGATGCTTTCGGGTACCTATCCAAGTCCAGGTTAAACCTTCCACCGTTTCAACCACCACCAGTGCTCCAGGGAGACCGTTCCACAGAATAACTAGCACCATCAGAGCGGAAAACCCCTACCTTAATGACATCCCAACTCTCCTCTTCTTCATCCTCAAGCACCTGGTCAAATCACTGTCCATTCTGCTGAGAAACTTTTCCTCACTTATTCCCTTCATTATCTTAATAATCTCAACCAAAGCCAATCATAATTAGCAAGTACACGATTCATATTTCGGAGGGACGGTTATAGATCGGGGAGTATATATTTGCAGCAGGTGGAAGAGGTGTAAACAAAACTCGTCTTTAGACTTTGGACATCTTTGGACTTTGGACATCTTTGGACTTTGGACATCTTTGGACAGTCCAACTGTGACATTGGGACTTGGCAAGTGACACCAAGAGAAACCCTGTGGATAAAAACACCCAACCGAGTCTACATTATCTACAATAATAAAAGGCAGTGAATGAGCGTATAAGAGTGTGTATGTGTGTGTGTGTGTGTGTGTGTGTGTGTGTGTGTGTGTGTGTGTGTGTGTGAGAGAGAGAGAGAGAGAGAAAGTGTGTGTGTGTGTGTGTGTGTGTGTGTGTGTGTGTGTGTGTGTGTGTGTGTGTGTGTGTGTGTGAGACAGAAAGTGTGTGTGTGTGTGTGTGTGTGTGTGTGTGTGTGTGTGAGAGAGAGAAAGTGTGTGTGTGTGTGTGTGTGTGTGTGTGTGTGTGTGTGTGTGTGTGTGTGAGAGAAAGTGTGTGTGTGTGTGTGTGTGTGTGTGTGTGTGTGTGTGTGTGTGTGTGTGTGTGTGTGTGTGTGTGTGTGTGAGACAGAAAGTGTGTGTGTGTGTGTGTGTGTGTGTGTGTCTCTGAGTGTGAGTAACTGTGTGTGTGTGTGTGTGTGAGAGAAAGTGTGTGTGTGTGTGTGTGTGTGTGTGTGTGTGTGTGTGTGTGTGTGTGTGTGTGTGTGTGTGTGTGTGTGTGTGTGTGAGTGTGTGTGTGGACTCCTCCATAACTCCAAAGCCATGAAACGTAGCAGCCGCAAACTTTGTATACATACTTCTCGACCTCAAAGGGATTGCATGAATGAATACTGGGTGTTTGAGTGTTTTGAAGATCATTTATTTACGCCAACAGACCGACCTTTGGTCATCCTGCATTCGGGTCACTCAATTTGGAGTCTTATTTCCGTCATTTCGTCCGCTCAACTCAAGTATGCCTTGCCTCAGAACAGGTCGGTTTCTGCACCATAAAGCTTCATACCTACCGATGGTAATATTGCTCATCTTCATACCTACGGATGGTAATCTTGCTCATCTTCATACCTACGGATGGTAATATCACAGATCTTCATACCTACGGATGGTAATCTTGCTCATCTTCATACCTACGGATGGTAATATCGCAGATCTTCATACCTACCGATGGTAATATTGCTGATCTTCATACCTACCGATGGTAATATCGCAGATCTTCATACCTACGGATGGTAATATTGCTGATCTTCATACCTACAGATGGTAATATTGCTGATCTTTATACCTACGGATGGTAATCTTGCTCATCTTCATACCTACGGATGGTAATATCGCAGATCTTCATACCTACCGATGGTAATATTGCTGATCTTCATACCTACCGATGGTAATATCGCAGATCTTCATACCTACGGATGGTAATATTGCTGATCTTCATACCTACAGATGGTAATATTGCTGATCTTCATACCTACGGATGGTAATATTGCAGATCTTCATACCTACCGATGGTAATATCGCAGATCTTCATACCTACGGATGGTAATATCGCAGATATTCATACCTACTGATGGTAATATTGCTGATCTTCATACCTACCGATGGTAATATTGCTCATCTTCATACCTACCGATGGTAATATTGCTGATCTTCATACCTACCGATGGTAATATTGCTGATCTTCATACCTACCGATGGTAATATCGCAGATCTTCATACCTACGGATGGTAATATTGCAGATCTTCATACCTACCGATGGTAATATTGCTGATCTTCATACCTACAGATGGTAATATTGCTGATCTTTATACCTACGGATGGTAATATTGCAGATCTTCATACCTACGAATGGTAATATCGCTGATATTCATACCTACGAATGGTAATATCGCAGATATTCATACCTACGAATGGTAATATCGCAGATCTTTATACCTACGAATGGTAATATCACAGATATTCATACCTACGAATGGTAATATCGCAGATCTTCATACCTACAAATGGTAATATCGCAGATATTCATACCTACGAATGGTAATATCGCAGATATTCATACCTACGAATGGTAATATCGCAGATCTTCATACCTACGAATGGTAATATCGCAGATATTCATACCTACGAATGGTAATATCGCAGATATTCATACCTACGAATGGTAATATCGCAGATCTTCATACTTACCAATGGTAATATCGCAGATATTCATACCTACGAATGGTAATATCGCAGATATTCATACCTACGAATGGTAATATCGCAGATATTCATACTTACCAATGGTAATATCACAGATCTTCATACCTACGATTGGTAATATCGCAGATATTCATACCTACGAATGGTAATATCGCAGATATTCATGCCTACGAATGGTAAAATCGCAGATATTCATGCGTACGAATGGTAATATCGCAGATCTTCATACTTACCAATGGTAATATCACAGATATTCATACCTACGAATGGTAATATCGCAGATCTTCATACCTACGAATGGTAATATCGCTGATCTTCATAGCTACGAATCGCTGTATTCCTGTATACGTCACAATGTTTATAAATGGCAGTGTTTGTGACTATATTTAATTTACTCAAAGCTTGAGAATCTCTTCACCTGAACGGAATTTCAATTTTATTACTGTGGAATTGAGCCCATCAGCAGTTCCCACTCTTAAAAAGTGTTCATTTGTCTAATTCGGACATTGTGGGCCGCTCCAGGCATCTCAACCGTATTGTTGGAGTGCTTGCTTGAGTGCTTATGCTGCTTGGCGAGCACTCTACAAGCAGTTTGGTCATGGAACATCCCACGAGATGGAACACCCCTGCTCCCTTCTCAGATTTTGTCTTTCTTATTTATTTCCTTCCTTTAAAAAGTAAAAGGTGCATATATTGACAAACGAAGGCAACCTCAAGACCCTTGTGTCTACCCTCAGGAGAGCCAGGAAGCACGATCACTCCACTCTCAAGACTGAACTCTCAAAAATGTATCCTTCCTCCAAATCCTGGGGGCATCTGGTCAAATCTGTTTCTGGTGTTTGTTCCACCTCCATCCCTTCCCTTACCTCAAATGGCTACAAAGTTGACACTGCATGTGACAAAGCCGAATGCCTCAACTCTGTGTTTCCCTCAAAATGTTGTGTCCCAAACCCAATGCAACTTACCCAGTCGAACCCAGCTGCTCCTCGACTCTGTGTCCTTCTCTCCTGACAAGGTGGAGAAGTTTCTGTCAACCCTCGACTCTGATTCTGCAACTGGACCAGACGGCATCAGCCCACGGGTCCGAAAATCCTGCTCTTCCGCTCTTTCACACCCTCTCTCTGTTCTCTTCACCCTCTCTTTTACTCAAGGTCATCTGCTATCTGCTTGGAAATCAGCCAACATCACCACTTTACATAACAAAAGGTGCAAAAACAGATCCTTGCAACTACAGACCAATCAGCGTGCTCCCAATTATCAGCAAAGTCATGGAATCCATTCATTGCTTCGGATATCAAATCCTTCCTTTTCTCCAATGGCTTGATCTCTGGTCATTAATTTGGTTTCAGACCAGGTCAATCTACTCTGGACATGCTGCTTCTGCTGTCTCAACAATGGATGGAGGTTCTCAATGCCAAACAGGAAATGACAGCAGTCTCCCTTGACATATCACATGCCTTCGATACGGTCTGGCACCCCGCTCTGCTCACCAAACTCTCCTCCTATGGTATCCATGGAAATCTCCGCGCTTGGCTTGCGGACTTCCTCTCTGGTCGTAGTCAACTTGTGGCCCTGAATGGATTTCTCTCATCTCCCCTTCCTGTTCTGGCTGGAGTTCCCCAAGGCAGTGTTCTGGGCCCTGTGCTTTTTCTGATCTTCATCAATGATCTCTCTGACTCTCTGGAATATCCTCTCTATCTCTTTGCTGATGACTCCACTCTCTGTCGCTCCATCCCTCATCCCTCAGATCGGCAGTCTGCAGCCTCCTCACTCTCTGCAGACCTGGACAAAATCACAGACTGGTCAAACAAGTCGCACATGTCTTTCAATCCTGACAAATCTCACACTCTTACTCTGTCTCTCCGAAAAGACCGACTGGATAACCCTCCCATCCACTTTCTCAACAATCCTCTCCAAGAATTTCTGTCACTTACGCTTTTGGGTCTCACTATCAGTCATGATCTTTCCTGGGAAAACCACAATTCCAAGCTGGCCTCCAAAGCCAGTCGCCAACTGGGCATCCTCCGTCATGCGAATTCCTTCCTTGGCACACCTGAGCTCCTCACCACATACAAGGCTTTCATCCACAGCTCAATGGAATACTGCTCTCCCCTCTGGGCTGGTGCTCCGACCTCACACCTCATGATCTGCCAGTAACCCTCTTCTGGTTAAATTGCCAAAATTAAGACTCTCTGCTCACCTTCACTCTTTCATTCCTCTTTTCTCCCGCCTCTGGAACAAACTCCCTCACTCTCTTCAATCCGACTCCTCCCTCCAGGTCTTTAACACAGGTGTTCACCACCATCTCTTTCTTCCCTTGCCCCATCCAAAACCTTGATCTTTTCTTCCCCCGTTAATTCACCCCAGAACCAATTTTTTGAAATACCGACTTATTTCCTGGAAGTTCTAGCAGTGTCCATGTGTTTTATACCTCTCCACCCTCCCCCCCCCCCCATAACCTTGCCTCCCCCCTCCCCCCAAGTCCTTTCCCTCCCACAGATCTCCCCATGTCCCTGTTCTCTGCTGTTGTACTTGTGTGCTTCCCTCTCTCTCCCCATCTTGTCTCCCGCTCCCTTTATTGTATGTTTCATTTGTCCGTTTTTATTTTTGTAATTAATGTTGGGTCTTACACGAGCCTCAATGTTGTATACAAAAAAAAACAAAAAACCTCCCACCCCCTCCTCCGGATAACTTCCATCACGACCTCATGTTGGAGTTCCAGCTCGTTGGTTCGAGCTGTGAATTTCAAACTCAACGAGAAACTTTTTATTCAAACTTGGAAAACATGACAGAGAAACGATCTGATTCTGATAATTCATCTTCTTCAAACACGAAGAGCATTACAGAGAAACTCTGCCATGATAATTCCTTTTCTTCTGGAGAAACAGTGTGAACAAAGCATTAGCCCTTCTTCTTCTCTTTCTTCTTCTTCAAAGGATGATGGAGAAACTCAGCTACTCAGATTTGATGGAGAAACTCAGCATGATTGCCAAAACATCAACATAAAAAACAACAAATTTTATCATCACCCTGTGCTCGCGAAGCGAAAAGTGGTGTTAAGTGATCGGCTGCTTGTGTACGTGTGGCGTACGTACGTACGTGTCTGCATTTTAAAAATTCATTTTCTCGGCAACCGTTGGTCCGATTGACACAACATTTTCACCACAGGAGCACCTGTACAATTTTTTATTTATTCATTAGTATGACGTCATACATCACGTTGTGCGGACGCCATCTTGGAAAAACGTTGCACCTCTAAATCCCAAAAACCGCTCATTGGAAAAAATTAAAACAAGGCTCATTGTCAAATACTCCCCATGGGGAATAGGGGTTGTTAACGATGACTTGATTGGTACCTTCATTATTTCGTCAAAAATTGACAGGGACAACGCTTAGTCTGATCAGTTTAAAATTTATTGAGCATGATCTACACAACAATTATATTATAAAATGTAAATTTATGACACCATCGCTCATGTGGTCTAGCAGCCATATTGGATCAAATAAAAAACCCTTCAAAAACAGAAGAGTTCACTCATACCAAGTAGACTGCGCAGCATAAATACTCTATGAATATCATCTAGTTTTCTGCGTTTTTGGCAACATACACTGCCCAGATCTTCTTCAAACTCACAAGAAACTATTTCATCAAACATTACGGACAAACAATCTGCTTTTGATAATGCTTCTTTAAACTTGCTTGCTTGCGTTGGGGTCCACGGTGTCATGCGTCGTGCGATGCCTCGAGCGGTGCCACGCATGATAAAAAATATTTTACTTCCCCCTTTTGTGTGATCTGCTTTCATTATATTAATACAATAATTATATTAATATACCGATAAAAATATACATGTAAAAAAACCAACGCTGAGTTCTTAAGCCACTTGGCTTCCATGGTGATATGGTGGCTCGCTACTCCATGGGGACATCCCAGGAATTAGTAGGCAAAATAAATTAGAGGATTAAAGCAGCAGGACAAGCACGATGTCCGAGAGGTATGCAAACTCGCTCCAAGGCCTAAGCCATCCAGACTTGGTTTGAATCCTGACCAAGCTATAAACTGTCATCCCGGTGATAAACAGGGAGCGTGATTCATCAATGTTTGTGCTGTCCCTCAGATGGACGTCAAACTGAGTGTCACATCTGCCGGATTTTAAAACCCTCCTCTATCCCCTCCTCACTCTTTCCTCCCCCTTACTCATCCTCTCTATCTCTCCATCTCTCTCCATCTCTCTCTTCATCCATCTATCCATCCATCTATATCTCCATCCATCTATCTCTCCATCCATCCATCTTTCTCTCCATCCATCCATCTATCTCTCCATCCATCTCTCTCTCTCCCCTCCTCATACCAACCCACCCTCCCGAGTGCACAGTATATCGACATTTGGTGAGGCTTCACTTTCCACACTTTCTCTTTCTCTTTCTCTTTCTCTTTCTCTCTCTCTCTTTCTCTTTCTCTTTCTCTTTCTCTCTTTCTCTTTCTCTTTCTCTTTCTCTTTCTCTTTCTCTCTCTCTCTCTTTCTCTTTCTCTTTCTCTCTCTCTTTCTTTCTCTTTCTCTTTCTCTTTCTCTCTCTCTCTCTTTCTCTTTCTCTTTCTCTCTCTCTTTCTCTCTCTCTTTCTCTTTCTCTCTCTCTCTTCTCTTTCTCTTTCTCTTTCTCTCTCTCTTTCTCTTTCTCTTTGTCTCTTTCTCTTTCTCTTTCTCTCTCTCTTTCTCTCTCTCTTTCTCTTTCTCTCTCTCTTTCTCTTTCTCTCTCTCTCTCTCTTTCTCTTTCTCTCTCTCTCTCTCTCTTTCTCTTTCTCTTTCTCTCTCTCTTTCTCTTTCTCTTTGTCTCTTTCTCTTTCTCTTTCTCTTTCTCTCTCCACTCTTTCTCTCTCCATACTCTCTCTCTCTTTCTCTTTCTCTTTCTCTCTCTCTTTCTCTCTCTCTTTCTCTTTCTCTCTCTCTTTCTCTTTCTCTTTCTCTCTCTCTCTCTCTTTCTCTCTCTCTCTTTCTCTCTCTCTCACACAAACCTTTCCCCTCCCCGCTCTCTCACCCTCCACTTCTCGCCATTTGAAATAAAGCCTCTTGCCTCCTTGCCTCCTTGCCCCCACCTCACCGGTTCTCCTGCCATTCTCAGTTTGTCTCTGGGTCCCCGACCACTCCGATGGTTCTCCTGCACCCCTGGCTCACTGGTCCCCTTCCTGGTCCCCCTGTGCACTCTCCCACCCACTCTGTCGGGTCTGTTGCCCTCCCCCACCTCACCAGCTCACTTGCCCCCCAATCCAGGCAGTTCTCCTGCCGCTTCTCATTTATTTCCCCTGCTCCCCCTCTCTCCAGCGGTTCTCCTGCCCACTGCGCTCCCTTCTCAGCTTTTCCCCCCGAGCAACACAAGTTACCCTTGCTGGTGAATAATAAAATTAATATACCTCAAGAACTCTGGTCCTCACATTATGTATACCATTTTTATTCTTTGTTTTGTGAATAATACCCTCACTGGACTTCGTTCACGAACTTACCTCTCTCAAGGCTGGCTGAATGGCTAATGCGATTGTATTCAGGTTTCAGGTTAAACCTTGGAAATGTGTAAACATTAGTGTGCAGTGAGTTCCTGAAATTATTGATTGATTGATTGATGATTGATTGACTGATGTCGAGTCTCCCTGGGCAATGATGGCATTGCTTTTCTATGGCTGGTACACACGGGTAAGTGTGTGGTATAGACAGTGGGGGTCGCCACTCCTCTCCGTCATGCATCAACGCAAAATTACCCTCTCTAGAACATGCTGAAATTAAGTTCAACATCCAAAGAAAAAAAAAACTTCTCCAACCACAGGTTCAGATATAGAGACTAGTTCATATGATATACACTCAAAGGTTAGGATTTTGTTCCCTTAATATATTCCTAATTTATCCCTTTGTACTCTGTATCTCCTCCCAAGGGCTGGCAGCAGGAGAGCTTCAAGGTATACATCTTTCACCAATCAGCTGTTCTGGCTGGAGAGATTCAAGGTATACATCTTTCACCAATCAGCTGTCCTGGCTAGAGAGATTCAAGGTATACAACTTTCACCAATCAGCTGTCCTGCTGGAGAGCCTCAAGGTATACATCTTTCACCAATCAGCTGTTCTGGCTGGAGAGCTTCGAGGTATACATCTTTCACCAATCACCTGTCCAGAATTGAGAGATTTGAGGTATGTGTGCACCTTACATTGGGACGACGTTAAGCCAAAGGACCCACCTGAGTGAGCGCACCGGAAGGGTCGTTGGACGTCAAAGATCCCACGGAGTGTTTCAATGAAGTGCAGGTGAGTTACTCTCGGCACCCTTAAATTAAAGTTTCCTGCCGAGACTGATGCTGGTAAGGCAAAGGTAAACCACCCAAATAACCCTCGCCAAGAAACCGATGCTTTACCAAGACTGTGGCACATCAATAATAATCTCCGAGGATTTTTCTTTCCTTTCATCACTTCTTACCACTCCTGCCTCCTCCAAACTCTTTTTTTCTTTTAAATTCAGCCATCTCACATCAAGTACACAATGCACAATGGTGAAGGGGACCGAGACCAAGACCAAAGTGTGTAAAATTGAACGATTTCACACATTTATCCATCTGCACAGGGAATACTTGTTAATTTATGAACTTTCACACCTGGGTCCAAACTCCAAATCACTGGATTGGAACAACAGAACCGGGACCTAGTTGGATAAAATATATCTCATGGCTGCAGAAGGATCTTCAGAAAGAGATAGCCAGAGAGCAGACGGAGGGACCAAAAGCAATATGGTACTCGCAGGGACACGCTTCAACTGGTTTTGATCCCACAAAGAGAGTTTTATCCTTACATTACAATAAACAAACACTCCTATGAAGAACAACATTGCGAAACAAAAATCTTAGCGGTTAGGGTGCGGCTTGGGATCCTAGGATCCTGGGTTTGAATCCCGGTCGATCGCTGAATTAACGCCAGGGGGGTTGACTCAGCCTGTCATCCTCCCGAGGTCGGCAAATTGAGGACCAGTTCACTGGTAATTCCGTGCGTGTCGCAAGAGGCGACTAACAGGGTTGGCGGCAGGAAGGGCATCCGGCCGTAAAACATTGCTTCAAAAAGGGGACCAAGGTGCCCGAAAAAGGCCAACACCTGCTCTGCAGGGGAAAATGGCCTCCAAAGGTGGTTCTTCGATGACTCTGAGATGAAAGAAAAGGACGGAAGACGTCGAGGTGCCATTCGGTGTTTGCATTGAGCGAACGAGCCCAAGATTGACGATGCAACGTCTTTCGCGTTCATCGGTCATGCGGGAGATCATCGCAATCATGGAATAGGCCCGATGCGTTAATGCAAGTGCGCCCATCCTTCGCGACCATTTCATTCATGTACTCTACTCGGCTGGTGAAGCAAAGAGCTCTTTTGAGGTTATTCGCCAGGGAGAGTTAAACGAGTAGCGGATTTCGTTTTCCGCACTTTCCTCTCGAATGCCCCCAGAAGCGAGCGCCTCGCCTGGCTAATCGGCATTCTTCCTACGCAAGATTGATGCTCCTTCGGTGGAGAGTCTCCTAAGCTTGTTCAACATTTTTTTACAAACATCGCTGGGGATTTACAACCAGCCGGTGCCTCAGACTGCAATCAAAACTCGTGCCAAAGACTTCAAATCACTTCCTATAGTCACTGTTTCGGAATAATGTCATCCAGATAAGCAAGCCCTCGATGCAAATTTCTGACTCCCTTCACTTTACATGCCTTTTTGAGATAACATTGGGGTTTTTTTTCAAAGAATGTGACACTTAAGTGTGCAATTTCACCAAGATGATGACTTCAGGTGAAAACAATTTGAACCTACATTTAGTAAAGATTATAGTACGTTTGATTTGTCCTTTTTCCCTTTCAGTCGATGGAATTGACACAATGTCGACTGAGGCCTAACTGTTGTGGGAAGTTGCAATTAGCTGACGTTTTGAGTGTTAACTCTTTGTCAGAGTTAACATTTGGGACATTAACCCTAATTTGGTCAGTCTTTTCTACCTGTCCACCAATGCAGAACGACACGAACCTTCACTAACAAGACTCGTTCTTCATTCTACAATACTTGCATTTCAGCCTTCACTCCTTTCCCTTTAAATGACCATTGAAAATGCTGAACTTATGTTGAAAATGCTGAACTTTTGTCCAATTTGTTTTTGTCCTTAAAGCACATAACTGGAAAGGAAGCCAAAAAGGAATAAAATATTTAAATGCCATTGATAGGATGACAGAAATGTTTAAGCCTGCACTAGATCAAGGTGGTGGTAGATCTTTAGCTCTGAACAGCAAGAGATTTTTTTTAATGAAAGGGAATTGGATCCCAACAGAGAAAGAGATTAACCACAACCTGAAGGAATATTTAGATAAAAATCATATTCACAGATTAGGTATTGGTTCTTAAATGATTTTGAAAAAACATCACAACTAATCACAAACAACCTGAAAACATAATGCCTCCGTCGACTTCGTCCACAGAGGCATAAAAACCCATCATAGCATCGATAAGTAGTGCAAACAGGAAGAGAACCTGGCTTGTGAAGGATGATACATACCTGGCTTAAACATCAAAATACATACTCCAGAATGCAACATTCTGGTTCAAAATCACCCCGCCAACACCTTGTATTCACATCCAATAGCTCAAGCAAAGGGAAATAAACAAATTAACTCACAGATGAGAACGCCATGAAGTTATTCTGTCGATATAATTAAACCTCCCCTACAAGGTAGGGGAAGACATGTTGCTGTTGTGGAGTTTGTTTCTACAATTGACTCCCCCAATTTTTAAAGTACCACAGAATTTCTTACACCCATAGGACTACAAAACCACCATTTATAAAATAGTGTTTTACCTTCCTGCACCCCCAATTTCCGAGCTTTCTCGGAGCAACTGGAACTTTCCGAATGAAATTTTGCATCAATAATGTGAATATAAATAATTTGTGATTGACATATTTTTTCTTGATTTGACCTAATTTTAAGGTCATGACCCAATTATAGACATTTTAACATTTTACACCATAACTCGACAAAGGTTTATCTGATCAGAACAAAATTACCCTTTCTAGATAACCCACAGAAAATCACATTTAAGTTTAATTTATAATTAAATTACCCTTTCTAGATAGCCCACAGAAAATCACATTTAAGTTTAATTTACACTAATTTACCCTTTCTAGATAGCCCACAGAAAATCACATTTAAGTTTAATTTACACTAATTTACCCTTTCTAGATAACCCTCAGAAAATCACATTTAAGTTTAATTTATACAAAATT
Source organism: Myxine glutinosa (assembly GCF_964187855.1). Classification (NCBI taxonomy): domain Eukaryota; kingdom Metazoa; phylum Chordata; class Myxini; order Myxiniformes; family Myxinidae; genus Myxine; species Myxine glutinosa. The sequence continues at coordinate 4,170,612 of NC_136272.1, read as the reverse complement.
ACCCTTTCTAGATAGCCCACAGAAAATCACATTTAAGTTTAATTTATACAAAATTACCCTTTCTAGATAGCCCACAGAAAATCACATTTAAGTTTAATTTACACTAAATTACCCTTTCTAGATAGCCCACAGAAAATCACATTTAAGTTTAATTTATACTAAATTACCCTTTCTAGATAGCCCACAGAAAATCACATTTAAGTATAATTTATACTAAATTACCCTTTCTAGATAGCCCACAGAAAATCACATTTAATTTTAATTTATACTAAATTACCCTTTCTAGATAGCCCACAGAAAATCACATTTAAGTTTAATTTATACTAAATTACCCTTTCTAGATAGCCCACAGCAAATCACATTTAAGTTTAATTTATACTAAATTACCCTTTCTAGATAGCCCACAGAAAATCACATTTAAGTTTAATTTACACTAATTTACCTTCTAGATAACCCTCAGAAAATCACATTTAAGTTTAATTTATACAAAATTACCCTTTCTAGATAGCCCACAGAAAATCACATTTAAGTTTAATTTATACAAAATTACCCTTTCTAGATAGCCCACAGAAAATTACATTTAAGTTTAATTTATACTAAATTACCCTTTCTAGATAGCCCACAGAAAATCACATTTAAGTTTAATTTATACTAAATTACCCTTTCTAGATAGCCCACAGAAAATCACATTTAAGTTAAATTTATACTAAATTACCCTTTCTAGATAGCCCACAGATAATCACATTTAAGTTTAATTTATACTAAATTATCCTTTCTAGATAGCCCACAGAAAACCACATTTAAGTTTAATTTACACTAAATTACCCTTTCTAGATAGCCCACAGATAATCACATTTAAGTTTAATTTATACTAAATTACCCTTTCTAGATAGCCCACAGATAATCACATTTAAGTTTAATTTATACTAAATTACCCTTTCTAGATAGCCCACAGAAAATCACATTTAAGTTTAATTTACACTAAATTGCCCTTTCTAGATAGCCCACAGAAAATTACATTTAAGTTTAATTTATACTAAATTACCCTTTCTAGATAACCCACAGAAAATCACATTTAAGTTTAATTTATACTAAATTACCCTTTCTAGATAACCCACAGAAAATCACATTTAAGTTTAATTTATACTAAATTACCCTTTCTAGATAACCGACAGAAAATCACATTTAAGTTTAATTTATACTAAATTACCCTTTCTAGATAGCCCACAGAAAATCACATTTAAGTTTAATTTACACTAAATTACCCTTTCTAGATAGCCCACAGAAAATCACATTTAAGTTTAATTTATACTAAATTACCCTTTCTAGATAGCCCACAGAAAATCACAGTTAAGTTTAATTTACACTAAATTACCCTTTCTAGATAGCCCACAGGAAATCACATTTAAGTTTAATTTATACTAAATTACCCTTTCTAGATAGCCCACAGAAAATCACATTTAAGTTTAATTTACACTAAATTACCCTTTCTAGATAACCCACAGAAAATCACATTTAAGTTTAATTTATACTAAATTATCCTTTCTAGATAGCCCACAGAAAATCACATTTAAGTTTAATTTACACTAAATTACCCTTTCTAGATAGCCCACAGAAAATCACATTTAAGTTAATTTATACTAAATTACCCTTTCTAGATAACCGACAGAAAATCACATTTAAGTTTAATTTATACTAAATTACCCTTTCTAGATAGCCCACAGAAAATCACATTTAAGTTTAATTTACACTAAATTACCCTTTCTAGATAGCCCACAGAAAATCACATTTAAGTTTAATTTATACTAAATTACCCTTTCTAGATAGCCCACAGAAAATCACATTTAAGTTTAATTTATACTAAATTACCCTTTCTAGATAGCCCACAGGAAATCACATTTAATTTTAATTTACACTAAATTACCCTTTCTAGATAACCCACAGAAAATCACATTTAAGTTTAATTTATACTAAATTACCCTTTCTAGATAGCCCACAGGAAATCACATTTAATTTTAATTTACACTAAATTACCCTTTCTAGATAACCCACAGAAAATCACATTTAAGTTTAATTTATACTAAATTACCCTTTCTAGATAGCCCACAGAAAATCACATTTAAGTTTAATTTATACTAAATTACCCTTTCTAGATAGCCCACAGGAAATCACATTTAATTTTAATTTACACTAAATTACCCTTTCTAGATAGCCCACAGAAAATCACATTTAAGTTTAATTTATACTAAATTACCCTTTCTAGATAGCCCACAGAAAATCACATTTAAGTTTAATTTATACTAAATTACCCTTTCTAGATAGCCCACAGGAAATCACATTTAAGTTTAATTTATACTAAATTACCCTTTCTAGATAACCCACAGAAAATCACATTTAAGTTTAATTTACACTAATTTACCCTTTCTAGATAACCCTCAGAAAATCACATTTAAGTTTAATTTATACAAAATTACCCTTTCTAGATAGCCCACAGAAAATCACATTTAAGTTTAATTTATACAAAATTACCCTTTCTAGATAGCCCACAGAAAATCACATTTAAGTTTAATTTACACTAAATTACCCTTTCTAGATAGCCCACAGAAAATCACATTTAAGTTTAATTTATACTAAATTACCCTTTCTAGATAGCCCACAGAAAATCACATTTAAGTATAATTTATACTAAATTACCCTTTCTAGATAGCTCACAGAAAATCACATTTAATTTTAATTTATACTAAATTACCCTTTCTAGATAGCCCACAGAAAATCACATTTAAGTTTAATTTATACTAAATTACCCTTTCTAGATATCCCACAGCAAATCACATTTAAGTTTAATTTATACTAAATTACCCTTTCTAGATAGCCCACAGAAAATCACATTTAAGTTTAATTTACACTAAATTACCCTTTCTAGATAGCCCACAGGAAATCACATTTAAGTTTAATTTATACTAAATTACCCTTTCTAGATAGCCCACAGGAAATCACATTTAAGTTTAATTTATACTAAATTACCCTTTCTAGATAGCCCACAGAAAATCACATTTAAGTTTAATTTATACTAAATTACCCTTTCTAGATAGCCCACAGAAAATCACATTTAAGTTTAATTTATACTAAATTACCCTTTCTAGATAGCCCACAGAAAATCACATTTAAGTTTAATTTATACTAAATTATCCTTTCTAGAGAGCCCACAGAAAACCACATTTAAGTTTAATTTACACTAAATTACCCTTTCTAGATAGCCCACAGAAAACCACATTTAAGTTTAATTTACACTAAATTACCCTTTCTAGATAGCCCACAGAAAATCACATTTAAGTTTAATTTATACTAAATTACCCTTTCTAGATAGCCCACAGAAAATCACATTTAAGTTTAATTTACACTAAATTGCCCTTTCTAGATAGCCCACAGAAAATTACATTTAAGTTTAATTTATACTAAATTACCCTTTCTAGATAACCCACAGAAAATCACATTTAAGTTTAATTTATACTAAATTACCCTTTCTAGATAACCCACAGAAAATCACATTTAAGTTTAATTTATACTAAATTACCCTTTCTAGATAACCGACAGAAAATCACATTTAAGTTTAATTTATACTAAATTACCCTTTCTAGATAGCCCACAGAAAATCACATTTAAGTTTAATTTACACTAAATTACCCTTTCTAGATAGCCCACAGAAAATCACATTTAAGTTTAATTTATACTAAATTACCCTTTCTAGATAGCCCACAGAAAATCACAGTTAAGTTTAATTTACACTAAATTACCCTTTCTAGATAGCCCACAGGAAATCACATTTAAGTTTAATTTATACTAAATTACCCTTTCTAGATAGCCCACAGAAAATCACATTTAAGTTTAATTTACACTAAATTACCCTTTCTAGATAACCCACAGAAAATCACATTTAAGTTTAATTTATACTAAATTATCCTTTCTAGATAGCCCACAGAAAATCACATTTAAGTTTAATTTACACTAAATTACCCTTTCTAGATAGCCCACAGAAAATCACATTTAAGTTAATTTATACTAAATTACCCTTTCTAGATAACCGACAGAAAATCACATTTAAGTTTAATTTATACTAAATTACCCTTTCTAGATAACCGACAGAAAATCACATTTAAGTTTAATTTATACTAAATTACCCTTTCTAGATAGCCCACAGAAAATCACATTTAAGTTTAATTTACACTAAATTACCCTTTCTAGATAGCCCACAGAAAATCACATTTAAGTTTAATTTATACTAAATTACCCTTTCTAGATAGCCCACAGAAAATCACATTTAAGTTTAATTTATACTAAATTACCCTTTCTAGATAGCCCACAGGAAATCACATTTAATTTTAATTTACACTAAATTACCCTTTCTAGATAACCCACAGAAAATCACATTTAAGTTTAATTTATACTAAATTACCCTTTCTAGATAACCGACAGAAAATCACATTTAAGTTTAATTTATACTAAATTACCCTTTCTAGATAGCCCACAGAAAATCACATTTAAGTTTAATTTATACTAAATTACCCTTTCTAGATAGCCCACAGGAAATCACATTTAATTTTAATTTACACTAAATTACCCTTTCTAGATAGCCCACAGGAAATCACATTTAAGTTTAATTTATACTAAATTACCCTTTCTAGATAGCCCACAGGAAATCACATTTAAGTTTAATTTATACTAAATTACCCTTTCTAGATAGCCCACAGAAAATCACATTTAAGTTTAATTTATACTAAATTACCCTTTCTAGATAGCCCACAGAAAATCACATTTAAGTTTAATTTATACTAAATTACCCTTTCTAGATAGCCCACAGGAAATCACATTTAAGTTTAATTTACACTAAATTGCCCTTTCTAGATAACCCACAGGAAATCACATTTAAGTTTAATTTATACTAAATTACCCTTTCTAGATAACCCACAGAAAATCACATTTAAGTTTAATTTATACTAAATTACCCTTTCTAGATAGCCCACAGAAAATCACATTTAAGTTTAATTTATACTAAATTACCCTTTCTAGATAACCCACAGAAAATCACATTTAAGTTTAATTTATACTAAATTACCCTTTCTAGATAGCCCACAGAAAATCACATTTAAGTTTAATTTATACTAAATTACCCTTTCTAGATAGCCCACAGGAAATCACATTTAAGTTTAATTTATACTAAATTACCCTTTCTAGATAGCCCACAGAAAATCACATTTAAGTTTAATTTACACTAAATTACCCTTTCTAGATAACCCACAGAAAATCACATTTAAGTTTAATTTATACTAAATTATCCTTTCTAGATAGCCCACAGAAAATCACATTTAAGTTTAATTTACACTAAATTACCCTTTCTAGATAGCCCACAGAAAATCACATTTAAGTTTAATTTATACTAAATTACCCTTTCTAGATAGCCCACAGGAAATCACATTTAATTTTAATTTACACTAAATTACCCTTTCTAGATAACCCACAGAAAATCACATTTAAGTTTAATTTATACTAAATTACCCTTTCTAGATAACCGACAGAAAATCACATTTAAGTTTAATTTATACTAAATTACCCTTTCTAGATAGCCCACAGAAAATCACATTTAAGTTTAATTTACACTAAATTACCCTTTCTAGATAGCCCACAGAAAATCACATTTAAGTTTAATTTATACTAAATTACCCTTTCTAGATAGCCCACAGAAAATCACATTTAAGTTTAATTTATACTAAATTACCCTTTCTAGATAACCCACAGAAAATAACATTTAAGTTTAATTTACACTAATTTACCCTTTCTAGATAGCCCACAGAAAATCACATTTAAGTTTAATTTATACTAAATTACCCTTTCTAGATAGCCCACAGAAAATCACATTTAAGTTTAATTTATACTAAATTACCCTTTCTAGATAGCCCACAGAAAATCACATTTAAGTTTAATTTATACTAAATTACCCTTTCTAGATAGCCCACAGAAAATCACATTTAAGTTTAATTTACACTAAATTACCCTTTCTAGATAGCCCACAGAAAATTACATTTAAGTTTAATTTATACTAAATTACCCTTTCTAGATAGCCCACAGAAAATCACATTTAAGTTTAATTTACACTAAATTACCCTTTCTAGATAGCCCACAGAAAATCACATTTAAGTTTAATTTATACTAAATTACCCTTTCTAGATAGCCCACAGAAAATCACATTTAAGTTTAATTTATACTAAATTACCCTTTCTAGATAACCCACAGAAAATCACATTTAAGTTTAATTTATACTAAATTACCCTTTCTAGATAGCCCACAGAAAATCACATTTAAGTTTAATTTATACTAAATTACCCTTTCTAGATAGCCCACAGAAAATCACATTTAAGTTTAATTTATACTAAATTACCCTTTCTAGATAACCCACAGAAAATCACATTTAAGTTTAATTTATACTAAATTACCCTTTCTAGATAGCCCACAGAAAATCACATTTAAGTTTAATTTATACTAAATTACCCTTTCTAGATAGCCCACAGAAAATCACATTTTAGTTTAATTTATACTAAATTACCCTTTCTAGATAGCCCACAGAAAATCACATTTAAGTTTAATTTATACTAAATTACCCTTTCTAGATAGCCCACAGAAAATCACATTTAAGTTTAATTTATACTAAATTACCCTTTCTAGATAGCCCACAGAAAATCACATTTAAGTATAATTTACACTAAATTAACCTTTCTAGATAGCCCACAGAAAATCACATTTAAGTTTAATTTACACTAAATTACCCTTTCTAGATAGCCCACAGAAAATCACATTTAAGTTTAATTTACACTAAATTACCCTTTCTAGATGGCCCACAGAAAATCACATTTAAGTTTAATTTATACTAAATTACCCTTTCTAGATAGCCCACAGAAAATCACATTTAAGTTTAATTTATACTAAATTACCCTTTCTAGATAGCCCACAGAAAATCACATTTAAGTTTAATTTACACTAAATTAACCTTTCTAGATAGCCCACAGAAAATTACATTTAAGTTTAATTTATACTAAATTACCCTTTCTAGATAGCCCACAGAAAATCACATTTAAGTTTAATTTATACTAAATTACCCTTTCTAGATAGCCCACAGAAAATCACATTTAAGTTTAATTTATACTAAATTACCCTTTCTAGATAGCCCACAGAAAATCACATTTAAGTTTAATTTACACTAAATTAACCTTTCTAGATAGCCCACAGAAAATTACATTTAAGTTTAATTTATACTAAATTACCCTTTCTAGATAGCCCACAGAAAATTACATTTAAGTTTAATTTATACGAAAATTACCCTTTCTAGATAACCCACAGGAAATCACATTTAAGTTTAATTTATACTAAATTACCCTTGCTAGATAACCCACAGAAAATCACATTTAAGTTTAATTTACACTAAATTAACCTTTCTAGATAGCCCACAGGAAATCACATTTAAGTTTAATTTACACTAAATTACCCTTTCTAGATAGCCCACAGAAAATCACATTTAAGTTTAATTTACACTAAATTACCCTTTCTAGATAGCCCACAGAAAATCACATTTAAGTTTAATTTATACTAAATTACCCTTTCTAGATAGCCCACAGAAAATCACATTTAAGTTTAATTTATACTAAATTACCCTTTCTAGATAACCCACAGAAAATCACATTTAAGTTTAATTTATACTAAATTACCCTTTCTAGATAGCCCACAGAAAATCACATTTAAGTTTAATTTATACTAAATTACCCTTTCTAGATGGCCCACAGAAAATCACATTTAAGTTTAATTTATACTAAATTACCCTTTCTAGATAGCCCACAGGAAATCACATTTAAGTTTAATTTACACTAAATTACCCTTTCTACATAGCCCACAGAAAATCACATTTAAGTTTAATTTATACTAAATTAACCTTTCTAGATAGCCCACAGAAAATCACATTTAAGTTTAATTTATACGAAAATTACCCTTTCTAGATAACCCACAGAAAATCACATTTAAGTTTAATTTATACTAAATTACCCTTTCTAGATAGCCCACAGAAAATCACATTTAAGTTTAATTTATACTAAATTACCCTTTCTAGATAGCCCAGAGAAAATCACATTTAAGTTTAATTTATACTAAATTACCCTTTCTAGATAGCCCACAGGAAATCACATTTAAGTTTAATTTATACTAAATTACCCTTTATAGATAGCCCACAGAAAATCACATTTAAGTTTAATTTATACTAAATTACCCTTTCTAGATAGCCCACAGAAAATCACATTTAAGTTTAATTTATACTAAATTAACCTTTCTAGATAGCCCACAGGAAATCACATTTAAGTTTAATTTATACTAAATTACCCTTTCTAGATAGCCCACAGAAAATCACATTTAAGTTTAATTTATACGAAAATTACCCTTTCTAGATAACCCACAGAAAATCACATTTAAGTTTAATTTATACTAAATTACCCTTTCTAGATAGCCCACAGAAAATCACATTTAAGTTTAATTTATACTAAATTACCCTTTCTAGATAGCCCAGAGAAAATCACATTTAAGTTTAATTTATACTAAATTTACCCTTTCTAGATAGCCCACAGGAAATCACATTTAAGTTTAATTTATACTAAATTACCCTTTCTAGATACCCCACAGAAAATCACATTTAAGTTTAATTTATACTAAATTACCCTTTCTAGATAGCCCACAGAAAATCACATTTAAGTTTAATTTATACTAAATTAACCTTTCTAGATAGCCCACAGGAAATCACATTTAAGTTTAATTTATACTAAATTACCCTTTCTAGATAGCCCACAGGAAATCACATTTAAGTTTAATTTATACTAAATTACCCTTTCTAGATAGCCCACAGAAAATCACATTTAAGTTTAATTTATACTAAATTACCCTTTCTAGATAGCCCACAGAAAATCACATTTAAGTTTAATTTATACTAAATTACCCTTTCTAGATAGCCCACAGAAAATCACATTTAAGTTTAATTTACACGAAATTAACCTTTCTAGATAGCCCACAGAAAATCACATTTAAGTTTAATTTACACTAAATTACCCTTTCTAGATAGCCCACAGAAAATCACATTTAAGTTTAATTTACACTAAATTACCCTTTCTACATAGCCCACAGAAAATCACATTTAAGTTTAATTTACACTAAATTACCCTTTCTAGATAGCCCACAGAAAATCACATTTAAGTTTAATTTACACGAAATAAACCTTTCTAGATAGCCCACAGAAAATCACATTTAAGTTTAATTTACACTAAATTACCCTTTCTAGACAGCCCAGAGAAAATCACATTTAAGTTTAATTTATACTAAATTACCCTTTCTAGATAGCCCACAGGAAATCACATTTAAGTTTAATTTATACTAAATTACCCTTTCTAGATAGCCCACAGAAAATCACATTTAAGTTTAATTTATACTAAATTACCCTTTCTAGATAGCCCACAGAAAATCACATTTAAGTTTAATTTATACTAAATTAACCTTTCTAGATAGCCCACAGGAAATCACATTTAAGTTTAATTTATACTAAATTACCCTTTCGAGATAGCCCAGAGAAAATCACATTTAATTTTAATTTATACTAAATTACCCTTTCTAGATAGCCCACAGAAAATCACATTTCAGTTTAATTTATACTAAATTACCCTTTCTAGATAGCCCACAGAAAATCACATTTAAGTTTAATTTATACTAAATTACCCTTTCTAGATAGCCCACAGAAAATCACATTTAAGTTTAATTTACACGAAATTAACCTTTCTAGATAGCCCACAGAAAATCACATTTAAGTTTAATTTACACTAAATTACCCTTTCTAGATAGCCCACAGAAAATCACATTTAAGTTTAATTTACACTAAATTACCCTTTCTAGATAGCCCACAGAAAATCACATTTAAGTTTAATTTACACGAAATTAACCTTTCTAGATAGCCCACAGAAAATCACATTTAAGTTTAATTTACACTAAATTACCCTTTCTAGATAGCCCACAGGAAATCACATTTAAGTTTAATTTACACTAAATTACCCTTTCTAGATAGCCCACAGAAAATCACATTTAAGTTTAATTTACACTAAATTACCCTTTCTAGATAGCCCACAGAAAATCACATTTAAGTTTAATTTACACTAAATTACCCTTTCTAGATAACCCACAGAAAATCACATTTAAGTTTAATTTATACTAAATTACCCTTTCTAGATAGCCCACAGAAAATCACATTTAAGTTTAATTTACACTAAATTACCCTTTCTAGATGGCCCACAGAAAATCACATTTAAGTTTAATTTACACTAAATTACCCTTTCTAGATAGCCCACAGAAAATCACATTTAAGTTTAATTTATACTAAATTACCCTTTCTAGATGGCCCACAGAAAATCACATTTAAGTTTAATTTATACTAAATTACCCTTTCTAGATAGCCCACAGAAAATCACATTTAAGTTTAATTTATACTAAATTACCCTTTCTAGATAGCCCACAGAAAATCACATTTAAGTTTAATTTATCCTAAATTACCCTTTCTAGATAGCCCACAGAAAATCACATTTAAGTTTAATTTACACTAAATTAACCTTTCTAGATAGCCCACAGAAAATTACATTTAAGTTTAATTTATACTAAATTACCCTTTCTAGATAGCCCACAGAAAATTACATTTAAGTTTAATTTACACTAAATTACCCTTTCTAGATGGCCCACAGAAAATCACATTTAAGTTTAATTTATACTAAATTACCCTTTCTAGATGGCCCACAGAAAATCACATTTAAGTTTAATTTATACTAAATTACCCTTTCTAGATAGCCCACAGAAAATCACATTTAAGTTTAATTTATACTAAATTACCCTTTCTAGATAGCCCACAGAAAATCACATTTAAGTTTAATTTATACTAAATTACCCTTTCTAGATAGCCCACAGAAAATCACATTTAAATTTAATTTACACTAAATTAACCTTTCTAGATAGCCCACAGAAAATTACATTTAAGTTTAATTTATACTAAATTACCCTTTCTAGATAGCCCACAGAAAATTACATTTAAGTTTAATTTATACGAAAATTACCCTTTCTCGATAACCCACAGGAAATCACATTTAAGTTTAATTTATACTAAATTACCCTTGCTAGATAACCCACAGAAAATCACATTTAAGTTTAATTTACACTAAATTAACCTTTCTAGATAGCCCACAGGAAATCACATTTAAGTTTAATTTACACTAAATTACCCTTTCTAGATAGCCCACAGGAAATCACATTTAAGTTTAATTTATACTAAATTACCCTTGCTAGATAACCCACAGAAAATCACATTTAAGTTTAATTTACACTAAATTACCCTTTCTAGATAGCCCACAGAAAATCACATTTAAGTTTAATTTACACTAAATTACCCTTTCTAGATAGCCCACAGAAAATCACATTTAAGTTTAATTTATACTAAATTACCCTTTCTAGATAGCCCACAGAAAATCACATTTAAGTTTAATTTACACTAAATTACCCTTTCTAGATAGCCCACAGAAAATCACATTTAAGTTTAATTTATACTAAATTACCCTTTCTAGATAGCCCACAGAAAATCACATTTAAGTTTAATTTACACTAAATTACCCTTTCTAGATAGCCCACAGAAAATCACATTTATGTTTAATTTATACTAAATTACCCTTTCTAGATAGCCCACAGAAAATCACATTTAAGTTTAATTTATACTAAATTACCCTTTCTAGATAACCCACAGAAAATCACATTTAAGTTTAATTTATACTAAATTACCCTTTCTAGATAGCCCACAGAAAATCACATTTAAGTTTAATTTATACTAAATTACCCTTTCTAGATAGCCCACAGAAAATCACATTTAAGTTTAATTTACACTAAATTACCCTTTCTAGATAGCCCACAGAAAATCACATTTAAGTTTAATTTATACTAAATTACCCTTTCTAGATAGCCCACAGAAAATCACATTTAAGTTTAATTTATACTAAATTACCCTTTCTAGATAACCCACAGAAAATCACATTTAAGTTTAATTTATACTAAATTACCCTTTCTAGATAGACCACAGAAAATCACATTTAAGTTTAATTTATACTAAATTACCCTTTCTAGATAGCCCACAGAAAATCACATTTAAGTTTAATTTACACTAAATTACCCTTTCTAGATAGCCCACAGAAAATCACATTTAAGTTTAATTTATACTAAATTACCCTTTCTAGATAGCCCACAGGAAATCACATTTAAGTTTAATTTACACTAAATTACCCTTGCTACATAGCCCACAGAAAATCACATTTAAGTTTAATTTATACTAAATTAACCTTTCTAGATAGCCCACAGAAAATCACATTTAAGTTTAATTTATACGAAAATTACCCTTTCTAGATAACCCACAGAAAATCACATTTAAGTTTAATTTATACTAAATTACCCTTTCTAGATAGCCCACAGAAAATCACATTTAAGTTTAATTTATACTAAATTACCCTTTCTAGATAGCCCAGAGAAAATCACATTTAAGTTTAATTTATACTAAATTACCCTTTCTAGATAGCCCACAGGAAATCACATTTAAGTTTAATTTATACTAAATTACCCTTTCTAGATAGCCCACAGAAAATCACATTTAAGTTTAATTTATACTAAATTACCCTTTCTAGATAGCCCACAGAAAATCACATTTAAGTTTAATTTATACTAAATTACCCTTTCTAGATAGCCCAGAGAAAATCACATTTAAGTTTAATTTATACTAAATTTACCCTTTCTAGATAGCCCACAGGAAATCACATTTAAGTTTAATTTATACTAAATTACCCTTTCTAGATAGCCCACAGAAAATCACATTTAAGTTTAATTTATACTAAATTACCCTTTCTAGATAGCCCACAGAAAATCACATTTAAGTTTATTTTATACTAAATTGCCCTTTCTAGATAGCCCACAGGAAATCACATTTAAGTTTAATTTATACTAAATTACCCTTTCTAAATAGCCCACAGAAAATCACATTTAAGTTTAATTTATACTAAATTACCCTTTCTAGATAGCCCACAGAAAATCACATTTAAGTTTAATTTATACTAAATTACCCTTTCTAGATAGCCCACAGAAAATCACATTTAAGTTTAATTTACACGAAATTAACCTTTCTAGATAGCCCACAGAAAATCACATTTAAGTTTAATTTACACTAAATTACCCTTTCTAGATAGCCCACAGAAAATCACATTTAAGTTTAATTTACACTAAATTACCCTTTCTACATAGCCCACAGAAAATCACATTTAAGTTTAATTTACACTAAATAACCCTTTCTAGATAGCCCACAGGAAATCACATTTAAGTTTAATTTACACTAAATTACCCTTGCTACATAGCCCACAGAAAATCACATTTAAGTTTAATTTATACTAAATTAACCTTTCTAGATAGCCCACAGAAAATCACATTTAAGTTTAATTTATACGAAAATTACCCTTTCTAGATAACCCACAGAAAATCACATTTAAGTTTAATTTATACTAAATTACCCTTTCTAGATAGCCCACAGAAAATCACATTTAAGTTTAATTTATACTAAATTACCCTTTCTAGATAGCCCAGAGAAAATCACATTTAAGTTTAATTTATACTAAATTACCCTTTCTAGATAGCCCACAGGAAATCACATTTAAGTTTAATTTATACTAAATTACCCTTTCTAGATAGCCCACAGAAAATCACATTTAAGTTTAATTTATACTAAATTACCCTTTCTAGATAGCCCACAGAAAATCACATTTAAGTTTAATTTATACTAAATTAACCTTTCTAGATAGCCCACAGGAAATCACATTTAAGTTTAATTTATACTAAATTACCCTTTCTAAATAGCCCACAGAAAATCACATTTAAGTTTAATTTATACGAAAATTACCCTTTCTAGATAACCCACAGAAAATCACATTTAAGTTTAATTTATACTAAATTACCCTTTCTAGATAGCCCACAGAAAATCACATTTAAGTTTAATTTATACTAAATTACCCTTTCTAGATAGCCCAGAGAAAATCACATTTAAGTTTAATTTATACTAAATTACCCTTTCTAGATAGCCCACAGGAAATCACATTTAAGTTTAATTTATACTAAATTACCCTTTCTAGATAGCCCACAGAAAATCACATTTAAGTTTAATTTATACTAAATTACCCTTTCTAGATAGCCCACAGAAAATCACATTTAAGTTTAATTTATACTAAATTAACCTTTCTAGATAGCCCACAGGAAATCACATTTAAGTTTATTTTATACTAAATTACCCTTTCAAGATAGCCCACAGAAAATCACATTTAAGTTTAATTTATACTAAATTACCCTTTCTAAATAGCCCACAGAAAATCACATTTAAGTTTAATTTATACTAAATTACCCTTTCTAAATAGCCCACAGAAAATCACATTTAAGTTTAATTTATACTAAATTACCCTTTCTAAATAGCCCACAGAAAATCACATTTAAGTTTATTTTATACTAAATTGCCCTTTCTAGATAGCCCACAGGAAATCACATTTAAGTTTAATTTATACTAAATTACCCTTTCTAAATAGCCCACAGAAAATCACATTTAAGTTTAATTTATACTAAATTACCCTTTCTAGATAGCCCACAGAAAATCACATTTAAGTTTAATTTATACTAAATTACCCTTTCTAGATAGCCCACAGAAAATCACATTTAAGTTTAATTTACACGAAATTAACCTTTCTAGATAGCCCACAGAAAATCACATTTAAGTTTAATTTACACTAAATTACCCTTTCTAGATAGCCCACAGAAAATCACATTTAAGTTTAATTTACACTAAATTACCCTTTCTACATAGCCCACAGAAAATCACATTTAAGTTTAATTTACACTAAATTACCCTTTCTAGATAGCCCACAGAAAATCACATTTAAGTTTAATTTACACGAAATTAACCTTTCTAGATAGCCCACAGAAAATCACATTTAAGTTTAATTTACACTAAATTACCCTTTCTAGATAACCCACAGAAAATCACATTTAAGTTTAATTTATACTAAATTACCCTTTCTAGATAGCCCACAGAAAATCACATTTAAGTTTAATTTACACTAAATTACCCTTTCTAGATGGCCCACAGAAAATCACATTTAAGTTTAATTTATACTAAATTACCCTTTCTAGATAGCCCACAGAAAATCACATTTAAGTTTAATTTATACTAAATTACCCTTTCTAGATAGCCCACAGAAAATCACATTTAAGTTTAATTTACACTAAATTACCCTTTCTAGATAGCCCACAGAAAATCACATTTAAGTTTAATTTACACTAAATTACCCTTTCTAGATAGCCCACAGAAAATCACATTTAAGTTTAATTTACACTAAATTAACCTTTCTAGATAGCCCACAGAAAATTACATTTAAGTTTAATTTATACTAAATTACCCTTTCTAGATAGCCCACAGAAAATTACATTTAAGTTTAATTTATACGAAAATTACCCTTTCTAGATAACCCACAGGAAATCACATTTAAGTTTAATTTATACTAAATTACCCTTTCTAGATAGCCCACAGAAAATCACATTTAAGTTTAATTTACACTAAATTACCCTTGCTAGATAACCCACAGAAAATCACATTTAAGTTTAATTTACACTAAATTAACCTTTCTAGATAGCCCACAGGAAATCACATTTAAGTTTAATTTACACTAAATTACCCTTTCTAGATAGCCCACAGAAAATCACATTTAAGTTTAATTTACACTAAATTACCCTTTCTAGATAGCCCACAGAAAATCACATTTAAGTTTAATTTACACTAAATTACCCTTTCTAGATAGCCCACAGAAAATCACATTTAAGTTTAATTTATACTAAATTACCCTTTCTATATAGCCCACAGAAAATCACATTTAAGTTTAATTTATACTAAATTACCCTTTCTAGATAACCCACAGAAAATCACATTTAAGTTTAATTTATACTAAATTACCCTTTCTAGATAGCCCACAGAAAATCACATTTAAGTTTCATTTATACTAAATTATCCTTTCTAGATAGCCCACAGAAAATCACATTTAAGTTCAATTTACACTAAATTACCCTTTCTAGATAGCCCACAGAAAATCACATTTAAGTTTAATTTATACTAAATTACCCTTTCTAGATAGCCCACAGGAAATCACATTTAAGTTTAATTTACACTAAATTACCCTTTCTACATAGCCCACAGAAAATCACATTTAAGTTTAATTTATACTAAATTAACCTTTCTAGATAGCCCACAGAAAATCACATTTAAGTTTAATTTATACGAAAATTACCCTTTCTAGATAACCCACAGAAAATCACATTTAAGTTTAATTTATACTAAATTACCCTTTCTAGATAGCCCACAGAAAATCACATTTAAGTTTAATTTATACTAAATTACCCTTTCTAGATAGCCCAGAGAAAATCACATTTAAGTTTAATTTATACTAAATTACCCTTTCTAGATAGCCCACAGGAAATCACATTTAAGTTTAATTTATACTAAATTACCCTTTATAGATAGCCCACAGAAAATCACATTTAAGTTTAATTTATACTAAATTACCCTTTCTAGATAGCCCACAGAAAATCACATTTAAGTTTAATTTATACTAAATTAACCTTTCTAGATAGCCCACAGGAAATCACATTTAAGTTTAATTTATACTAAATTACCCTTTCTAGATAGCCCACAGAAAATCACATTTAAGTTTAATTTATACGAAAATTACCCTTTCTAGATAACCCACAGAAAATCACATTTAAGTTTAATTTATACTAAATTACCCTTTCTAGATAGCCCACAGAAAATCACATTTAAGTTTAATTTATACTAAATTACCCTTTCTAGATAGCCCAGAGAAAATCACATTTAAGTTTAATTTATACTAAATTTACCCTTTCTAGATAGCCCACAGGAAATCACATTTAAGTTTAATTTATACTAAATTACCCTTTCTAGATACCCCACAGAAAATCACATTTAAGTTTAATTTATACTAAATTACCCTTTCTAGATAGCCCACAGAAAATCACATTTAAGTTTAATTTATACTAAATTAACCTTTCTAGATAGCCCACAGGAAATCACATTTAAGTTTAATTTATACTAAATTACCCTTTCTAGATAGCCCACAGGAAATCACATTTAAGTTTAATTTATACTAAATTACCCTTTCTAGATAGCCCACAGAAAATCACATTTAAGTTTAATTTATACTAAATTACCCTTTCTAGATAGCCCACAGAAAATCACATTTAAGTTTAATTTATACTAAATTACCCTTTCTAGATAGCCCACAGAAAATCACATTTAAGTTTCATTTACACGAAATTAACCTTTCTAGATAGCCCACAGAAAATCACATTTAAGTTTAATTTACACTAAATTACCCTTTCTAGATAGCCCACAGAAAATCACATTTAAGTTTAATTTACACTAAATTACCCTTTCTACATAGCCCACAGAAAATCACATTTAAGTTTAATTTACACTAAATTACCCTTTCTAGATAGCCCACAGAAAATCACATTTAAGTTTAATTTACACGAAATAAACCTTTCTAGATAGCCCACAGAAAATCACATTTAAGTTTAATTTACACTAAATTACCCTTTCTAGATAGCCCAGAGAAAATCACATTTAAGTTTAATTTATACTAAATTACCCTTTCTAGATAGCCCACAGGAAATCACATTTAAGTTTAATTTATACTAAATTACCCTTTCTAGATAGCCCACAGAAAATCACATTTAAGTTTAATTTATACTAAATTACCCTTTCTAGATAGCCCACAGAAAATCACATTTAAGTTTAATTTATACTAAATTAACCTTTCTAGATAGCCCACAGGAAATCACATTTAAGTTTAATTTATACTAAATTACCCTTTCGAGATAGCCCAGAGAAAATCACATTTAAGTTTAATTTATACTAAATTACCCTTTCTAGATAGCCCACAGAAAATCACATTTCAGTTTAATTTATACTAAATTACCCTTTCTAGATAGCCCACAGAAAATCACATTTAAGTTTAATTTATACTAAATTACCCTTTCTAGATAGCGCACAGAAAATCACATTTAAGTTTAATTTACACGAAATTAACCTTTCTAGATAGCCCACAGAAAATCACATTTAAGTTTAATTTACACTAAATTACCCTTTCTAGATAGCCCACAGAAAATCACATTTAAGTTTAATTTACACTAAATTACCCTTTCTAGATAGCCCACAGAAAATCACATTTAAGTTTAATTTACACGAAATTAACCTTTCTAGATAGCCCACAGAAAATCACATTTAAGTTTAATTTACACTAAATTACCCTTTCTAGATAGCCCACAGGAAATCACATTTAAGTTTAATTTACACTAAATTACCCTTTCTAGATAGCCCACAGAAAATTACATTTAAGTTTAATTTATACTAAATTACCCTTTCTAGATAACCCACAGAAAATCACATTTAAGTTTAATTTATACTAAATTACCCTTTCTAGATAACCCACAGAAAATCACATTTAAGTTTAATTTATACTAAATTACCCTTTCTAGATAACCGACAGAAAATCACATTTAAGTTTAATTTATACTAAATTACCCTTTCTAGATAGCCCACAGAAAATCACATTTAAGTTTAATTTACACTAAATTACCCTTTCTAGATAGCCCACAGAAAATCACATTTAAGTTTAATTTATACTAAATTACCCTTTCTAGATAGCCCACAGAAAATCACAGTTAAGTTTAATTTACACTAAATTACCCTTTCTAGATAGCCCACAGGAAATCACATTTAAGTTTAATTTATACTAAATTACCCTTTCTAGATAGCCCACAGAAAATCACATTTAAGTTTAATTTACACGAAATTACCCTTTCTAGATAACCCACAGAAAATCACATTTAAGTTTAATTTATACTAAATTATCCTTTCTAGATAGCCCACAGAAAATCACATTTAAGTTTAATTTACACGAAATTACCCTTTCTAGATAGCCCACAGAAAATCACATTTAAGTTAATTTATACTAAATTACCCTTTCTAGATAACCGACAGAAAATCACATTTAAGTTTAATTTATACTAAATTACCCTTTCTAGATAACCGACAGAAAATCACATTTAAGTTTAATTTATACTAAATTACCCTTTCTAGATAGCCCACAGAAAATCACATTTAAGTTTAATTTACACTAAATTACCCTTTCTAGATAGCCCATAGAAAATCACATTTAAGTTTAATTTATACTAAATTACCCTTTCTAGATAGCCCACAGAAAATCACATTTAAGTTTAATTTATACTAAATTACCCTTTCTAGATAGCCCACAGGAAATCACATTTAATTTTAATTTACACTAAATTACCCTTTCTAGATAACCCACAGAAAATCACATTTAAGTTTAATTTATACTAAATTACCCTTTCTAGATAACCGACAGAAAATCACATTTAAGTTTAATTTATACTAAATTACCCTTTCTAGATAGCCCACAGAAAATCACATTTAAGTTTAATTTATACTAAATTACCCTTTCTAGATAGCCCACAGGAAATCACATTTAATTTTAATTTACACTAAATTACCCTTTCTAGATAGCCCACAGGAAATCACATTTAAGTTTAATTTATACTAAATTACCCTTTCTAGATAGCCCACAGGAAATCACATTTAAGTTTAATTTATACTAAATTACCCTTTCTAGATAGCCCACAGAAAATCACATTTAAGTTTAATTCATACTATATTACCCTTTCTAGATAGCCCACAGAAAATCACATTTAAGTTTAATTTATACTAAATTACCCTTTCTAGATAGCCCACAGGAAATCACATTTAAGTTTAATTTACACTAAATTGCCCTTTCTAGATAACCCACAGGAAATCACATTTAAGTTTAATTTATACTAAATTACCCTTTCTAGATAACCCACAGAAAATCACATTTAAGTTTAATTTATACTAAATTACCCTTTCTAGATAGCCCACAGAAAATCACATTTAAGTTTAATTTATACTAAATTACCCTTTCTAGATAACCCACAGAAAATCACATTTAAGTTTAATTTATACTAAATTACCCTTTCTAGATAGCCCACAGAAAATCACATTTAAGTTTAATTTATACTAAATTACCCTTTCTAGATAGCCCACAGAAAATCACATTTAAGTTTAATTTACACTAAATTACCCTTTCTAGATAGCCCACAGGAAATCACATTTAAGTTTAATTTATACTAAATTACCCTTTCTAGATAGCCCACAGAAAATCACATTTAAGTTTAATTTACACTAAATTACCCTTTCTAGATAACCCACAGAAAATCACATTTAAGTTTAATTTATACTAAATTATCCTTTCTAGATAGCCCACAGAAAATCACATTTAAGTTTAATTTACACTAAATTACCCTTTCTAGATAGCCCACAGAAAATCACATTTAAGTTTAATTTATACTAAATTACCCTTTCTAGATAGCCCACAGGAAATCACATTTAATTTTAATTTACACTAAATTACCCTTTCTAGATAACCCACAGAAAATCACATTTAAGTTTAATTTATACTAAATTACCCTTTCTAGATAACCGACAGAAAATCACATTTAAGTTTAATTTATACTAAATTACCCTTTCTAGATAGCCCACAGAAAATCACATTTAAGTTTAATTTACACTAAATTACCCTTTCTAGATAGCCCACAGAAAATCACATTTAAGTTTAATTTATACTAAATTACCCTTTCTAGATAGCCCACAGAAAATCACATTTAAGTTTAATTTATACTAAATTACCCTTTCTAGATAACCCACAGAAAATAACATTTAAGTTTAATTTACACTAATTTACCCTTTCTAGATAGCCCACAGAAAATCACATTTAAGTTTAATTTATACTAAATTACCCTTTCTAGATAGCCCACAGAAAATCACATTTAAGTTTAATTTATACTAAATTACCCTTTCTAGATAGCCCACAGAAAATCACATTTAAGTTTAATTTATACTAAATTACCCTTTCTAGATAGCCCACAGAAAATCACATTTAAGTTTAATTTACACTAAATTACCCTTTCTAGATAGCCCACAGAAAATTACATTTAAGTTTAATTTATACTAAATTACCCTTTCTAGATAGCCCACAGAAAATCACATTTAAGTTTAATTTACACTAAATTACCCTTTCTAGATAGCCCACAGAAAATCACATTTAAGTTTAATTTATACTAAATTACCCTTTCTAGATAGCCCACAGAAAATCACATTTAAGTTTAATTTATACTAAATTACCCTTTCTAGATAACCCACAGAAAATCACATTTAAGTTTAATTTATACTAAATTACCCTTTCGAGATAGCCCACAGAAAATCACATTTAAGTTTAATTTATACTAAATTACCCTTTCTAGATAGCCCACAGAAAATCACATTTAAGTTTAATTTATACTAAATTACCCTTTCTAGATAACCCACAGAAAATCACATTTAAGTTTAATTTATACTAAATTACCCTTTCTAGATAGCCCACAGAAAATCACATTTAAGTTTAATTTATACTAAATTACCCTTTCTAGATAGCCCACAGAAAATCACATTTTAGTTTAATTTATACTAAATTACCCTTTCTAGATAGCCCACAGAAAATCACATTTAAGTTTAATTTATACTAAATTACCCTTTCTAGATAGCCCACAGAAAATCACATTTAAGTTTAATTTATACTAAATTACCCTTTCTAGATAGCCCACAGAAAATCACATTTAAGTATAATTTACACTAAATTAACCTTTCTAGATAGCCCACAGAAAATCACATTTAAGTTTAATTTACACTAAATTACCCTTTCTAGATAGCCCACAGAAAATCACATTTAAGTTTAATTTACACTAAATTACCCTTTCTAGATAGCCCACAGAAAATCACATTTAAGTTTAATTTATACTAAATTACCCTTTCTAGATAGCCCACAGAAAATCACATTTAAGTTTAATTTATACTAAATTACCCTTTCTAGATAGCCCACAGAAAATCACATTTAAGTTTAATTTACACTAAATTAACCTTTCTAGATAGCCCACAGAAAATTACATTTAAGTTTAATTTATACTAAATTACCCTTTCTAGATAGCCCACAGAAAATCACATTTAAGTTTAATTTATACTAAATTACCCTTTCTAGATAGCCCACAGAAAATCACATTTAAGTTTAATTTATACTAAATTACCCTTTCTAGATAGCCCACAGAAAATCACATTTAAGTTTAATTTACACTAAATTAACCTTTCTAGATAGCCCACAGAAAATTACATTTAAGTTTAATTTATACTAAATTACCCTTTCTAGATAGCCCACAGAAAATTACATTTAAGTTTAATTTATACGAAAATTACCCTTTCTAGATAACCCACAGGAAATCACATTTAAGTTTAATTTATACTAAATTACCCTTGCTAGATAACCCACAGAAAATCACATTTAAGTTTAATTTACACTAAATTAACCTTTCTAGATAGCCCACAGGAAATCACATTTAAGTTTAATTTACACTAAATTACCCTTTCTAGATAGCCCACAGAAAATCACATTTAAGTTTAATTTACACTAAATTACCCTTTCTAGATAGCCCACAGAAAATCACATTTAAGTTTAATTTATACTAAATTACCCTTTCTAGATAGCCCACAGAAAATCACATTTAAGTTTAATTTATACTAAATTACCCTTTCTAGATAACCCACAGAAAATCACATTTAAGTTTAATTTATACTAAATTACCCTTTCTAGATAGCCCACAGAAAATCACATTTAAGTTTAATTTATACTAAATTACCCTTTCTAGATAGCCCACAGAAAATCACATTTAAGTTCAATTTACACTAAATTACCCTTTCTAGATGGCCCACAGAAAATCACATTTAAGTTTAATTTATACTAAATTACCCTTTCTAGATAGCCCACAGGAAATCACATTTAAGTTTAATTTACACTAAATTACCCTTTCTACATAGCCCACAGAAAATCACATTTAAGTTTAATTTATACTAAATTAACCTTTCTAGATAGCCCACAGAAAATCACATTTAAGTTTAATTTATACGAAAATTACCCTTTCTAGATAACCCACAGAAAATCACATTTAAGTTTAATTTATACTAAATTACCCTTTCTAGATAGCCCACAGAAAATCACATTTAAGTTTAATTTATACTAAATTACCCTTTCTAGATAGCCCAGAGAAAATCACATTTAAGTTTAATTTATACTAAATTACCCTTTCTAGATAGCCCACAGGAAATCACATTTAAGTTTAATTTATACTAAATTACCCTTTATAGATAGCCCACAGAAAATCACATTTAAGTTTAATTTATACTAAATTACCCTTTCTAGATAGCCCACAGAAAATCACATTTAAGTTTAATTTATACTAAATTAACCTTTCTAGATAGCCCACAGGAAATCACATTTAAGTTTAATTTATACTAAATTACCCTTTCTAGATAGCCCACAGAAAATCACATTTAAGTTTAATTTATACGAAAATTACCCTTTCTAGATAACCCACAGAAAATCACATTTAAGTTTAATTTATACTAAATTACCCTTTCTAGATAGCCCACAGAAAATCACATTTAAGTTTAATTTATACTAAATTACCCTTTCTAGATAGCCCAGAGAAAATCACATTTAAGTTTAATTTATACTAAATTTACCCTTTCTAGATAGCCCACAGGAAATCACATTTAAGTTTAATTTATACTAAATTACCCTTTCTAGATACCCCACAGAAAATCACATTTAAGTTTAATTTATACTAAATTACCCTTTCTAGATAGCCCACAGAAAATCACATTTAAGTTTAATTTATACTAAATTAACCTTTCTAGATAGCCCACAGGAAATCACATTTAAGTTTAATTTATACTAAATTACCCTTTCTAGATAGCCCACAGGAAATCACATTTAAGTTTAATTTATACTAAATTACCCTTTCTAGATAGCCCACAGAAAATCACATTTAAGTTTAATTTATACTAAATTACCCTTTCTAGATAGCCCACAGAAAATCACATTTAAGTTTAATTTATACTAAATTACCCTTTCTAGATAGCCCACAGAAAATCACATTTAAGTTTAATTTACACGAAATTAACCTTTCTAGATAGCCCACAGAAAATCACATTTAAGTTTAATTTACACTAAATTACCCTTTCTAGATAGCCCACAGAAAATCACATTTAAGTTTAATTTACACTAAATTACCATTTCTACATAGCCCACAGAAAATCACATTTAAGTTTAATTTACACTAAATTACCCTTTCTAGATAGCCCACAGAAAATCACATTTAAGTTTAATTTACACGAAATAAACCTTTCTAGATAGCCCACAGAAAATCACATTTAAGTTTAATTTACACTAAATTACCCTTTCTAGATAGCCCAGAGAAAATCACATTTAAGTTTAATTTATACTAAATTACCCTTTCTAGATAGCCCACAGGAAATCACATTTAAGTTTAATTTATACTAAATTACCCTTTCTAGATAGCCCACAGAAAATCACATTTAAGTTTAATTTATACTAAATTACCCTTTCTAGATAGCCCACAGAAAATCACATTTAAGTTTAATTTATACTAAATTAACCTTTCTAGATAGCCCACAGGAAATCACATTTAAGTTTAATTTATACTAAATTACCCTTTCGAGATAGCCCAGAGAAAATCACATTTAATTTTAATTTATACTAAATTACCCTTTCTAGATAGCCCACAGAAAATCACATTTCAGTTTAATTTATACTAAATTACCCTTTCTAGATAGCCCACAGAAAATCACATTTAAGTTTAATTTATACTAAATTACCCTTTCTAGATAGCCCACAGAAAATCACATTTAAGTTTAATTTACACGAAATTAACCTTTCTAGATAGCCCACAGAAAATCACATTTAAGTTTAATTTACACTAAATTACCCTTTCTAGATAGCCCACAGAAAATCACATTTAAGTTTAATTTACACTAAATTACCCTTTCTAGATAGCCCACAGAAAATCACATTTAAGTTTAATTTACACGAAATTAACCTTTCTAGATAGCCCACAGAAAATCACATTTAAGTTTAATTTACACTAAATTACCCTTTCTAGATAGCCCACAGGAAATCACATTTAAGTTTAATTTACACTAAATTACCCTTTCTAGATAGCCCACAGAAAATCACATTTAAGTTTAATTTACACTAAATTACCCTTTCTAGATAGCCCACAGAAAATCACATTTAAGTTTAATTTACACTAAATTACCCTTTCTAGATAACCCACAGAAAATCACATTTAAGTTTAATTTATACTAAATTACCCTTTCTAGATAGCCCACAGAAAATCACATTTAAGTTTAATTTACACTAAATTACCCTTTCTAGATGGCCCACAGAAAATCACATTTAAGTTTAATTTACACTAAATTACCCTTTCTAGATAGCCCACAGAAAATCACATTTAAGTTTAATTTATACTAAATTACCCTTTCTAGATGGCCCACAGAAAATCACATTTAAGTTTAATTTATACTAAATTACCCTTTCTAGATAGCCCACAGAAAATCACATTTAAGTTTAATTTATACTAAATTACCCTTTCTAGATAGCCCACAGAAAATCACATTTAAGTTTAATTTATCCTAACTTACCCTTTCTAGATAGCCCACAGAAAATCACATTTAAGTTTAATTTACACTAAATTAACCTTTCTAGATAGCCCACAGAAAATTACATTTAAGTTTAATTTATACTAAATTACCCTTTCTAGATAGCCCACAGAAAATTACATTTAAGTTTAATTTACACTAAATTACCCTTTCTAGATGGCCCACAGAAAATCACATTTAAGTTTAATTTATACTAAATTACCCTTTCTAGATGGCCCACAGAAAATCACATTTAAGTTTAATTTATACTAAATTACCCTTTCTAGATAGCCCACAGAAAATCACATTTAAGTTTAATTTATACTAAATTACCCTTTCTAGATAGCCCACAGAAAATCACATTTAAATTTAATTTACACTAAATTAACCTTTCTAGATAGCCCACAGAAAATTACATTTAAGTTTAATTTATACTAAATTACCCTTTCTAGATAGCCCACAGAAAATTACATTTAAGTTTAATTTATACGAAAATTACCCTTTCTAGATAACCCACAGGAAATCACATTTAAGTTTAATTTATACTAAATTACCCTTGCTAGATAGCCCACAGAAAATCACATTTAAGTTTAATTTATACTAAATTACCCTTTCTAGATAACCCACAGAAAATCACATTTAAGTTTAATTTATACTAAATTACCCTTTCTAGATAGCCCACAGAAAATCACATTTAAGTTTAATTTATACTAAATTACCCTTTCTAGATAACCCACAGAAAATCACATTTAAGTTTAATTTACACTAAATTACCCTTTCTAGATAGCCCACAGAAAATCACATTTAAGTTTAATTTATACTAAATTACCCTTTCTAGATAGCCCACAGAAAATCACATTTAAGTTTAATTTATACTAAATTACCCTTTCTAGATAACCCACAGAAAATCACATTTAAGTTTAATTTATACTAAATTACCCTTTCTAGATAGCCCACAGAAAATCACATTTAAGTTTAATTTATACTAAATTACCCTTTCTAGATAGCCCACAGAAAATCACATTTAAGTTTAATTTACACTAAATTACCCTTTCTAGATAGCCCACAGAAAATCACATTTAAGTTTAATTTATACTAAATTACCCTTTCTAGATAGCCCACAGGAAATCACATTTAAGTTTAATTTACACTAAATTACCCTTTCTAGATAGCCCACAGAAAATCACATTTAAGTTTAATTTATACTAAATTAACCTTTCTAGATAGCCCACAGAAAATCACATTTAAGTTTAATTTATACTAAATTAACCTTTCTAGATAGCCCACAGAAAATCACATTTAAGTTTAATTTATACGAAAATTACCCTTTCTAGATAACCCACAGAAAATCACATTTAAGTTTAATTTATACTAAATTACCCTTTCTAGATAGCCCACAGAAAATCACATTTAAGTTTAATTTATACTAAATTACCCTTTCTAGATAGCCCAGAGAAAATCACATTTAAGTTTAATTTATACTAAATTACCCTTTCTAGATAGCCCACAGGAAATCACATTTAAGTTTAATTTATACTAAATTACCCTTTCTAGATAGCCCACAGAAAATCACATTTAAGTTTAATTTATACTAAATTACCCTTTCTAGATAGCCCACAGAAAATCACATTTAAGTTTAATTTATACTAAATTAACCTTTCTAGATAGCCCACAGGAAATCACATTTAAGTTTAATTTATACTAAATTACCCTTTCTAAATAGCCCACAGAAAATCACATTTAAGTTTAATTTATACGAAAATTACCCTTTCTAGATAGCCCACAGAAAATCACATTTAAGTTTAATTTATACGAAAATTACCCTTTCTAGATAACCCACAGAAAATCACATTTAAGTTTAATTTATACTAAATTACCCTTTCTAGATAGCCCACAGAAAATCACATTTAAGTTTAATTTATACTAAATTACCCTTTCTAGATAGCCCAGAGAAAATCACATTTAAGTTTAATTTATACTAAATTTACCCTTTCTAGATAGCCCACAGGAAATCACATTTAAGTTTAATTTATACTAAATTACCCTTTCTAGATAGCCCACAGAAAATCACATTTAAGTTTAATTTATACTAAATTACCCTTTCTAGATAGCCCACAGAAAATCACATTTAAGTTTAATTTATACTAAATTAACCTTTCTAGATAGCCCACAGGAAATCACATTTAAGTTTATTTTATACTAAATTACCCTTTCAACATAGCCCACAGAAAATCACATTTAAGTTTAATTTATACTAAATTACCCTTTCTAAATAGCCCACAGAAAATCACATTTAAGTTTAATTTATACTAAATTACCCTTTCTAAATAGCCCACAGAAAATCACATTTAAGTTTAATTTATACTAAATTACCCTTTCTAAATAGCCCACAGAAAATCACATTTAAGTTTATTTTATACTAAATTGCCCTTTCTAGATAGCCCACAGGAAATCACATTTAAGTTTAATTTATACTAAATTACCCTTTCTAAATAGCCCACAGAAAATCACATTTAAGTTTAATTTATACTAAATTACCCTTTCTAGATAGCCCACAGAAAATCACATTTAAGTTTAATTTATACTAAATTACCCTTTCTAGATAGCCCACAGAAAATCACATTTAAGTTTAATTTACACGAAATTAACCTTTCTAGATAGCCCACAGAAAATCACATTTAAGTTTAATTTACACTAAATTACCCTTTCTAGATAGCCCACAGAAAATCACATTTAAGTTTAATTTACACTAAATTACCCTTTCTACATAGCCCACAGAAAATCACATTTAAGTTTAATTTACACTAAATTACCCTTTCTAGATAGCCCACAGAAAATCACATTTAAGTTTAATTTACACGAAATTAACCTTTCTAGATAGCCCACAGAAAATCACATTTAAGTTTAATTTACACTAAATTACCCTTTCTAGATAACCCACAGAAAATCACATTTAAGTTTAATTTATACTAAATTACCCTTTCTAGATAGCCCACAGAAAATCACATTTAAGTTTAATTTACACTAAATTACCCTTTCTAGATGGCCCACAGAAAATCACATTTAAGTTTAATTTATACTAAATTACCCTTTCTAGATAGCCCACAGAAAATCACATTTAAGTTTAATTTATACTAAATTACCCTTTCTAGATAGCCCACAGAAAATCACATTTAAGTTTAATTTACACTAAATTACCCTTTCTAGATGGCCCACAGAAAATCACATTTAAGTTTAATTTATACTAAATTACCCTTTCTAGATAGCCCACAGAAAATCACATTTAAGTTTAATTTACACTAAATTAACCTTTCTAGATAGCCCACAGGAAATCACATTTAAGTTTAATTTACACTAAATTACGCTTTCTAGATAGCCCACAGAAAATCACATTTAAGTTTAATTTACACTAAATTACCCTTTCTAGATAGCCCACAGAAAATCACATTTAAGTTTAATTTACACTAAATTACCCTTTCTAGATAGCCCACAGAAAATCACATTTAAGTTTAATTTATACTAAATTACCCTTTCTATATAGCCCACAGAAAATCACATTTAAGTTTAATTTATACTAAATTACCCTTTCTAGATAACCCACAGAAAATCACATTTAAGTTTAATTTATACTAAATTAACCTTTCTAGATAGCCCACAGAAAATCACATTTAAGTTTAATTTATACGAAAATTACCCTTTCTAGATAACCCACAGAAAATCACATTTAAGTTTAATTTATACTAAATTACCCTTTCTAGATAGCCCACAGAAAATCACATTTAAGTTTAATTTATACTAAATTACCCTTTCTAGATAGCCCACAGAAAATCACATTTAAGTTTAATTTATACTAAATTAACCTTTCTAGATAGCCCACAGAAAATCACATTTAAGTTTAATTTATACTAAATTAACCTTTCTAGATAGCCCACAGAAAATCACATTTAAGTTTAATTTATACGAAAATTACCCTTTCTAGATAACCCACAGAAAATCACATTTAAGTTTAATTTATACTAAATTACCCTTTCTAGATAGCCCACAGAAAATCACATTTAAGTTTAATTTATACTAAATTACCCTTTCTAGATAGCCCAGAGAAAATCACATTTAAGTTTAATTTATACTAAATTACCCTTTCTAGATAGCCCACAGGAAATCACATTTAAGTTTAATTTATACTAAATTACCCTTTCTAGATAGCCCACAGAAAATCACATTTAAGTTTAATTTATACTAAATTACCCTTTCTAGATAGCCCACAGAAAATCACATTTAAGTTTAATTTATACTAAATTAACCTTTCTAGATAGCCCACAGGAAATCACATTTAAGTTTAATTTATACTAAATTACCCTTTCTAGATAGCCCACAGAAAATCACATTTAAGTTTAATTTATACTAAATTACCCTTTCTAGATACCCCACAGAAAATCACATTTAAGTTTAATTTATACTAAATTACCCTTTCTAGATAGCCCACAGAAAATCACATTTAAGTTTAATTTATACTAAATTAACCTTTCTAGATAGCCCACAGGAAATCACATTTAAGTTTAATTTATACTAAATTACCCTTTCTAGATAGCCCACAGGAAATCACATTTAAGTTTAATTTATACTAAATTACCCTTTCTAGATAGCCCACAGAAAATCACATTTAAGTTTAATTTATACTAAATTACCCTTTCTAGATAGCCCACAGAAAATCACATTTAAGTTTAATTTATACTAAATTACCCTTTCTAGATAGCCCACAGAAAATCACATTTAAGTTTAATTTACACGAAATTAACCTTTCTAGATAGCCCACAGAAAATCACATTTAAGTTTAATTTACACTAAATTACCCTTTCTAGATAGCCCACAGAAAATCACATTTAAGTTTAATTTACACTAAATTACCCTTTCTACATAGCCCACAGAAAATCACATTTAAGTTTAATTTACACTAAATTACCCTTTCTAGATAGCCCACAGAAAATCACATTTAAGTTTAATTTACACGAAATAAACCTTTCTAGATAGCCCACAGAAAATCACATTTAAGTTTAATTTACACTAAATTACCCTTTCTAGATAGCCCAGAGAAAATCACATTTAAGTTTAATTTATACTAAATTACCCTTTCTAGATAGCCCACAGGAAATCACATTTAAGTTTAATTTATACTAAATTACCCTTTCTAGATAGCCCACAGAAAATCACATTTAAGTTTAATTTATACTAAATTACCCTTTCTAGATAGCCCACAGAAAATCACATTTAAGTTTAATTTATACGAAATTAACCTTTCTAGATAGCCCACAGGAAATCACATTTAAGTTTAATTTATACTAAATTACCCTTTCGAGATAGCCCAGAGAAAATCACATTTAAGTTTAATTTATACTAAATTACCCTTTCTAGATAGCCCACAGAAAATCACATTTCAGTTTAATTTATACTAAATTACCCTTTCTAGATAGCCCACAGAAAATCACATTTAAGTTTAATTTATACTAAATTACCCTTTCTAGATAGCGCACAGAAAATCACATTTAAGTTTAATTTACACGAAATTAACCTTTCTAGATAGCCCACAGAAAATCACATTTAAGTTTAATTTACACTAAATTACCCTTTCTAGATAGCCCACAGAAAATCACATTTAAGTTTAATTTACACTAAATTACCCTTTCTAGATAGCCCACAGAAAATCACATTTAAGTTTAATTTACACGAAATTAACCTTTCTAGATAGCCCACAGAAAATCACATTTAAGTTTAATTTACACTAAATTACCCTTTCTAGATAGCCCACAGGAAATCACATTTAAGTTTAATTTACACTAAATTACCCTTTCTAGATAGCCCACAGAAAATCACATTTAAGTTTAATTTACACTAAATTACCCTTTCTAGATAGCCCACAGAAAATCACATTTAAGTTTAATTTACACTAAATTACCCTTTCTAGATAGCCCACAGAAAATCACATTTAAGTTTAATTTACACGAAATTAACCTTTCTAGATAGCCCACAGAAAATCACATTTAAGTTTAATTTACACTAAATTACCCTTTCTAGATAGCCCACAGGAAAGCACATTTAAGTTTAATTTACACTAAATTACCCTTTCTAGATAACCCACAGAAAATCACATTTAAGTTTAATTTATACTAAATTACCCTTTCTAGATAGCCCACAGAAAATCACATTTAAGTTTAATTTACACTAAATTACCCTTTCTAGATGGCCCACAGAAAATCACATTTAAGTTTAATTTACACTAAATTACCCTTTCTAGATAGCCCACAGAAAATCACATTTAAGTTTAATTTATACTAAATTACCCTTTCTAGATGGCCCACAGAAAATCACATTTAAGTTTAATTTATACTAAATTACCCTTTCTAGATAGCCCACAGAAAATCACATTTAAGTTTAATTTATACTAAATTACCCTTTCTAGATAGCCCACAGAAAATCACATTTAAGTTTAATTTACACTAAATTAACCTTTCTAGATAGCCCACAGAAAATTACATTTAAGTTTAATTTATACTAAATTACCCTTTCTAGATAGACCACAGAAAATTACATTTAAGTTTAATTTACACTAAATTACCCTTTCTAGATGGCCCACAGAAAATCACATTTAAGTTTAATTTATACTAAATTACCCTTTCTAGATGGCCCACAGAAAATCACATTTAAGTTTAATTTATACTAAATTACCCTTTCTAGATAGCCCACAGAAAATCACATTTAAGTTTAATTTATACTAAATTACCCTTTCTAGATAGCCCACAGAAAATCACATTTAAGTTTAATTTATACTAAATTACCCTTTCTAGATAGCCCACAGAAAATCACATTTAAGTTTAATTTACACTAAATTAACCTTTCTAGATAGCCCACAGAAAATTACATTTAAGTTTAATTTATACTAAATTACCCTTTCTAGATAGCCCACAGAAAATTACATTTAAGTTTAATTTATACGAAAATTACCCTTTCTAGATAACCCATAGGAAATCACATTTAAGTTTAATTTATACTAAATTACCCTTGCTAGATAACCCACAGAAAATCACATTTAAGTTTAATTTACACTAAATTAACCTTTCTAGATAGCCCACAGGAAATCACATTTAAGTTTAATTTCCACTAAATTACCCTTTCTAGATAGCCCACAGAAAATTACATTTAAGTTTAATTTATACTAAATTACCCTTTCTAGATAACGCACAGGAAATCACATTTAAGTTTAATTTATACTAAATTACCCTTGCTAGATAACCCACAGAAAATCACATTTAAGTTTAATTTATACTAAATTAACCTTTCTAGATAGCCCACAGAAAATTACATTTAAGTTTAATTTATACTAAATTACCCTTTCTAGATAACCCACAGGAAATCACATTTAAGTTTAATTTATACTAAATTACCCTTGCTAGATAACCCACAGAAAATCACATTTAAGTTTAATTTACACTAAATTAACCTTTCTAGATAGCCCACAGGAAATCACATTTAAGTTTAATTTACACTAAATTACCCTTTCTAGATAGCCCACAGGAAATCACATTTAAGTTTAATTTATACGAAAATTACCCTTTCTAGATAACCCACAGGAAATCACATTTAAGTTTAATTTATACTAAATTACCCTTGCTGGATAACCCACAGAAAATCACATTTAAGTTTAATTTACACTAAATTACCCTTTCTAGATAGCCCACAGAAAATCACATTTAAGTTTAATTTATACTAAATTACCCTTTCTAGATAGCCCACAGAAAATCACATTTAAGTTTAATTTACACTAAATTAACCTTTCTAGATAGCCCACAGGAAATCACATTTAAGTTTAATTTACACTAAATTACCCTTTCTAGATAGCCCACAGGAAATCACATTTAAGTTTAATTTATACGAAAATTACCCTTGCTAGATAACCCACAGAAAATCACATTTAAGTTTAATTTACACTAAATTACCCTTTCTAGATAGCCCACAGAAAATCACATTTAAGTTTAATTTATACTAAATTACCCTTTCTAGATAGCCCACAGAAAATCACATTTAAGTTTAATTTACACTAAATTACCCTTTCTAGATAGCCCACAGAAAATCACATTTAAGTTTAATTTATACTAAATTACCCTTTCTAGATAGCCCACAGAAAATCACATTTAAGTTTAATTTATACTAAATTACCCTTTCTAGATAACCCACAGAAAATCACATTTAAGTTTAATTTATACTAAATTACCCTTTCTAGATAGCCCACAGAAAATCACATTTAAGTTTAATTTATACTAAATTACCCTTTCTAGATAGCCCACAGAAAATCACATTTAAGTTTAATTTACACTAAATTACCCTTTCTAGATAGCCCACAGAAAATCACATTTAAGTTTAATTTATACTAAATTACCCTTTCTAGATAGCCCACAGGAAATCACATTTAAGTTTAATTTACACTAAATTACCCTTGCTACATAGCCCACAGAAAATCACATTTAAGTTTAATTTATACTAAATTAACCTTTCTAGATAGCCCACAGAAAATCACATTTAAGTTTAATTTATACGAAAATTACCCTTTCTAGATAACCCACAGAAAATCACATTTAAGTTTAATTTATACTAAATTACCCTTTCTAGATAGCCCACAGAAAATCACATTTAAGTTTAATTTATACTAAATTACCCTTTCTAGATAGCCCAGAGAAAATCACATTTAAGTTTAATTTATACTAAATTACCCTTTCTAGATAGCCCACAGGAAATCACATTTAAGTTTAATTTATACTAAATTACCCTTTCTAGATAGCCCACAGAAAATCACATTTAAGTTTAATTTATACTAAATTACCCTTTCTAGATAGCCCACAGAAAATCACATTTAAGTTTAATTTATACTAAATTAACCTTTCTAGATAGCCCACAGGAAATCACATTTAAGTTTAATTTATACTAAATTACCCTTTCTAGATAGCCCACAGAAAATCACATTTAAGTTTAATTTATACGAAAATTACCCTTTCTAGATAACCCACAGAAAATCACATTTAAGTTTAATTTATACTAAATTACCCTTTCTAGATAGCCCACAGAAAATCACATTTAAGTTTAATTTATACTAAATTACCCTTTCTAGATAGCCCAGAGAAAATCACATTTAAGTTTAATTTATACTAAATTTACCCTTTCTAGATAGCCCACAGGAAATCACATTTAAGTTTAATTTATACTAAATTACCCTTTCTAGATAGCCCACAGAAAATCACATTTAAGTTTAATTTATACTAAATTACCCTTTCTAGATAGCCCACAGAAAATCACATTTAAGTTTAATTTATACTAAATTAACCTTTCTAGATAGCCCACAGGAAATCACATTTAAGTTTATTTTATACTAAATTACCCTTTCAAGATAGCCCACAGAAAATCACATTTAAGTTTAATTTATACTAAATTACCCTTTCTAAATAGCCCACAGAAAATCACATTTAAGTTTAATTTATACTAAATTACCCTTTCTAAATAGCCCCCAGAAAATCACATTTAAGTTTATTTTATACTAAATTACCCTTTCTAGATAGCCCACAGAAAATCACATTTAAGTTTATTTTATACTTAATTGCCCTTTCTAGATAGCCCACAGGAAATCACATTTAAGTTTAATTTATACTAAATTACCCTTTCTAAATAGCCCACAGAAAATCACATTTAAGTTTATTTTATACTAAATTGCCCTTTCTAGATAGCCCACAGGAAATCACATTTAAGTTTAATTTATACTAAATTACCCTTTCTAAATAG
The DNA here is from genome assembly GCF_964187855.1 of Myxine glutinosa. Lineage (NCBI taxonomy): Eukaryota > Metazoa > Chordata > Myxini > Myxiniformes > Myxinidae > Myxine > Myxine glutinosa. The sequence goes on along the minus strand of NC_136272.1, from coordinate 4,134,932 downwards.
CCCACAGAAAATCACATTTAAGTTTAATTTATACTAAATTACCCTTTCTAGATAGCCCACAGAAAATCACATTTAAGTTTAATTTATACTAAATTACCCTTTCTAGATAGCCCACAGAAAATCACATTTAAGTTTAATTTACACGAAATTAACCTTTCTAGATAGCCCACAGAAAATCACATTTAAGTTTAATTTACACTAAATTACCCTTTCTAGATAGCCCACAGAAAATCACATTTAAGTTTAATTTACACTAAATTACCCTTTCTACATAGCCCACAGAAAATCACATTTAAGTTTAATTTACACTAAATTACCCTTTCTAGATAGCCCACAGAAAATCACATTTAAGTTTAATTTACACGAAATTAACCTTTCTAGATAGCCCACAGAAAATCACATTTAAGTTTAATTTACACTAAATTACCCTTTCTAGATAACCCACAGAAAATCACATTTAAGTTTAATTTATACTAAATTACCCTTTCTAGATAGCCCACAGAAAATCACATTTAAGTTTAATTTACACTAAATTACCCTTTCTAGATGGCCCACAGAAAATCACATTTAAGTTTAATTTATACTAAATTACCCTTTCTAGATAGCCCACAGAAAATCACATTTAAGTTTAATTTATACTAAATTACCCTTTCTAGATAGCCCACAGAAAATCACATTTAAGTTTAATTTACACTAAATTACCCTTTCTAGATAGCCCACAGAAAATCACATTTAAGTTTAATTTACACGAAATTAACCTTTCTAGATAGCCCACAGAAAATCACATTTAAGTTTAATTTACACTAAATTACCCTTTCTAGATAGCCCACAGGAAATCACATTTAAGTTTAATTTACACTAAATTACCCTTTCTAGATAGCCCACAGAAAATCACATTTAAGTTTAATTTACACTAAATTACCCTTTCTAGATAGCCCACAGAAAATCACATTTAAGTTTAATTTACACTAAATTACCCTTTCTAGATAGCCCACAGAAAATCACATTTAAGTTTAATTTACACGAAATTAACCTTTCTAGATAGCCCACAGAAAATCACATTTAAGTTTAATTTACACTAAATTACCCTTTCTAGATAGCCCACAGGAAAGCACATTTAAGTTTAATTTACACTAAATTACCCTTTCTAGATAACCCACAGAAAATCACATTTAAGTTTAATTTATACTAAATTACCCTTTCTAGATAGCCCACAGAAAATCACATTTAAGTTTAATTTACACTAAATTACCCTTTCTAGATGGCCCACAGAAAATCACATTTAAGTTTAATTTACACTAAATTACCCTTTCTAGATAGCCCACAGAAAATCACATTTAAGTTTAATTTATACTAAATTACCCTTTCTAGATGGCCCACAGAAAATCACATTTAAGTTTAATTTATACTAAATTACCCTTTCTAGATAGCCCACAGAAAATCACATTTAAGTTTAATTTATACTAAATTTACCCTTTCTAGATAGCCCACAGAAAATCACATTTAAGTTTAATTTATACTAAATTACCCTTTCTAGATAGCCCACAGAAAATCACATTTAAGTTTAATTTACACTAAATTAACCTTTCTAGATAGCCCACAGAAAATTACATTTAAGTTTAATTTATACTAAATTACCCTTTCTAGATAGACCACAGAAAATTACATTTAAGTTTAATTTACACTAAATTACCCTTTCTAGATGGCCCACAGAAAATCACATTTAAGTTTAATTTATACTAAATTACCCTTTCTAGATGGCCCACAGAAAATCACATTTAAGTTTAATTTATACTAAATTACCCTTTCTAGATAGCCCACAGAAAATCACATTTAAGTTTAATTTATACTAAATTACCCTTTCTAGATAGCCCACAGAAAATCACATTTAAGTTTAATTTATACTAAATTACCCTTTCTAGATAGCCCACAGAAAATCACATTTAAGTTTAATTTACACTAAATTAACCTTTCTAGATAGCCCACAGAAAATTACATTTAAGTTTAATTTATACTAAATTACCCTTTCTAGATAGCCCACAGAAAATTACATTTAAGTTGAATTTATACGAAAATTACCCTTTCTAGATAACCCACAGGAAATCACATTTAAGTTTAATTTATACTAAATTACCCTTGCTAGATAACCCACAGAAAATCACATTTAAGTTTAATTTACACTAAATTAACCTTTCTAGATAGCCCACAGGAAATCACATTTAAGTTTAATTTCCACTAAATTACCCTTTCTAGATAGCCCACAGAAAATTACATTTAAGTTTAATTTATACTAAATTACCCTTTCTAGATAACCCACAGGAAATCACATTTAAGTTTAATTTATACTAAATTAACCTTTCTAGATAGCCCACAGAAAATTACATTTAAGTTTAATTTATACTAAATTACCCTTTCTAGATAGCCCACAGGAAATCACATTTAAGTTTAATTTCCACTAAATTACCCTTTCTAGATAGCCCACAGAAAATTACATTTAAGTTTAATTTATACTAAATTACCGTTGCTAGATAACCCACAGAAAATCACATTTAAGTTTAATTTATACTAAATTAACCTTTCTAGATAGCCCACAGAAAATTACATTTAAGTTTAATTTATACTAAATTACCCTTTCTAGATAACCCACAGGAAATCACATTTAAGTTTAATTTATACTAAATTACCCTTGCTAGATAACCCACAGAAAATCACATTTAAGTTTAATTTACACTAAATTAACCTTTCTAGATAGCCCACAGAAAATTACATTTAAGTTTAATTTATACTAAATTACCCTTTCTAGATAGCCCACAGAAAATTACATTTAAGTTTAATTTATACGAAAATTACCCTTTCTAGATAACCCACAGGAAATCACATTTAAGTTTAATTTATACTAAATTACCCTTGCTAGATAACCCACAGAAAATCACATTTAAGTTTAATTTACACTAAATTAACCTTTCTAGATAGCCCACAGGAAATCACATTTAAGTTTAATTTCCACTAAATTACCCTTTCTAGATAGCCCACAGAAAATTACATTTAAGTTTAATTTATACTAAATTACCCTTTCTAGATAACCCACAGGAAATCACATTTAAGTTTAATTTATACTAAATTAACCTTTCTAGATAGCCCACAGAAAATTACATTTAAGTTTAATTTATACTAAATTACCCTTTCTAGATAGCCCACAGGAAATCACATTTAAGTTTAATTTCCACTAAATTACCCTTTCTAGATAGCCCACAGAAAATTACATTTAAGTTTAATTTATACTAAATTACCCTTGCTAGATAACCCACAGAAAATCACATTTAAGTTTAATTTATACTAAATTAACCTTTCTAGATAGCCCACAGAAAATTACATTTAAGTTTAATTTATACTAAATTACCCTTTCTAGATAACCCACAGGAAACCACATTTAAGTTTAATTTATACTAAATTACCCTTGCTAGATAACCCACAGAAAATCACATTTAAGTTTAATTTACACTAAATTAACCTTTCTAGATAGCCCACAGGAAATCACATTTAAGTTTAATTTACACTAAATTACCCTTTCTAGATAGCCCACAGGAAATCACATTTAAGTTTAATTTATACGAAAATTACCCTTTCTAGATAACCCACAGGAAATCACATTTAAGTTTAATTTATACTAAATTACCCTTGCTAGATAACCCACAGAAAATCACATTTAAGTTTAATTTACACTAAATTACCCTTTCTAGATAGCCCACAGAAAATCACATTTAAGTTTAATTTATACTAAATTACCCTTTCTAGATAGCCCACAGAAAATCACATTTAAGTTTAATTTACACTAAATTAACCTTTCTAGATAGCCCACAGGAAATCACATTTAAGTTTAATTTACACTAAATTACCCTTTCTAGATAGCCCACAGGAAATCACATTTAAGTTTAATTTATACGAAAATTACCCTTTCTAGATAACCCACAGGAAATCACATTTAAGTTTAATTTATACTAAATTACCCTTGCTAGATAACCCACAGAAAATCACATTTAAGTTTAATTTACACTAAATTACCCTTTCTAGATAGCCCACAGAAAATCACATTTAAGTTTAATTTATACTAAATTACCCTTTCTAGATAGCCCACAGAAAATCACATTTAAGTTTAATTTACACTAAATTACCCTTTCTAGATAGCCCACAGAAAATCACATTTAAGTTTAATTTATACTAAATTACCCTTTCTAGATAGCCCACAGAAAATCACATTTAAGTTTAATTTATACTAAATGACCCTTTCTAGATAACCCACAGAAAATCACATTTAAGTTTAATTTATACTAAATTACCCTTTCTAGATAGCCCACAGAAAATCACATTTAAGTTTAATTTATACTAAATTACCCTTTCTAGATAGCCCACAGAAAATCACATTTAAGTTTAATTTACACTAAATTACCCTTTCTAGATAGCCCACAGAAAATCACATTTAAGTTTAATTTATACTAAATTACCCTTTCTAGATAGCCCACAGGAAATCACATTTAAGTTTAATTTACACTAAATTACCCTTGCTACATAGCCCACAGAAAATCACATTTAAGTTTAATTTATACTAAATTAACCTTTCTAGATAGCCCACAGAAAATCACATTTAAGTTTAATTTATACGAAAATTACCCTTTCTAGATAACCCACAGAAAATCACATTTAAGTTTAATTTATACTAAATTACCCTTTCTAGATAGCCCACAGAAAATCACATTTAAGTTTAATTTATACTAAATTACCCTTTCTAGATAGCCCAGAGAAAATCACATTTAAGTTTAATTTATACTAAATTACCCTTTCTAGATAGCCCACAGGAAATCACATTTAAGTTTAATTTATACTAAATTACCCTTTCTAGATAGCCCACAGAAAATCACATTTAAGTTTAATTTATACTAAATTACCCTTTCTAGATAGCCCACAGAAAATCACATTTAAGTTTAATTTATACTGTTGCGAATATGGAATTTGACCTCCATATCCGCTTGTAAATATTCCCCTATCTTCTCCGATACTCCCCAACTCTCCCCTTACCCCATTCCCTAGTCCCATTGTCTGTAAACAACACCCATTAGAGCCGATCTTCCCCTTCATTCCCCCATTAAATGTCGTGCCCAGGTCCCCCGCACCACACGTAGACAATTATAGGACATCTTGCTAGTTATTCTTAATCTATGTCAGTTAAGGACTTGTTTCCATTAATTATGACTCTTCGTTGCACCAGAATGTGATTATATGGCACCTGTTAGGAAGTTTAGGACCTCCCCATACCTCTCCGCATCTCTTCCCCATGAAGAAGCGCCAACTACAACAACAACAACAAAAGAGGGGGGCGGCGCGGTGACGGCATGGGGAGTGGGCGTCCTCCTTCCGGCTCGGTTAGCCGCCATTGACCACGTGCTCGACGGGGTTACCCAGAAGGGGGCTCCCTGTCGGCCCCTCGTCAAGGGCGGAGCCGGTAACCCCCGCACCCAATGAGAAGCCATGGGCCGATGCCATATGGGGCGGAGCTAACGAGCGAGGGCGTGACTCCCCGCCGGATATACGCGGCCCCGCGCCGGACGTGACGTCAGATGCGCCCCGAGCTTGGAAAGACAAGACGCCACCCTCCCGAGCGCTGAGCGACCTCCCCGGCATCTCCACCAAAGTCGCGACCCACGAGCGCTGAGAGACCTCCTGCATCTGTTGGGCCGCGCCATCCTGTCCCTGAGCACAAGGTGCACCTTGTGCTGGCCATCAAATACCCGCTTTCCTTGTCATCAATCCCCGTGTGAGTCAGTTTTTGTCCTGTTTCTCTGTGGTCTGTCGGGAATAATATAAGGTTGTGTCTAAGTGCCCACCTTCCTATGTTTCCCTCTTGTCCCTGTAATCTAACCTTTTCCGCCTTAATATAACCTCCTCCGGAGGTCTTGAGAACTGAACCCCTGGTGTCGTATTGTGTGATTGTAATCCAGCCGGGTGTCTTCTTTTCCTTATTGAGCCAGCATAGCGCGGCTTCGTCGACGTTCGAGTACAATCGGGTAACTTGTACGGATACGGCGGCCATCCCGCTCGGCCCACCATACCATCAAAGTCGTATCTGTAACAATTGGTGTCGAGGAGTGAGATTCGGAGACCCGGGACTAAATTAGTTAGGCCCAAATTTTGGGAGGGAAAATCGATTCGGAGCGCGTTTCCCGCGCGAAATTATAAACGGCGAAATTTCAATTAGTTTTACGAAAATAAAAAAAAATAAAAACCCGAATTTTGAAAGTCGCGCTATGGCGGGTCAAGACGGCTGGGGTCCGGTAGGGGAGAGTGAAGCAGGGTCGATCCAGGACCAAAATGAGGGACAGGAGGAGAGCGAAGCAGTGAGGGCGGCAGGTTCGCAAAATAGCGCCGTCACGCACGAAGAAGCGGGCGCGCAAAATGGCGCCTCGCTGGTCACCGTGCCCGCGACCGAAGTAGCGCCGCTGGGAAGATTGGAACTTTTTTTTATACAAATGACGGCCCTTATGGAAAAGAATAGTGAGCGATTGGAAAACCAAATGGGGGTAATGAGGGACGAAGCGAGGGGTACCAGTGAGGGGTTAGACAAGAAATTTGGGAAGTTAGACAATAATTTTGAGGGGTTAGACAACGGGATAAAAGAAGTGAAAAATGGGTTAATGGGGGTAGAAAATAGAATGGCTGCCCAGGAGAATCAGATAGAGGGAGTGAAAAATGGGTTAGAGGGGTTAGAAAACAGTATGGAAGGCAAATTGAGGGACATGAGGGACCAAGCGGAAAGGGAAGTTAACCAAATGGGGCAGCAGATAGAGGGGGTCAGAATGGGGGTAGAAACCAAACTGGATGCTCACAGGGAGGAAATGGAGCAGATGAGGGTGGCATCTGGGCAGGAGATGCAAGTGATGGGAGAGGAGATCAGAAGAGGAGTGAGTGAGGAGGTCGGAGGAGTGCGCGAGGAGGTGAGGCACTGTGAGGAGCACATGGAAAAGGAGGTGAGAAAGGGGACTGTAAAGTTACAAGGGGGCATAGAGGACCTGACGCAGGAGGTGGAGCAGCTGACGGTGGGACAGACGGAGTTAGTGGAGCAGGTTCAAAGGAACACTGCGGTATTAGGAGGTTTAAAGGCGACACAGAAAGAACTGAAAGATGACTTGGTAGCGACGAAGAGGGAATGTCAGATGGTACGTGAGGGACTGACAACGAGGTTGGACGAGGTGATAGAGGTAATGGAGACGAAGGACCGGCAGGTGAGGACGCACCTGGAAACGGTCAAGGTAGCCTTAGAGGATGAGCTTGAGGAGACGTACCGGGGAATAAAAGAGGTGAAGCACAAATTAGAAGAAGTGGAAGAAGGGATGAGCGAAATTAAGAAGCGACGGAGAGGGGATAAGAAAGAGATAAAAGAGGAGATAAAAGAATTGGTCCAAAGTCTGTGTTTGGATCGTGATGATGTGCTCATTAACCGGATGAGGGATTCGCAGGTGATGGAGGAGAAGCGAAGAGGAAGAAGACCCGGTGTAAGTGGTGACCAATATGGTCGTGCGTATGATGCGCCAGGGGATTTAATAAGCTTGGGGGTCGAGATAGACCCGGGTGTTCGTGAGAGGCCGTTGGTGAAGTGTGCGACAGGTCTGGTGTGCGAAAAAGGAGGTGTGCGAGAAAGTCCGACTCTGGGGTGTGTGAGGAAAAAGTGTGTGCCCAGGAGTGAGGGTGTTGGCAAGAATGAGTCGGTCGTAGCGCGTGTGCGAGGGAGCACATGGAAGCGTGGTGTGGTGAGTGTTACAGAGGGTGTGACGGGAGAGTGTGCGCAGGAGTGTGCGCGAGAAAGGTGTGTGACGGACAGGTGCATGAGGAAAGAGTGCGCTGTCAGAAGTAAGGAAGAGTGTCCACCTGTGGTGAGTGTTACAGAGGGTGTAACGGGAGAGTGTGCGCGAGAAAGGTGTGTGACGGACAGGTGCATGAGGAAAGAGTGCGCTGTCAGAAGTAAGGAAGAGTGTCCACCTGTGGTGAGTGTTACAGAGGGTGTAACGGGGGAGTGTGCGCGAGAAAGGTGTGTGCCGGACAGGTGCATGGGGAAAGAGTGTGCTGTCAAGAGTAAGGGTGAGTTCGCTGTCAGGAATGGAGGTGAAAGTAGTGAGAGTGACATGGAGCGTGAGTTAGTTGTGACAGGTGAGCGAGGATGTACACCTGGGATGGAAGGATGCACACCTGGAATGGTAGAGCGTGAGTGGGAATGCACGCTGGAATTAGTGGTGAGGCACGTGGTTGGGTGTGCGAATGAGAGCACACCTGTGATTGTCACAGAGGAGGTGACCGAGGAGGGGGCGCGAAGCGGTGTGTTGGTGAGGTGTGCTACCAACGAATGTGTGCCAAAGTGTTCGGTGGTCAGGTGTGTGACCAAGGCTGTGAGTGGAATGGGTGTACCTGGGTGTGTAAGGAACGGTACGAGGGGCATGGAAACGGCTGGATGTGTGAGCAAGGAACGGGCTGCGGGATGTAAGCATGCAGGTGAAGCATCGACGTTAGACGGGATAGAGTTTAGAACGACTTATAGCCGAATCGGGCCCTCGGTGCGTGCTGGGCCTCGCTTTGAACGGCCGCGTCCGTGCTCCACTAGGCGGAGCTGGCAGCCCGATAGAAAGGGTCGTCATGGCGACCACTTTTTGGTGAGACGTGCCGGCAGGTCTAGATCGGGGCATTGGATGGTTCCACGCCGAGGTGGTGTGTGGGATCTCGGGCCGGGTAAACCTCCTTCCCTGCACCGAGTGCCGGATGTATCCAGCCGCTGGCACAAAACAACCAGCATCCATTGCTTGGCTTTACGAAGCCGGGCTTTGGACAGGGATTGGCGCACCGAGAGGTATTAGTGAGTCGACTGGGTGATGAGGTTAGTGTTTTGGACCCAAAATTGGAGAAAGACAAAATTTGGTGATTGGCAAAGGATTGGCAGTAGTGATTGGCAGATGATGAGTAGGATTGGCAAATTTTTGATTTGTTGAAATTTGACGTGCAAAATTGATAGTGAGAGACCCCCGATGTGGTGGGATGGCAAATCCACCATCCTTCCAAGTGGGGCAAATGCGCAATAGTTTATGGGGTGTATGGCAGTGAAAACTAGCCCGGGTGGGTTAGGTTATATCAATAGGGCCCTAGAAGATGACAGTAGGTAACGTTAAGTTTAGTTAGTGACTGATACCTGTAGTGGGGACGCAGGTAGATTAGTATGGATGATAATGACGTGGGAGCGCAATAGTTTAAAGGGACGACTGGGAAGCGCAAGTTTCAGAAGGGAGTAGTTAGCTGAGATGATGCTGTGTGGGTGAGAATTGAACAGGTGTGATTGCACAGGTGTGCAACTGGACAGGTGTGTGGAGCAGTGTATGAGTAATGAGTGTGTGGATCAGCGCGAATGCGCTTGGGGAGAGAAGGGTGCAGGTGGCACCAGGTGTGAGAGCACAGGTGTGCAGGTACAGGTGTGTGGAGAGAGTTGGAGTAAGTGGTACGGAGTGGTGTGCATGGTGCGAAGGTGTGGATGGGGGAAGAGTGGACCCCTTTCACGAGTACCCGGGGCGGGTAGTGTAAGTGTTAGGTAGAGGGTACAGGTAAATTGTGGTTGGATATTGGCATTTGTGGTGCGGTTGCAGAATGGTGTTGTGAATGGGTGCATTAGTGTTGTGGAAATGGCTGGGCGTGTAGCCTGTTAGTGTGTGTAGTTGGTTGGGCACTCCACCACTGTGAGGATGTCGGCCAGGTGAGGCCGCAGGTGGGCTCTGGGAGCCGGTAGTTGTGAGTGGGTGCCTGAGGATCCCGGGTGTGGATCGGGCAGCCCAGTGCCAGAGAGGGCACGGAGTGGGGAGAGAGCCAGAGGGCCTTCCCCAGGTAGTTAGGTTAGGGTGAGGAGCAGGTAAGCTCGGAGGCAACTGCAGTGGTGGAGGTGTGCAGGTGGGTAGACCCACTGGGAGAGGTACACGCCACAGCCCAGAAATTGTGCGAGGGCACCGGGAGATGAATCGGGGGAGTGAGACCCCAAATTGAAGAGCACCACAGTTTGGCCAATGGGAATTGGTTTTTAGAACCCATAGTGTAAGAGGGCCAATGGTTTGGCCGGAGAAAGCCCCCGGGTAGTGTAAAGTTGTTAAAGTCATTTAGGAGATAGTTAGGATTGATGAACCTGTCGCACCATACGCAGCCACTTACCTGTGGTGATGATGATGACTCCACACCTGTGTTTTCTTTGTTTGTGTTGCAGAAATGAGAATTGCTGTTGGATTTGTGAGACGCATCACGACGTGGATGAGACATTGGGGTGATTCCATCTCTCCCTCCCTAGGAGGGACTGATGATGAATTGGTGATGGCAAATTTTGATGTTGAGTTGGAAATGGCAAATTTTGATGAGAGTTGAAAATGGCAAATTTGATTGGTTAGGAGGGAGAGAAGACGAATTTGGTATATGGGAGGAACGGGGAAGACAGTAGGGATGTTTGTGGATTTGTAAAGTAGATGTTTATGGGTAGTGTTGTGTTTTGTTGATACAGTAAGGGGTAAGGGAGGGGCCATGTAGGTTACCTGGTGGGGGGGGCGTACGGTAGGAACGTACCTGTCTCACCTGGTTCCCATGTGCCCCCAGTGTGCATCACCTTGCATTGCGTGCACTTTTGCGCCCTTACCACCTTGCTCACTTGTCTTGTTTTTGTCTCCCACCTCCGAGGATCTGGCTTTGGGGTAGAGAGAGAGGAGAGAGAGGTGCTGGCTACGCAGTTGTGGGCCTGCACTTTCGCTGTTGGCTGCCTGGATCGATACACCATATGGACCGCAATGTTTGTGGCCACCCACAATGGACCGCAGTTCGTTTGCGGCCAAGCACCACCCGGGGATGGACCTATGGGTCAACGTGGCACCTATGCCATACAGGTGAACCACTTTTAGTTAAACACCAAGTGCACCACAAGAAGAGCAAGAGACACCTGCAGGGTTAGGGGTTGTTGAAGTTATTTTTATTCCAATGAACAATGGTGACTGCACCGATTGGTGGTGGGGTGGTGCTCTTGATGCCGGGAAAGGGTGCTCTGCACGTTATTAAAGGCCGTCGGCCACAGAGCACTCGTGGGTTGGTGTATCGATGTTGGCAAGCGCGCTCTCTCTATGCATAACATCTGCATGTGTTCCTCCAAAGACAGGTCCTGGATCGTAGTGTAAATATCAGCGTAGTCTTGTAAATAATGCTCCCTACCGGCTGTATGTTTAGTTTGAGAATTCTTTCCGGATTCGGTTATCCTGTGGGTGTGTTTCTGTGAGGAGAAGGGTGCAACGTCGCAGGGGGACATATTTACTCATTTGTGAATATCTATAAAACTGTCGCACTCAGGGTAGAGTTAATAGTAGAGGGAACTACATTGCGTGCCACACTAAAGTAGGTAAAAATTTATCGGGTCGGGACGCCCCGAGGGTAGAGAAGGGTGCAATGTTGCGAATATGGAATTTGACCTCCATATCCGCTTGTAAATATTCCCCTATCTTCTCCGATACTCCCCAACTCTCCCCTTACCCCATTCCCTAGTCCCATTGTCTGTAAACAACACCCATTAGAGCCGATCTTCCCCTTCATTCCCCCATTAAATGTCGTGCCCAGGTCCCCCGCACCACACGTAGACAATTATAGGACATCTTGCTAGTTATTCTTAATCTATGTCAGTTAAGGACTTGTTTCCATTAATTATGACTCTTCGTTGCACCAGAATGTGATTATATGGCACCTGTTAGGAAGTTTAGGACCTCCCCATACCTCTCCGCATCTCTTCCCCATGAAGAAGCGCCAACTACAACAACAACAACAAAAGAGGGGGGCGGCGCGGTGACGGCATGGGGAGTGGGCGTCCTCCTTCCGGCTCGGTTAGCCGCCATTGACCACGTGCTCGACGGGGTTACCCAGAAGGGGGCTCCCTGTCGGCCCCTCGTCAAGGGCGGAGCCGGTAACCCCCGCACCCAATGAGAAGCCATGGGCCGATGCCATATGGGGCGGAGCTAACGAGCGAGGGCGTGACTCCCCGCCGGATATACGCGGCCCCGCGCCGGACGTGACGTCAGATGCGCCCCGAGCTTGGAAAGACAAGACGCCACCCTCCCGAGCGCTGAGCGACCTCCCCGGCATCTCCACCAAAGTCGCGACCCACGAGCGCTGAGAGACCTCCTGCATCTGTTGGGCCGCGCCATCCTGTCCCTGAGCACAAGGTGCACCTTGTGCTGGCCATCAAATACCCGCTTTCCTTGTCATCAATCCCCGTGTGAGTCAGTTTTTGTCCTGTTTCTCTGTGGTCTGTCGGGAATAATATAAGGTTGTGTCTAAGTGCCCACCTTCCTATGTTTCCCTCTTGTCCCTGTAATCTAACCTTTTCCGCCTTAATATAACCTCCTCCGGAGGTCTTGAGAACTGAACCCCTGGTGTCGTATTGTGTGATTGTAATCCAGCCGGGTGTCTTCTTTTCCTTATTGAGCCAGCATAGCGCGGCTTCGTCGACGTTCGAGTACAATCGGGTAACTTGTACGGATACGGCGGCCATCCCGCTCGGCCCACCATACCATCAAAGTCGTATCTGTAACAATACTAAATTAACCTTTCTAGATAGCCCACAGGAAATCACATTTAAGTTTAATTTATACTAAATTACCCTTTCTAGATAGCCCACAGAAAATCACATTTAAGTTTAATTTATACGAAAATTACCCTTTCTAGATAACCCACAGAAAATCACATTTAAGTTTAATTTATACTAAATTACCCTTTCTAGATAGCCCACAGAAAATCACATTTAAGTTTAATTTATACTAAATTACCCTTTCTAGATAGCCCAGAGAAAATCACATTTAAGTTTAATTTATACTAAATTTACCCTTTCTAGATAGCCCACAGGAAATCACATTTAAGTTTAATTTATACTAAATTACCCTTTCTAGATAGCCCACAGAAAATCACATTTAAGTTTAATTTATACTAAATTACCCTTTCTAGATAGCCCAGAGAAAATCACATTTAAGTTTAATTTATACTAAATTAACCTTTCTAGATAGCCCACAGGAAATCACATTTAAGTTTATTTTATACTAAATTACCCTTTCAAGATAGCCCACAGAAAATCACATTTAAGTTTAATTTATACTAAATTACCCTTTCTAAATAGCCCACAGAAAATCACATTTAAGTTTAATTTATACTAAATTACCCTTTCTAAATAGCCCCCAGAAAATCACATTTAAGTTTATTTTATACTAAATTACCCTTTCTAGATAGCCCACAGAAAATCACATTTAAGTTTATTTTATACTAAATTGCCCTTTCTAGATAGCCCACAGGAAATCACATTTAAGTTTAATTTATACTAAATTACCCTTTCTAAATAGCCCACAGAAAATCACATTTAAGTTTATTTTATACTAAATTGCCCTTTCTAGATAGCCCACAGGAAATCACATTTAAGTTTAATTTATACTAAATTACCCTTTCTAAATAGCCCACAGAAAATCACATTTAAGTTTAATTTATACTAAATTACCCTTTCTAGATAGCCCACAGAAAATCACATTTAAGTTTAATTTATACTAAATTACCCTTTCTAGATAGCCCACAGAAAATCACATTTAAGTTTAATTTACACGAAATTAACCTTTCTAGATAGCCCACAGAAAATCACATTTAAGTTTAATTTACACTAAATTACCCTTTCTAGATAGCCCACAGAAAATCACATTTAAGTTTAATTTACACTAAATTACCCTTTCTACATAGCCCACAGAAAATCACATTTAAGTTTAATTTACACTAAATTACCCTTTCTAGATAGCCCACAGAAAATCACATTTAAGTTTAATTTACACGAAATTAACCTTTCTAGATAGCCCACAGCAAATCACATTTAAGTTTAATTTACACTAAATTACCCTTTCTAGATAACCCACAGAAAATCACATTTAAGTTTAATTTATACTAAATTACCCTTTCTAGATAGCCCACAGAAAATCACATTTAAGTTTAATTTACACTAAATTACCCTTTCTAGATGGCCCACAGAAAATCACATTTAAGTTTAATTTATACTAAATTACCCTTTCTAGATAGCCCACAGAAAATCACATTTAAGTTTAATTTATACTAAATTACCCTTTCTAGATAGCCCACAGAAAATCACATTTAAGTTTAATTTACACTAAATTACCCTTTCTAGATAGCCCACAGAAAATCACATTTAAGTTTAATTTACACTAAATTACCCTTTCTTGATAGCCCACAGAAAATCACATTTAAGTTTAATTTACACTAAATTAACCTTTCTAGATAGCCCACAGAAAATTACATTTAAGTTTAATTTATACTAAATTACCCTTTCTAGATAGCCCACAGAAAATTACATTTAAGTTTAATTTATACGAAAATTACCCTTTCTAGATAACCCACAGGAAATCACATTTAAGTTTAATTAATACTAAATTACCCTTTCTAGATAGCCCAGAGAAAATTACATTTAAGTTTAATTTATACGAAAATTACCCTTTCTAGATAGCCCACAGAAAATTACATTTAAGTTTAATTTATACGAAAATTACCCTTTCTAGATAACCCACAGGAAATCACATTTAAGTTTAATTTATACTAAATTACCCTTTCTAGATAACCCACAGAAAATCACATTTAAGTTTAATTTACACTAAATTAACCTTTCTAGATAGCCCACAGGAAATCACATTTAAGTTTAATTTACACTAAATTACCCTTTCTAGATAGCCCACAGGAAATCACATTTAAGTTTAATTTATACTAAATTACCCTTTCTAGATAGCCCACAGAAAATCACATTTAAGTTTAATTTACACTAAATTACCCTTTCTAGATAGCCCACAGAAAATCACATTTAAGTTTAATTTACACTAAATTACCCTTTCTAGATAGCCCACAGAAAATCACATTTAAGTTTAATTTATACTAAATTACCCTTTCTAGATAGCCCACAGAAAATCACATTTAAGTTTAATTTACACTAAATTACCCTTTCTAGATAGCCCACAGAAAATCACATTTAAGTTTAATTTATACTAAATTACCCTTTCTAGATAGCCCACAGAAAATCACATTTAAGTTTAATTTATACTAAATTACCCTTTCTAGATAACCCACAGAAAATCACATTTAAGTTTAATTTATACTAAATTACCCTTTCTAGATAGCCCACAGAAAATCACATTTAAGTTTAATTTATACTAAATTACCCTTTCTAGATAGCCCACAGAAAATCACATTTAAGTTTAATTTACACTAAATTACCCTTTCTAGATAGCCCACAGAAAATCACATTTAAGTTTAATTTATACTAAATTACCCTTTCTAGATAACCGACAGAAAATCACATTTAAGTTTAATTTACACTAAATTATCCTTTCTAGATAGCCCACAGAAAATCACATTTAAGTTTAATTTATACTAAATTACCCTTTCTAGATAGCCCACAGAAAATCACATTTAAGTTTAATTTATACTAAACTAGGGCATGCCCGTACTATATATATATCTAAAATTATATCCCCCCCCCTCTATTTACATGAAATGGTTTGGTCCAAAGCGAACGGCTTGCGAGTACGGTGACAATCCCCCCCCTCTATTTACATGAAATGTTTTGGTCCAAAGCGAACGGCTTGCGAGTACGGTGACAATCCCCCCCCTCTATTTACATGAAATGGTTTGGTCCAAAGCGAACGGCTTGCGGAGTTTGGTAAAGAAATCGCCATAGCGTGCACAAACGCGCAGGAAAGCGAAAGAATCGCAAAGTAGTTTTAATTAGTTTTAAAACATAGTTTAACGCCAACATAGTTTGCCAACGTGAAATAAATGAATACGCTCTCAAATGTGCCGTCCGAGGCAGAGTCTGTTCGCCACGTTCGGCACACGTGATAGCTCGCTGCTCTCTGATTGGTTGAATCGTTTTTTGGACATAGCTCGCTAACTACTTGTCCGATTAATATGAAACCTTGAAAAGGCACATCCTCGGGTCCCCAGCAATATACCTGGCAAGTTTAAAGTATATCGGACCCGTGGTTGTCGAGAAACAGCGGTCACAGACATACAGACATACATACATACATACATACACACAGAGATTACTGGAATTATAGATAGATTACCCTTTCTAGATAGCCCACAGAAAATCACATTTAAGTTTAATTTATACTAAATTACCCTTTCTAGATAACCCACAGAAAATCACATTTAAGTTTAATTTATACTAAATTACCCTTTCTAGATAGCCCACAGAAAATCACATTTAAGTTTAATTTACACTAAATTACCCTTTCTAGATAGCCCACAGAAAATCACATTTAAGTTTAATTTACACTAAATTACGCTTTCTAGATAGCCCACAGAAAATCACATTTAAGTTTAATTTACACTAAATTACGCTTTCTAGATAGCCCAAAGAAAATCACATTTAAGTTTAATTTATACTAAATTACCCTTTCTAGATAGCCCACAGAAAATCACATTTAAGTTTAATTTTTTTTTTTTTTTTTTTTTTTTTTTTTTTTGTATACAAGATCGAGGCTCGTGAAAGAGCGAACATTAATCACACAGAAAGACAAACCGACACATAAAACAAAACATAAACATAAAACATAACATAGGGAGCGGTAGACAAGATGGGGAGAGAGGGGGAAGGACACAAACACAACATTTGAGAGCAGGGACCGAGAGACATGGAGACATCGAGAGATCTGAGAGAGGGTGAGGGCTTTGGGGGGGGGGGGCGTGGGAAGGGGGCAGTGGGAGAGGTATAAAACATATGGACACTGCCAGGACTTCCAGGAAAGAAGTTGGAATTTCAAACAAGGTGGATCTGGGGTGAATTAGCGGGGGTAGAAAAGATCAAGGTTTTGGATGGGGGAAGATAAGAGATGGTGGTGAACAGCTGTTTTAAAGACCTGGAGGGAGGAGTGGGATTGAAGGGAGTGAGGGAGTTTGTTCCAGAGGCGGGAGAAAAGAGGAATGAAAGAGTGAAGGTGAGCGGAGAGCCGAGATTTCGGCAGTTTAACCATCAGAGGGTTGCTGGCAGATCTTGTGCGACCTGTAGGAATATTTGGGGGACAGAGCACAGAGAGAGCTGGGGGTGCAAGGCCGGAGAGGAGTCGGTAGAAGACAGAAAGACCACCTACCTGCCTGCGGTGAGTGAGTGAAAGGCCCTCAGAGATAGCTTCATCGCGGGAGATTCCAATAATTCTGAAAGCTTTGGTTTCAACAGCGTGAAGCCGAGCTAGGTGTGAGGCAGGAGCACCGGCCCATAGGGGAGAACAGTATTCCATTGAGCTGCGGATGAAAGCCTTGTATGTGGTGAGGAGCTCAGGTGTGCCGAGGAAGGACTTCGCACGACGGAGGATGCCCAGTCGGCGACTGGCTTTGGAGGCCAGCTTGGAAATGTGGTTTTCCCAAGAAAGATCATGGCAGATAGTGAGACCCAAAATCTTGAGCGACAGAACTTCTTGGAGAGGATTGTTGAGAAAGTAGATGGGAGGGTTGTCCAGTCGATCTTTTCGGAGAGACATAGTAAGAGTGTGAGATTTGTCAGGATTGAAAGACATGTTCCACTTGTTTGACCAGTCTGTGATTTTGTCCAGGTCTTCAGAGAGTGAGGAGGCAGCAGACTGCCGATCTGAGGGAAGAGGAATGGAGCGGCAGAGAGTGGAGTCATCAGCAAAGAGATAGAGAGGATTTTCGAGAGAGTCAGAGAGATCATTGATGAAGACCAGAAAAAGCACGGGGCCCAGAACACTGCCTTGGGGAACTCCAGCCTGAACAGGAAGAGGAGATGAGAGAAACCCATTCAGGGCCACACGTTGACGACGACTAGAGAGGAAGTCCGCCAGCCATGCGTGGAGATTTCCATGGATACCAAAGGAGGAGAGTTTGGTGAGCAGAGCGGGGTGCCAGACCGTGTCGAAGGCACGTGATATGTCGAGGGAGACAGCTCTAATTTCCTGTTTGGCATTGAGGACCTCCATCCATTGTTGAGACAGCAGAAGCAGCATGTCCAGAGTAGAGTGACCTGGTCTGAAACCAAATTGATGATCAGAGATCAAGCCATTGGAGAAGAGGAAAGATTTCATATCAGAAGCAATGATGGATTCCATGACTTTGCTGATAATTGGGAGAAGGCTGATTGGTCTGTAGTTGCTAGGATCTGTTTTTGCACCTTTTTTGTGCAAAGCGGTGATGTTGGCTGATTTCCAAGCAGATGGCAGTTGACCTTGAGCAAAAGAGAGGGTGAAGAGAACAGAGAGAGGGTGAGATAGAGCAGCAGGGCAGGATTTTAGGACCC
This sequence comes from Myxine glutinosa, assembly GCF_964187855.1. NCBI lineage: Eukaryota > Metazoa > Chordata > Myxini > Myxiniformes > Myxinidae > Myxine > Myxine glutinosa. Next base: position 4,116,553 of record NC_136272.1, on the reverse strand, counting down.
GTGGGCTGATGCCGTCGGGTCCAGTTGCAGAATCAGAGTCGAGGGTTGACAGAAACTTTTCCACCTTGTCAGGAGGAAAGGACACGGAGTCCAGAAGCAGCAGGGTACGACTGGGTATGGTGGGTACAGAGAGGGATGGGTTTGGGACACAAGATTTAGAGGCAAACACAGAGTTGAGGCATTCAGCTTTTTCACGTGCGGAGTCAGCTGTGTAGCCGTTTGAGGTAAGGGAGGGGATGGAGGGGGAACAAACACCAGAAACGGATTTGACCAGACGCCACCAGGATTTGGAAGAGGGAGACAGATAAGAGAGTTCGGTCTTGAGAACGGAGAGATATTGTTTCCTGGCTCTCCTGAGGGTGGACACACACTTGTTTCGGGCTTTGTGAAAGGAAATGAGATTTCCTTCCGTTGGATTTGCTTTCCAGGAGACGAAGGCAAGTTGTTTCTGGGCAACAGCCTCACCACAAGATTCCGTGTACCATGGACGGGAGGAAGGGTATGACAACTGAAGACGAGATGGGATAAATCTGTGCATGAGAGAGAGCAATTTACTTTGGAAGAATTCCCAGGATGAGTTGATGTCAGAGGTGGTAGAGATGGGAGACCAGTCCAGATGATTGATGGCTGCTTGAAGACCGTGCCAGTTGGCCTGAGTGAAATGCCAGACTCGTCGACGCTGAGCAGGCTCCCTGAGGATGGTCAGAGAGATGTCCACTTTAACAAGGACATGATCAGATGATCCGATCGGAGCAGAAGAAGAGCAGCAGACATTTTCAGGGAAGTTAGTCATAACCAAGTCCAGAAGAGAAGATGTTCCATTGACTGAGATCCGGGTCGGGAAATTGACAGATTGTGTCAGTCCCAGTGAGTCGCAGAAGTCCTTTGCTGAGGAGCCATGGCTGGTGAGAGAGGTACCCACACCCAGCCAACTGGCATGATGACAGTTGAAATCACCACATATGAGGAAGAGAGAGTTGGGATGAGTAGATAGAAGTTGGTCCATATCATCAGACAGCGAGATGTAGATGGAGTCATTGCTGTTTGGTGGACGGTACAACACACATATGAACAAGAGGTGGGAGCGAAGGGGAAGCCGTAGCCAGAGGTATTCCTGGGGGTGAGGTGGAGAGAGTGCAGTGCAGGGCGAGTGAGGAAGAGAGTTTTTGATAAAGATAGCAACCCCGCCTCCAGGACGAGGCTCAGGTCTATCATACCGGAGGAGGGAGTAGCCCGGGAGAGATACTATGGAATCAGAGACATCATAAAGGAGGAAAGTTTCTGTTAAGCAGATCACGTCTGGTTTGACAGAAGCAACCTGTATGGAGAGATCAGTTAAGTTTGAACGAAGGCCCCGGATGTTTGAGGTCCATACCGTTAATGAAGAGGAAGGGGGAGCATCAGATACAGAACAGGGGGGAGGAGGGGTAGGGTAAGATGTGGAAGAGGTGGAAGAGGTAGGGAGAGCTGTTGAAGGTGTGTCAGAGATTTCAGAATAGCTCGGAGAAAGGGAAGGATGGGGCGGACAAAAGGTTTGATGGTGATTGGGTGAGCCACAATGAGGTGTTATTTGAGGAGGGGGAAGAGCGAGGCAGAAGGTTGGGGGAGATGGAGGTGAGAGTTTGAAGGGGGAAGAAGCGGGGAGGACGCTTTGAGGAGGGGGAGTGAGAGGGGGGAAATTGAGAAGCAATGAGGGTGGGGAGATTTGAAGGGGAGGGGTGAGGGGGGAGTTTGGGAGGGAAGGGACAAGGGGAGGGATTTGAAAGGGATGGGATATGGGGGAGATTTGGAGGGGAGGGGTGAGGCAGGAGTCTAGGAGGGGAGGGGCGAGGGGGCGTCTTGGCGGGGAGGGGTGAGGGGGTAGTTTAGGAGGGAGGGGGCAAGGGGGGAGATTTGAAAGGGATGGGTGATGGGGAAGATTTGGAGGGGAGGGGTAAAATTTATACTAAATTTTATATACTTTATAATTTATACTAAATTACCCTTTCTAGATAGCCCACAGAAAATCACATTTAAGTTTAATTTATACTAAATTACCCTTTCTAGATAGCCCACAGAAAATCACATTTAAGTTTAATTTATACTAAATTACCCTTTCTAGATAGCCCACAGAAAATCACATTTAAGTTTAATTTATACTAAATTACCCTTTCTAGATAGCCCACAGAAAATCACATTTAAGTTTAATTTACACTAAATTACCCTTTCTAGATAGCCCACAGAAAATTACATTTAAGTTTAATTTATACTAAATTACCCTTTCTAGATAGCCCACAGAAAATTACATTTAAGTTTAATTTATACTAAATTACCCTTTCTAGATAGCCCACAGAAAATCACATTTAAGTTTAATTTATACGAAATTACCCTTTCTACATAGCCCACAGAAAATCACATTTAAGTTTAATTTATACTAAATTACCCTTTCTACATAGCCCACAGAAAATCACATTTAAGTTTAATTTATACTAAATTACCCTTTCTACATAGCCCACAGAAAATCACATTTAAGTTTAATTTATACTAAATTACCCTTTCTAGATAACCCACAGAAAATCACATTTAAGTTTAATTTACACTAAATTAACCTTTCTAGATAGCCCACAGGAAATCACATTTAAGTTTAATTTACACTAAATTACCCTTTCTACATAGCCCACAGAAAATCACATTTAAGTTTAATTTATACTAAATTAACCTTTCTAGATAGCCCACAGAAAATCACATTTAAGTTTAATTTATACGAAAATTACCCTTTCTAGATAACCCACAGAAAATCACATTTAAGTTTAATTTATACTAAATTACCCTTTCTAGATAACCCACAGAAAATCACATTTAAGTTTAATTTATACTAAATTACCCTTTCTAGATAGCCCACAGAAAATCCCCTTTAAATTTAATTTATACTAAATTACCCTTTCTAGATAGCCCAGAGAAAATCACATTTAAGTTTAATTTATACTAAATTACCCTTTCTAGATAGCCCACAGGAAATCACATTTAAGTTTAATTTATACTAAATTACCCTTTCTAAATAGCCCACAGAAAATCACATTTAAGTTTAATTTATACTAAATTACCCTTTCTAGATAGCCCACAGAAAATCACATTTAAGTTTAATTTATACTAAATTAACCTTTCTAGATAGCCCACAGGAAATCACATTTAAGTTTAATTTATACTAAATTACCCTTTCTAGATAGCCCAGAGAAAATCACATTTAAGTTTAATTTATACTAAATTACCCTTTCTAGATAGCCCACAGAAAATCACATTTAAGTTTAATTTATACTAAATTACCCTTTCTAGATAGCCCACAGAAAATCACATTTAAGTTTAATTTATACTAAATTACCCTTTCTAGATAGCCCACAGGAAATCACATTTAAGTTTAATTTACACTAAATTACCCTTGCTACATAGCCCACAGAAAATCACATTTAAGTTTAATTTATACTAAATTAACCTTTCTAGATAGCCCACAGAAAATCACATTTAAGTTTAATTTATACGAAAATTACCCTTTCTAGATAACCCACAGAAAATCACATTTAAGTTTAATTTATACTAAATTACCCTTTCTAGATAGCCCACAGAAAATCACATTTAAGTTTAATTTATACTAAATTACCCTTTCTAGATAGCCCAGAGAAAATCACATTTAAGTTTAATTTATACTAAATTACCCTTTCTAGATAGCCCACAGGAAATCACATTTAAGTTTAATTTATACTAAATTACCCTTTCTAGATAGCCCACAGAAAATCACATTTAAGTTTAATTTATACTAAATTACCCTTTCTAGATAGCCCACAGAAAATCACATTTAAGTTTAATTTATACTAAATTAACCTTTCTAGATAGCCCACAGGAAATCACATTTAAGTTTAATTTATACTAAATTACCCTTTCTAGATAGCCCACAGAAAATCACATTTAAGTTTAATTTATACTAAATTACCCTTTCTAGATAGCCCAGAGAAAATCACATTTAAGTTTAATTTATACTAAATTACCCTTTCTAGATAGCCCACAGAAAATCACATTTAAGTTTAATTTATACGAAAATTACCCTTTCTAGATAACCCACAGAAAATCACATTTAAGTTTAATTTATACTAAATTACCCTTTCTAGATAGCCCACAGAAAATCACATTTAAGTTTAATTTATACTAAATTACCCTTTCTAGATAGCCCAGAGAAAATCACATTTAAGTTTAATTTATACTAAATTTACCCTTTCTAGATAGCCCACAGGAAATCACATTTAAGTTTAATTTATACTAAATTACCCTTTCTAGATAGCCCACAGAAAATCACATTTAAGTTTAATTTATACTAAATTACCCTTTCTAGATAGCCCACAGAAAATCACATTTAAGTTTAATTTATACTAAATTAACCTTTCTAGATAGCCCACAGGAAATCACATTTAAGTTTATTTTATACTAAATTACCCTTTCAAGATAGCCCACAGAAAATCACATTTAAGTTTAATTTATACTAAATTACCCTTTCTAAATAGCCCACAGAAAATCACATTTAAGTTTAATTTATACTAAATTACCCTTTCTAAATAGCCCCCAGAAAATCACATTTAAGTTTATTTTATACTAAATTACCCTTTCTAGATAGCCCACAGAAAATCACATTTAAGTTTATTTTATACTAAATTGCCCTTTCTAGATAGCCCACAGGAAATCACATTTAAGTTTAATTTATACTAAATTACCCTTTCTAAATAGCCCACAGAAAATCACATTTAAGTTTATTTTATACTAAATTGCCCTTTCTAGATAGCCCACAGGAAATCACATTTAAGTTTAATTTATACTAAATTACCCTTTCTAAATAGCCCACAGAAAATCACATTTAAGTTTAATTTACACGAAATTAACCTTTCTAGATAGCCCACAGAAAATCACATTTAAGTTTAATTTACACTAAATTGCCCTTTCTAGATAGCCCACAGAAAATCACATTTAAGTTTAATTTACACGAAATTAACCTTTCTAGATAGCCCACAGAAAATCACATTTAAGTTTAATTTATACTAAATTGCCCTTTCTAGATAGCCCACAGAAAATCACATTTAAGTTTAATTTACACGAAATTAACCTTTCTAGATAGCCCACAGAAAATCACATTTAAGTTTAATTTACACTAAATTACCCTTTCTAGATAGCCCACAGAAAATCACATTTAAGTTTAATTTACACTAAATTACCCTTTCTACATAGCCCACAGAAAATCACATTTAAGTTTAATTTACACTAAATTACCCTTTCTAGATAGCCCACAGAAAATCACATTTAAGTTTAATTTACACGAAATTAACCTTTCTAGATAGCCCACAGAAAATCACATTTAAGTTTAATTTACACTAAATTACCCTTTCTAGATAACCCACAGAAAATCACATTTAAGTTTAATTTATACTAAATTACCCTTTCTAGATAGCCCACAGAAAATCACATTTAAGTTTAATTTACACTAAATTACCCTTTCTAGATGGCCCACAGAAAATCACATTTAAGTTTAATTTATACTAAATTACCCTTTCTAGATAGCCCACAGAAAATCACATTTAAGTTTAATTTATACTAAATTACCCTTTCTAGATAGCCCACAGAAAATCACATTTAAGTTTAATTTATACTAAATTACCCTTTCTAAATAGCCCCCAGAAAATCACATTTAAGTTTATTTTATACTAAATTACCCTTTCTAGATAGCCCACAGAAAATCACATTTAAGTTTATTTTATACTAAATTGCCCTTTCTAGATAGCCCACAGGAAATCACATTTAAGTTTAATTTATACTAAATTACCCTTTCTAAATAGCCCACAGAAAATCACATTTAAGTTTATTTTATACTAAATTGCCCTTTCTAGATAGCCCACAGGAAATCACATTTAAGTTTAATTTATACTAAATTACCCTTTCTAAATAGCCCACAGAAAATCACATTTAAGTTTAATTTATACTAAATTACCCTTTCTAGATAGCCCACAGAAAATCACATTTAAGTTTAATTTATACTAAATTACCCTTTCTAGATAGCCCACAGAAAATCACATTTAAGTTTAATTTACACGAAATTAACCTTTCTAGATAGCCCACAGAAAATCACATTTAAGTTTAATTTACACTAAATTACCCTTTCTAGATAGCCCACAGAAAATCACATTTAAGTTTAATTTACACTAAATTACCCTTTCTACATAGCCCACAGAAAATCACATTTAAGTTTAATTTACACTAAATTACCCTTTCTAGATAGCCCACAGAAAATCACATTTAAGTTTAATTTACACGAAATTAACCTTTCTAGATAGCCCACAGAAAATCACATTTAAGTTTAATTTACACTAAATTACCCTTTCTAGATAACCCACAGAAAATCACATTTAAGTTTAATTTATACTAAATTACCCTTTCTAGATAGCCCACAGAAAATCACATTTAAGTTTAATTTACACTAAATTACCCTTTCTAGATGGCCCACAGAAAATCACATTTAAGTTTAATTTATACTAAATTACCCTTTCTAGATAGCCCACAGAAAATCACATTTAAGTTTAATTTATACTAAATTACCCTTTCTAGATAGCCCACAGAAAATCACATTTAAGTTTAATTTACACTAAATTACCCTTTCTAGATAGCCCACAGAAAATCACATTTAAGTTTAATTTACACTAAATTACCCTTTCTTGATAGCCCACAGAAAATCACATTTAAGTTTAATTTACACTAAATTAACCTTTCTAGATAGCCCACAGAAAATTACATTTAAGTTTAATTTATACTAAATTACCCTTTCTAGATAGCCCACAGAAAATTACATTTAAGTTTAATTTATACGAAAATTACCCTTTCTAGATAACCCACAGGAAATCACATTTAAGTTTAATTTATACTAAATTACCCTTTCTAGATAGCCCAGAGAAAATTACATTTAAGTTTAATTTATACGAAAATTACCCTTTCTAGATAGCCCACAGAAAATTACATTTAAGTTTAATTTATACGAAAATTACCCTTTCTAGATAACCCACAGGAAATCACATTTAAGTTTAATTTATACTAAATTACCCTTTCTAGATAACCCACAGAAAATCACATTTAAGTTTAATTTACACTAAATTAACCTTTCTAGATAGCCCACAGGAAATCACATTTAAGTTTAATTTACACTAAATTACCCTTTCTAGATAGCCCACAGGAAATCACATTTAAGTTTAATTTATACTAAATTACCCTTTCTAGATAGCCCACAGAAAATCACATTTAAGTTTAATTTACACTAAATTACCCTTTCTAGATAGCCCACAGAAAATCACATTTAAGTTTAATTTACACTAAATTACCCTTTCTAGATAGCCCACAGAAAATCACATTTAAGTTTAATTTATACTAAATTACCCTTTCTAGATAGCCCACAGAAAATCACATTTAAGTTTAATTTACACTAAATTACCCTTTCTAGATAGCCCACAGAAAATCACATTTAAGTTTAATTTATACTAAATTACCCTTTCTAGATAGCCCACAGAAAATCACATTTAAGTTTAATTTATACTAAATTACCCTTTCTAGATAACCCACAGAAAATCACATTTAAGTTTAATTTATACTAAATTACCCTTTCTAGATAGCCCACAGAAAATCACATTTAAGTTTAATTTATACTAAATTACCCTTTCTAGATAGCCCACAGAAAATCACATTTAAGTTTAATTTACACTAAATTACCCTTTCTAGATAGCCCACAGAAAATCACATTTAAGTTTAATTTATACTAAATTACCCTTTCTAGATAACCGACAGAAAATCACATTTAAGTTTAATTTACACTAAATTATCCTTTCTAGATAGCCCACAGAAAATCACATTTAAGTTTAATTTATACTAAATTACCCTTTCTAGATAGCCCACAGAAAATCACATTTAAGTTTAATTTATACTAAACTAGGGCATGCCCGTACTATATATATATCTAAAATTATATCCCCCCCCTCTATTTACATGAAATGGTTTGGTCCAAAGCGAACGGCTTGCGAGTACGGTGACAATCCCCCCCCTCTATTTACATGAAATGTTTTGGTCCAAAGCGAACGGCTTGCGAGTACGGTGACAATCCCCCCCCCCTCTATTTACATGAAATGGTTTGGTCCAAAGCGAACGGCTTGCGGAGTTTGGTAAAGAAATCGCCATAGCGTGCACAAACGCGCAGGAAAGCGAAAGAATCGCAAAGTAGTTTTAATTAGTTTTAAAACATAGTTTAACGCCAACATAGTTTGCCAACGTGAAATAAATGAATACGCTCTCAAATGTGCCGTCCGAGGCAGAGTCTGTTCGCCACGTTCGGCACACGTGATAGCTCGCTGCTCTCTGATTGGTTGAATCGTTTTTTGGACATAGCTCGCTAACTACTTGTCCGATTAATATGAAACCTTGAAAAGGCACATCCTCGGGTCCCCAGCAATATACCTGGCAAGTTTAAAGTATATCGGACCCGTGGTTGTCGAGAAACAGCGGTCACAGACATACAGACATACATACATACATACATACACACAGAGATTACTGGAATTATAGATAGATTACCCTTTCTAGATAGCCCACAGAAAATCACATTTAAGTTTAATTTATACTAAATTACCCTTTCTAGATAACCCACAGAAAATCACATTTAAGTTTAATTTATACTAAATTACCCTTTCTAGATAGCCCACAGAAAATCACATTTAAGTTTAATTTACACTAAATTACCCTTTCTAGATAGCCCACAGAAAATCACATTTAAGTTTAATTTACACTAAATTACGCTTTCTAGATAGCCCACAGAAAATCACATTTAAGTTTAATTTACACTAAATTACGCTTTCTAGATAGCCCACAGAAAATCACATTTAAGTTTAATTTATACTAAATTACCCTTTCTAGATAGCCCACAGAAAATCACATTTAAGTTTAATTTATACTAAATTACCCTTTCTAGATAGCCCACAGAAAATCACATTTAAGTTTAATTTATACTAAATTACCCTTTCTAGATAGCCCACAGAAAATCACATTTAAGTTTAATTTATACTAAATTACCCTTTCTAGATAGCCCACAGAAAATCACATTTAAGTTTAATTTGTACTAAATTACCCTTTCTAGATAGCCCACAGAAAATCACATTTAAGTTTAATTTACACTAAATTACCCTTTCTAGATAGCCCACAGAAAATTACATTTAAGTTTAATTTATACTAAATTACCCTTTCTAGATAGCCCACAGAAAATTACATTTAAGTTTAATTTATACTAAATTACCCTTTCTAGATAGCCCACAGAAAATCACATTTAAGTTTAATTTATACGAAATTACCCTTTCTACATAGCCCACAGAAAATCACATTTAAGTTTAATTTATACTAAATTACCCTTTCTACATAGCCCACAGAAAATCACATTTAAGTTTAATTTATACTAAATTACCCTTTCTACATAGCCCACAGAAAATCACATTTAAGTTTAATTTATACTAAATTACCCTTTCTAGATAACCCACAGAAAATCACATTTAAGTTTAATTTACACTAAATTAACCTTTCTAGATAGCCCACAGGAAATCACATTTAAGTTTAATTTACACTAAATTACCCTTTCTACATAGCCCACAGAAAATCACATTTAAGTTTAAGTTATACTAAATTAACCTTTCTAGATAGCCCACAGAAAATCACATTTAAGTTTAATTTATACGAAAATTACCCTTTCTAGATAACCCACAGAAAATCACATTTAAGTTTAATTTATACTAAATTACCCTTTCTAGATAACCCACAGAAAATCACATTTAAGTTTAATTTATACTAAATTACCCTTTCTAGATAGCCCACAGAAAATCACATTTAAGTTTAATTTATACTAAATTACCCTTTCTAGATAGCCCAGAGAAAATCACATTTAAGTTTAATTTATACTAAATTACCCTTTCTAGATAGCCCACAGGAAATCACATTTAAGTTTAATTTATACTAAATTACCCTTTCTAAATAGCCCACAGAAAATCACATTTAAGTTTAATTTATACTAAATTACCCTTTCTAGATAGCCCACAGAAAATCACATTTAAGTTTAATTTATACTAAATTAACCTTTCTAGATAGCCCACAGGAAATCACATTTAAGTTTAATTTATACTAAATTACCCTTTCTAGATAGCCCAGAGAAAATCACATTTAAGTTTAATTTATACTAAATTACCCTTTCTAGATAGCCCACAGAAAATCACATTTAAGTTTAATTTATACTAAATTACCCTTTCTAGATAGCCCACAGAAAATCACATTTAAGTTTAATTTATACTAAATTACCCTTTCTAGATAGCCCACAGGAAATCACATTTAAGTTTAATTTACACTAAATTACCCTTGCTACATAGCCCACAGAAAATCACATTTAAGTTTAATTTATACTAAATTAACCTTTCTAGATAGCCCACAGAAAATCACATTTAAGTTTAATTTATACGAAAATTACCCTTTCTAGATAACCCACAGAAAATCACATTTAAGTTTAATTTATACTAAATTACCCTTTCTAGATAGCCCACAGAAAATCACATTTAAGTTTAATTTATACTAAATTACCCTTTCTAGATAGCCCAGAGAAAATCACATTTAAGTTTAATTTATACTAAATTACCCTTTCTAGATAGCCCACAGGAAATCACATTTAAGTTTAATTTATACTAAATTACCCTTTCTAGATAGCCCACAGAAAATCACATTTAAGTTTAATTTATACTAAATTACCCTTTCTAGATAGCCCACAGAAAATCACATTTAAGTTTAATTTATACTAAATTAACCTTTCTAGATAGCCCACAGGAAATCACATTTAAGTTTAATTTATACTAAATTACCCTTTCTAGATAGCCCACAGAAAATCACATTTAAGTTTAATTTATACGAAAATTACCCTTTCTAGATAACCCACAGAAAATCACATTTAAGTTTAATTTATACTAAATTACCCTTTCTAGATAGCCCACAGAAAATCACATTTAAGTTTAATTTATACTAAATTACCCTTTCTAGATAGCCCAGAGAAAATCACATTTAAGTTTAATTTATACTAAATTTACCCTTTCTAGATAGCCCACAGGAAATCACATTTAAGTTTAATTTATACTAAATTACCCTTTCTAGATAGCCCACAGAAAATCACATTTAAGTTTAATTTATACTAAATTACCCTTTCTAGATAGCCCACAGAAAATCACATTTAAGTTTAATTTATACTAAATTAACCTTTCTAGATAGCCCACAGGAAATCACATTTAAGTTTATTTTATACTAAATTACCCTTTCAAGATAGCCCACAGAAAATCACATTTAAGTTTAATTTATACTAAATTACCCTTTCTAAATAGCCCACAGAAAATCACATTTAAGTTTAATTTATACTAAATTACCCTTTCTAAATAGCCCCCAGAAAATCACATTTAAGTTTATTTTATACTAAATTACCCTTTCTAGATAGCCCACAGAAAATCACATTTAAGTTTATTTTATACTAAATTGCCCTTTCTAGATAGCCCACAGGAAATCACATTTAAGTTTAATTTATACTAAATTACCCTTTCTAAATAGCCCACAGAAAATCACATTTAAGTTTATTTTATACTAAATTGCCCTTTCTAGATAGCCCACAGGAAATCACATTTAAGTTTAATTTATACTAAATTACCCTTTCTAAATAGCCCACAGAAAATCACATTTAAGTTTAATTTATACTAAATTACCCTTTCTAGATAGCCCACAGAAAATCACATTTAAGTTTAATTTATACTAAATTACCCTTTCTAGATAGCCCACAGAAAATCACATTTAAGTTTAATTTACACGAAATTAACCTTTCTAGATAGCCCACAGAAAATCACATTTAAGTTTAATTTACACTAAATTACCCTTTCTAGATAGCCCACAGAAAATCACATTTAAGTTTAATTTACACTAAATTACCCTTTCTACATAGCCCACAGAAAATCACATTTAAGTTTAATTTACACTAAATTACCCTTTCTAGATAGCCCACAGAAAATCACATTTAAGTTTAATTTACACGAAATTAACCTTTCTAGATATCCCACAGAAAATCACATTTAAGTTTAATTTACACTAAATTACCCTTTCTAGATAACCCACAGAAAATCACATTTAAGTTTAATTTATACTAAATTACCCTTTCTAGATAGCCCACAGAAAATCACATTTAAGTTTAATTTACACTAAATTACCCTTTCTAGATGGCCCACAGAAAATCACATTTAAGTTTAATTTATACTAAATTACCCTTTCTAGATAGCCCACAGAAAATCACATTTAAGTTTAATTTATACTAAATTACCCTTTCTAGATAGCCCACAGAAAATCACATTTAAGTTTAATTTACACTAAATTACCCTTTCTAGATAGCCCACAGAAAATCACATTTAAGTTTAATTTACACTAAATTACCCTTTCTTGATAGCCCACAGAAAATCACATTTAAGTTTAATTTACACTAAATTAACCTTTCTAGATAGCCCACAGAAAATTACATTTAAGTTTAATTTATACTAAATTACCCTTTCTAGATAGCCCACAGAAAATTACATTTAAGTTTAATTTATACGAAAATTACCCTTTCTAGATAACCCACAGGAAATCACATTTAAGTTTAATTTATACTAAATTACCCTTTCTAGATAGCCCAGAGAAAATTACATTTAAGTTTAATTTATACGAAAATTACCCTTTCTAGATAGCCCACAGAAAATTACATTTAAGTTTAATTTATACGAAAATTACCCTTTCTAGATAACCCACAGGAAATCACATTTAAGTTTAATTTATACTAAATTACCCTTTCTAGATAACCCACAGAAAATCACATTTAAGTTTAATTTACACTAAATTAACCTTTCTAGATAGCCCACAGGAAATCACATTTAAGTTTAATTTACACTAAATTACCCTTTCTAGATAGCCCACAGGAAATCACATTTAAGTTTAATTTATACTAAATTACCCTTTCTAGATAGTCCACAGAAAATCACATTTAAGTTTAATTTACACTAAATTACCCTTTCTAGATAGCCCACAGAAAATCACATTTAAGTTTAATTTACACTAAATTACCCTTTCTAGATAGCCCACAGAAAATCACATTTAAGTTTAATTTATACTAAATTACCCTTTCTAGATAGCCCACAGAAAATCACATTTAAGTTTAATTTACACTAAATTACCCTTTCTAGATAGCCCACAGAAAATCACATTTAAGTTTAATTTATACTAAATTACCCTTTCTAGATAGCCCACAGAAAATCACATTTAAGTTTAATTTATACTAAATTACCCTTTCTAGATAACCCACAGAAAATCACATTTAAGTTTAATTTATACTAAATTACCCTTTCTAGATAGCCCACAGAAAATCACATTTAAGTTTAATTTATACTAAATTACCCTTTCTAGATAGCCCACAGAAAATCACATTTAAGTTTAATTTACACTAAATTACCCTTTCTAGATAGCCCACAGAAAATCACATTTAAGTTTAATTTATACTAAATTACCCTTTCTAGATAACCGACAGAAAATCACATTTAAGTTTAATTTACACTAAATTATCCTTTCTAGATAGCCCACAGAAAATCACATTTAAGTTTAATTTATACTAAATTACCCTTTCTAGATAGCCCACAGAAAATCACATTTAAGTTTAATTTATACTAAATTACCCTTTCTAGATAGCCCACAGAAAATCACATTTAAGTTTAATTTATACTAAATTACCCTTTCTAGATAGCCCACAGAAAATCACATTTAAGTTTAATTTATACTAAATTACCCTTTCTAGATAGCCCACAGAAAATCACATTTAAGTTTAATTTATACTAAATTACCCTTTCTAGATAGCCCACAGAAAATCACATTTAAGTTTAATTTGTACTAAATTACCCTTTCTAGATAGCCCACAGAAAATCACATTTAAGTTTAATTTACACTAAATTACCCTTTCTAGATAGCCCACAGAAAATTACATTTAAGTTTAATTTATACTAAATTACCCTTTCTAGATAGCCCACAGAAAATTACATTTAAGTTTAATTTATACTAAATTACCCTTTCTAGATAGCCCACAGAAAATCACATTTAAGTTTAATTTATACGAAATTACCCTTTCTACATAGCCCACAGAAAATCACATTTAAGTTTAATTTATACTAAATTACCCTTTCTACATAGCCCACAGAAAATCACATTTAAGTTTAATTTATACTAAATTACCCTTTCTACATAGCCCACAGAAAATCACATTTAAGTTTAATTTATACTAAATTACCCTTTCTAGATAACCCACAGAAAATCACATTTAAGTTTAATTTACACTAAATTAACCTTTCTAGATAGCCCACAGGAAATCACATTTAAGTTTAATTTACACTAAATTACCCTTTCTACATAGCCCACAGAAAATCACATTTAAGTTTAAGTTATACTAAATTAACCTTTCTAGATAGCCCACAGAAAATCACATTTAAGTTTAATTTATACGAAAATTACCCTTTCTAGATAACCCACAGAAAATCACATTTAAGTTTAATTTATACTAAATTACCCTTTCTAGATAACCCACAGAAAATCACATTTAAGTTTAATTTATACTAAATTACCCTTTCTAGATAGCCCACAGAAAATCACATTTAAGTTTAATTTATACTAAATTACCCTTTCTAGATAGCCCAGAGAAAATCACATTTAAGTTTAATTTATACTAAATTACCCTTTCTAGATAGCCCACAGGAAATCACATTTAAGTTTAATTTATACTAAATTACCCTTTCTAAATAGCCCACAGAAAATCACATTTAAGTTTAATTTATACTAAATTACCCTTTCTAGATAGCCCACAGAAAATCACATTTAAGTTTAATTTATACTAAATTAACCTTTCTAGATAGCCCACAGGAAATCACATTTAAGTTTAATTTATACTAAATTACCCTTTCTAGATAGCCCAGAGAAAATCACATTTAAGTTTAATTTATACTAAATTACCCTTTCTAGATAGCCCACAGAAAATCACATTTAAGTTTAATTTATACTAAATTACCCTTTCTAGATAGCCCACAGAAAATCACATTTAAGTTTAATTTATACTAAATTACCCTTTCTAGATAGCCCACAGGAAATCACATTTAAGTTTAATTTACACTAAATTACCCTTGCTACATAGCCCACAGAAAATCACATTTAAGTTTAATTTATACTAAATTAACCTTTCTAGATAGCCCACAGAAAATCACATTTAAGTTTAATTTATACGAAAATTACCCTTTCTAGATAACCCACAGAAAATCACATTTAAGTTTAATTTATACTAAATTACCCTTTCTAGATAGCCCACAGAAAATCACATTTAAGTTTAATTTATACTAAATTACCCTTTCTAGATAGCCCAGAGAAAATCACATTTAAGTTTAATTTATACTAAATTACCCTTTCTTGATAGCCCACAGGAAATCACATTTAAGTTTAATTTATACTAAATTACCCTTTCTAGATAGCCCACAGAAAATCACATTTAAGTTTAATTTATACTAAATTACCCTTTCTAGATAGCCCACAGAAAATCACATTTAAGTTTAATTTATACTAAATTAACCTTTCTAGATAGCCCACAGGAAATCACATTTAAGTTTAATTTATACTAAATTACCCTTTCTAGATAGCCCACAGAAAATCACATTTAAGTTTAATTTATACGAAAATTACCCTTTCTAGATAACCCACAGAAAATCACATTTAAGTTTAATTTATACTAAATTACCCTTTCTAGATAGCCCACAGAAAATCACATTTAAGTTTAATTTATACTAAATTACCCTTTCTAGATAGCCCAGAGAAAATCACATTTAAGTTTAATTTATACTAAATTTACCCTTTCTAGATAGCCCACAGGAAATCACATTTAAGTTTAATTTATACTAAATTACCCTTTCTAGATAGCCCACAGAAAATCACATTTAAGTTTAATTTATACTAAATTACCCTTTCTAGATAGCCCACAGAAAATCACATTTAAGTTTAATTTATACTAAATTAACCTTTCTAGATAGCCCACAGGAAATCACATTTAAGTTTATTTTATACTAAATTACCCTTTCAAGATAGCCCACAGAAAATCACATTTAAGTTTAATTTATACTAAATTACCCTTTCTAAATAGCCCACAGAAAATCACATTTAAGTTTAATTTATACTAAATTACCCTTTCTAAATAGCCCCCAGAAAATCACATTTAAGTTTATTTTATACTAAATTACCCTTTCTAGATAGCCCACAGAAAATCACATTTAAGTTTATTTTATACTAAATTGCCCTTTCTAGATAGCCCACAGGAAATCACATTTAAGTTTAATTTATACTAAATTACCCTTTCTAAATAGCCCACAGAAAATCACATTTAAGTTTATTTTATACTAAATTGCCCTTTCTAGATAGCCCACAGGAAATCACATTTAAGTTTAATTTATACTAAATTACCCTTTCTAAATAGCCCACAGAAAATCACATTTAAGTTTAATTTATACTAAATTACCCTTTCTAGATAGCCCACAGAAAATCACATTTAAGTTTAATTTATACTAAATTACCCTTTCTAGATAGCCCACAGAAAATCACATTTAAGTTTAATTTACACGAAATTAACCTTTCTAGATAGCCCACAGAAAATCACATTTAAGTTTAATTTACACTAAATTACCCTTTCTAGATAGCCCACAGAAAATCACATTTAAGTTTAATTTACACTAAATTACCCTTTCTACATAGCCCACAGAAAATCACATTTAAGTTTAATTTACACTAAATTACCCTTTCTAGATAGCCCACAGAAAATCACATTTAAGTTTAATTTACACGAAATTAACCTTTCTAGATATCCCACAGAAAATCACATTTAAGTTTAATTTACACTAAATTACCCTTTCTAGATAACCCACAGAAAATCACATTTAAGTTTAATTTATACTAAATTACCCTTTCTAGATAGCCCACAGAAAATCACATTTAAGTTTAATTTACACTAAATTACCCTTTCTAGATGGCCCACAGAAAATCACATTTAAGTTTAATTTATACTAAATTACCCTTTCTAGATAGCCCACAGAAAATCACATTTAAGTTTAATTTATACTAAATTACCCTTTCTAGATAGCCCACAGAAAATCACATTTAAGTTTAATTTATACTAAATTACCCTTTCTAGATAGCCCAGAGAAAATTACATTTAAGTTTAATTTATACGAAAATTACCCTTTCTAGATAGCCCACAGAAAATTACATTTAAGTTTAATTTATACGAAAATTACCCTTTCTAGATAACCCACAGGAAATCACATTTAAGTTTAATTTATACTAAATTACCCTTTCTAGATAACCCACAGAAAATCACATTTAAGTTTAATTTACACTAAATTAACCTTTCTAGATAGCCCACAGGAAATCACATTTAAGTTTAATTTACACTAAATTACCCTTTCTAGATAGCCCACAGGAAATCACATTTAAGTTTAATTTATACTAAATTACCCTTTCTAGATAGTCCACAGAAAATCACATTTAAGTTTAATTTACACTAAATTACCCTTTCTAGATAGCCCACAGAAAATCACATTTAAGTTTAATTTACACTAAATTACCCTTTCTAGATAGCCCACAGAAAATCACATTTAAGTTTAATTTATACTAAATTACCCTTTCTAGATAGCCCACAGAAAATCACATTTAAGTTTAATTTACACTAAATTACCCTTTCTAGATAGCCCACAGAAAATCACATTTAAGTTTAATTTATACTAAATTACCCTTTCTAGATAGCCCACAGAAAATCACATTTAAGTTTAATTTATACTAAATTACCCTTTCTAGATAACCCACAGAAAATCACATTTAAGTTTAATTTATACTAAATTACCCTTTCTAGATAGCCCACAGAAAATCACATTTAAGTTTAATTTATACTAAATTACCCTTTCTAGATAGCCCACAGAAAATCACATTTAAGTTTAATTTACACTAAATTACCCTTTCTAGATAGCCCACAGAAAATCACATTTAAGTTTAATTTATACTAAATTACCCTTTCTAGATAACCGACAGAAAATCACATTTAAGTTTAATTTACACTAAATTATCCTTTCTAGATAGCCCACAGAAAATCACATTTAAGTTTAATTTATACTAAATTACCCTTTCTAGATAGCCCACAGAAAATCACATTTAAGTTTAATTTATACTAAATTACCCTTTCTAGATAGCCCACAGAAAATCACATTTAAGTTTAATTTATACTAAATTACCCTTTCTAGATAGCCCACAGAAAATCACATTTAAGTTTAATTTATACTAAATTACCCTTTCTAGATAGCCCACAGAAAATCACATTTAAGTTTAATTTATACTAAATTACCCTTTCTAGATAGCCCACAGAAAATCACATTTAAGTTTAATTTGTACTAAATTACCCTTTCTAGATAGCCCACAGAAAATCACATTTAAGTTTAATTTACACTAAATTACCCTTTCTAGATAGCCCACAGAAAATTACATTTAAGTTTAATTTATACTAAATTACCCTTTCTAGATAGCCCACAGAAAATTACATTTAAGTTTAATTTATACTAAATTACCCTTTCTAGATAGCCCACAGAAAATCACATTTAAGTTTAATTTATACGAAATTACCCTTTCTACATAGCCCACAGAAAATCACATTTAAGTTTAATTTATACTAAATTACCCTTTCTACATAGCCCACAGAAAATCACATTTAAGTTTAATTTATACTAAATTACCCTTTCTACATAGCCCACAGAAAATCACATTTAAGTTTAATTTATACTAAATTACCCTTTCTAGATAACCCACAGAAAATCACATTTAAGTTTAATTTACACTAAATTAACCTTTCTAGATAGCCCACAGGAAATCACATTTAAGTTTAATTTACACTAAATTACCCTTTCTACATAGCCCACAGAAAATCACATTTAAGTTTAAGTTATACTAAATTAACCTTTCTAGATAGCCCACAGAAAATCACATTTAAGTTTAATTTATACGAAAATTACCCTTTCTAGATAACCCACAGAAAATCACATTTAAGTTTAATTTATACTAAATTACCCTTTCTAGATAACCCACAGAAAATCACATTTAAGTTTAATTTATACTAAATTACCCTTTCTAGATAGCCCACAGAAAATCACATTTAAGTTTAATTTATACTAAATTACCCTTTCTAGATAGCCCAGAGAAAATCACATTTAAGTTTAATTTATACTAAATTACCCTTTCTAGATAGCCCACAGGAAATCACATTTAAGTTTAATTTATACTAAATTACCCTTTCTAAATAGCCCACAGAAAATCACATTTAAGTTTAATTTATACTAAATTACCCTTTCTAGATAGCCCACAGAAAATCACATTTAAGTTTAATTTATACTAAATTAACCTTTCTAGATAGCCCACAGGAAATCACATTTAAGTTTAATTTATACTAAATTACCCTTTCTAGATAGCCCAGAGAAAATCACATTTAAGTTTAATTTATACTAAATTACCCTTTCTAGATAGCCCACAGAAAATCACATTTAAGTTTAATTTATACTAAATTACCCTTTCTAGATAGCCCACAGAAAATCACATTTAAGTTTAATTTATACTAAATTACCCTTTCTAGATAGCCCACAGGAAATCACATTTAAGTTTAATTTACACTAAATTACCCTTGCTACATAGCCCACAGAAAATCACATTTAAGTTTAATTTATACTAAATTAACCTTTCTAGATAGCCCACAGAAAATCACATTTAAGTTTAATTTATACGAAAATTACCCTTTCTAGATAACCCACAGAAAATCACATTTAAGTTTAATTTATACTAAATTACCCTTTCTAGATAGCCCACAGAAAATCACATTTAAGTTTAATTTATACTAAATTACCCTTTCTAGATAGCCCAGAGAAAATCACATTTAAGTTTAATTTATACTAAATTACCCTTTCTTGATAGCCCACAGGAAATCACATTTAAGTTTAATTTATACTAAATTACCCTTTCTAGATAGCCCACAGAAAATCACATTTAAGTTTAATTTATACTAAATTACCCTTTCTAGATAGCCCACAGAAAATCACATTTAAGTTTAATTTATACTAAATTAACCTTTCTAGATAGCCCACAGGAAATCACATTTAAGTTTAATTTATACTAAATTACCCTTTCTAGATAGCCCACAGAAAATCACATTTAAGTTTAATTTATACGAAAATTACCCTTTCTAGATAACCCACAGAAAATCACATTTAAGTTTAATTTATACTAAATTACCCTTTCTAGATAGCCCACAGAAAATCACATTTAAGTTTAATTTATACTAAATTACCCTTTCTAGATAGCCCAGAGAAAATCACATTTAAGTTTAATTTATACTAAATTTACCCTTTCTAGATAGCCCACAGGAAATCACATTTAAGTTTAATTTATACTAAATTACCCTTTCTAGATAGCCCACAGAAAATCACATTTAAGTTTAATTTATACTAAATTACCCTTTCTAGATAGCCCACAGAAAATCACATTTAAGTTTAATTTATACTAAATTAACCTTTCTAGATAGCCCACAGGAAATCACATTTAAGTTTATTTTATACTAAATTACCCTTTCAAGATAGCCCACAGAAAATCACATTTAAGTTTAATTTATACTAAATTACCCTTTCTAAATAGCCCACAGAAAATCACATTTAAGTTTAATTTATACTAAATTACCCTTTCTAAATAGCCCCCAGAAAATCACATTTAAGTTTATTTTATACTAAATTACCCTTTCTAGATAGCCCACAGAAAATCACATTTAAGTTTATTTTATACTAAATTGCCCTTTCTAGATAGCCCACAGGAAATCACATTTAAGTTTAATTTATACTAAATTACCCTTTCTAAATAGCCCACAGAAAATCACATTTAAGTTTATTTTATACTAAATTGCCCTTTCTAGATAGCCCACAGGAAATCACATTTAAGTTTAATTTATACTAAATTACCCTTTCTAAATAGCCCACAGAAAATCACATTTAAGTTTAATTTATACTAAATTACCCTTTCTAGATAGCCCACAGAAAATCACATTTAAGTTTAATTTATACTAAATTACCCTTTCTAGATAGCCCACAGAAAATCACATTTAAGTTTAATTTACACGAAATTAACCTTTCTAGATAGCCCACAGAAAATCACATTTAAGTTTAATTTACACTAAATTACCCTTTCTAGATAGCCCACAGAAAATCACATTTAAGTTTAATTTACACTAAATTACCCTTTCTACATAGCCCACAGAAAATCACATTTAAGTTTAATTTACACTAAATTACCCTTTCTAGATAGCCCACAGAAAATCACATTTAAGTTTAATTTACACGAAATTAACCTTTCTAGATATCCCACAGAAAATCACATTTAAGTTTAATTTACACTAAATTACCCTTTCTAGATAACCCACAGAAAATCACATTTAAGTTTAATTTATACTAAATTACCCTTTCTAGATAGCCCACAGAAAATCACATTTAAGTTTAATTTACACTAAATTACCCTTTCTAGATGGCCCACAGAAAATCACATTTAAGTTTAATTTATACTAAATTACCCTTTCTAGATAGCCCACAGAAAATCACATTTAAGTTTAATTTATACTAAATTACCCTTTCTAGATAGCCCACAGAAAATCACATTTAAGTTTAATTTACACTAAATTACCCTTTCTAGATAGCCCACAGAAAATCACATTTAAGTTTAATTTACACTAAATTACCCTTTCTTGATAGCCCACAGAAAATCACATTTAAGTTTAATTTACACTAAATTAACCTTTCTAGATAGCCCACAGAAAATTACATTTAAGTTTAATTTATACTAAATTACCCTTTCTAGATAGCCCACAGAAAATTACATTTAAGTTTAATTTATACGAAAATTACCCTTTCTAGATAACCCACAGGAAATCACATTTAAGTTTAATTTATACTAAATTACCCTTTCTAGATAGCCCAGAGAAAATTACATTTAAGTTTAATTTATACGAAAATTACCCTTTCTAGATAGCCCACAGAAAATTACATTTAAGTTTAATTTATACGAAAATTACCCTTTCTAGATAACCCACAGGAAATCACATTTAAGTTTAATTTATACTAAATTACCCTTTCTAGATAACCCACAGAAAATCACATTTAAGTTTAATTTACACTAAATTAACCTTTCTAGATAGCCCACAGGAAATCACATTTAAGTTTAATTTACACTAAATTACCCTTTCTAGATAGCCCACAGGAAATCACATTTAAGTTTAATTTATACTAAATTACCCTTTCTAGATAGTCCACAGAAAATCACATTTAAGTTTAATTTACACTAAATTACCCTTTCTAGATAGCCCACAGAAAATCACATTTAAGTTTAATTTACACTAAATTACCCTTTCTAGATAGCCCACAGAAAATCACATTTAAGTTTAATTTATACTAAATTACCCTTTCTAGATAGCCCACAGAAAATCACATTTAAGTTTAATTTACACTAAATTACCCTTTCTAGATAGCCCACAGAAAATCACATTTAAGTTTAATTTATACTAAATTACCCTTTCTAGATAGCCCACAGAAAATCACATTTAAGTTTAATTTATACTAAATTACCCTTTCTAGATAACCCACAGAAAATCACATTTAAGTTTAATTTATACTAAATTACCCTTTCTAGATAGCCCACAGAAAATCACATTTAAGTTTAATTTATACTAAATTACCCTTTCTAGATAGCCCACAGAAAATCACATTTAAGTTTAATTTACACTAAATTACCCTTTCTAGATAGCCCACAGAAAATCACATTTAAGTTTAATTTATACTAAATTACCCTTTCTAGATAACCGACAGAAAATCACATTTAAGTTTAATTTACACTAAATTATCCTTTCTAGATAGCCCACAGAAAATCACATTTAAGTTTAATTTATACTAAATTACCCTTTCTAGATAGCCCACAGAAAATCACATTTAAGTTTAATTTATACTAAACTAGGGCATGCCCGTACTATATATTGTTACAGACGTGGCTTGGATGTTATTTACCGAGCGGTTTTATGGTATGACCACGTCTGCACAAGTTACCCGATTGTGCCCGAACGTTGACGAATCGCGCTATGCTAGACCAATGAAGGAAAAAGAAGACACACGGCTGGAATTAATACGACACGACACCAGGGATACGGTTCTCAAAGGTTGTTATTACAATAATGCGGAAGGTTTAGATTACAGGGACAAGAGGGAAACATAGGAAGGTGGGCACTTAAACACACTTATATTAACCCCAACAGACGACAAATAAACGGGACAAGGCTCACTCACACGGGGTTTGATTGCAACGAAAGCGGGTAGCGATCGCTCCAGGTGCACCTGGGCTCAGGGCAGGATCACGTACGGTCCAGTTTAAGAGATGCGGTGGAGGTATTGCAGCGCTCGAGGGGTGGCGACTTCTCTCTCCAGGCTGGGGGCGCATCTGACGTCACATCCGGCGCGGGGCCGCGTATATCCGGCGGGGAGTGACACGCCCTCGGCTCGTTAGCTCCGCCTCGTGGAATCGGCACGTTGCTTCTCATTGGGTGCGTGCGGGGGGGGTTACTGGCTCCGCCCCTGACGAGGAGCTGACAGCCAGCCCCTTCGGGGTAACGCCGTGGAGCGTATGGTCATGGCGGGTAACCGAGCCGGTGTGAGGACGCACACTCCCCGCCCCTCTGTTGTTGTAGTCGTAGTTGTAATTGTTGTTGTAGTTGTTGTTATTGTTGTTGTTTGGGGAAGAAGATGGGAGGAGGTATGGGAAAGGTCCTAAACTCACTACTGATGCCATATAATCACATTCTGGTGCAACGAAGAGTCATAATTAATGGAGACGAGGCCTTAACTGACATAGAATAAGAATAACTAGGAAGATGTCCGAAAGTTGTCTACGTGTGGTGCGGTGGACCTGGGCACGACATTTAATGGGGGAATAAGGGGAAGGTCGGCTCTACTGATTGTTATTTACATGCAATGGGACTAGGGAATGGGGGATCGGGGAAAGTTGGGGAGTATTGGAGAAAATAGGGGAATATTTACAAGCGGATATGGAGGCCAAATTCCATATTCGCAACATTGCACCCTTCTCTACCCTCAGGGCGTCCCGACCCGATAAATTTTTACCTACTTTAGTGTGGCACGCAATGTAGTTCCCTCTACTATTAACTCTACCCTGAGTGCGACAGTTTTACAGATATTCACAAATGAGTAAATATGTCCCCCTGCGACGTTGCACCCTTCTCCTCACAGAAACACACCCACAGGATAACCGAATCCGGAAAGAATCCTCAAACTAAACATACAGCCGGTAGGGAGCATTATTTACAAGACTACGCTGCTATTTACACTACGATCCAGGACCTGTTTTTGGAGGAACACATGCAGATGTTATGCATAGAGAGAGCGCGCTTGCCAGCATCGATACACCAACCCACGAGTGCTCTGTGGCCGACGGCCTTTAATAACGTGCAGAGCACCCTTCCCGAGCATCAAAAGCACCACCCCACCACCAATCGGTGCAGTCACCATTGTTCAATGATTAAAAATAAATTCGACAACCCCTAACCCTGCAGGTGTCTCTTGCTCTTCTTGTGGTGCACTTGGTGGTAACTAAAAGTGGTTCACCTGTATGGCATAGGTGCCACGTTGACCCATAGGTCCATCCCCGGGTGGTGCTTGGCCGCAAACGAACTGCGGTCCATTGTGGGTGGCCACAAACATTGCGGTCCATATGGTGTATCGATCCCGGCAGCAAACAGCGAAAGTGCAGGCCCACAACTGCGCAGCCAGCACCTCTCTCTCCTCTCTCTCTACCCCAAAGCCAGATCCTCGGAGGTGGGAGACAAAAGAAGAAACAAGTGAGTAAGGTGGTAAGGGCGCAAAAGTGCACGCAATGTAAGGTGATGCACACTGGGGGCACATGGGAACCAGGTGAGACAGGTACGTTCCTATCGTACGCCCCCCCCCCACCAGGTAACCTACATGGCCCCTCCCTTACCCCTTACTGTATCCACACAACACAACACTACCCATAAACATCTACTTTACAAATCAACAAACATCCCTACTGTCTTCCCCGTTCCTCCCATATACCAAATTCGTCTTCTCTCCCTCCTAACCAATCAAATTTGCCATTTTCAACTCTCATCAAAATTTGCCATTTTCAACTCAACATCAAAATTTGCCATTACCAATTCATCATCAGTCCCTCCTAGGGAGGGAGAGATGGAATCACCCCAATGTCTCATCCACGTCGTGATGCGTCTCACAAATCCTCACAGCAATTCTCATTTCCTGCACAAAACAAAGAAAACACAGGTGTGGAGTCATCATCATCACCACAGGTAAGTGGCTGCGTATGGTGCGACAGGTTCTTCAATCCTAACTATTTCCTAAATGACTTTAACAACTTTACACTACCCGGGGTCTTTCTCCGGCCAAACCATTGGCCCTCTTACACTACGGGTTCTAAAAACCAATTCCCATTGGCCACACTGTGGTGCTCTTCAATTTGGGGTCTCACTCCCCCGATTCATCTCCCGGTGCCCTCGTACAATTTCTGGGCTGTGGCGTGTACCTCTCCCAGTGGGTCTACCCACCTGCACCCCTCCACCACTGCAGTTGCCTCCGAGCTTACCTGCTCCTTACCCTAACCTATCTACCTGGGGAAGGCCCTCTGGCGCTCTCCCCACTCCGTGCCCTCTCTGGCACTGGGCTGCCCGATCCACACCCGGGATCCTCAGGCACCCACTCACAACTACCGGCTCCCAGAGCCCACCTGCGGCCTCACCTGGCCGACATCCTCACAGTGGTGGAGTGCCCAACCAACTACACACACTAACAGGCTACACGCCCAGCCATTTCCACAACACTAATGCACCCATTCACAACACCATTCTGCAACCGCACCACAAATGCCAATATCCAACCACAATTTACCTGCACCCTCTACCTAACACTTACACTACCCGCCCCGGGTACTCGTGAAAGGGGTCCACTCTTCCCCCATCCACACCTTCGCACCATGCACACCACTCCGTACCACTTACTCCAACTCTCTCCACACACCTGTACCTGCACACCTGTGCTCTCACACCTGGTGCCACCTGCACCCTTCTCTCCCCAAGCGCATTCGCGCTGATCCACAACACTCACTACTCATACACTGCTCCACACACCTGTCCAGTTGCACACCTGTGCAATCACACCTGTTCAATTCTCACACACACAGCATCATCTCAGCTAACTACTCCCTTCTGAAACTTGCGCTTCCCAGTCGTCCCTTTAAACTATTGCGCTCCCACGTCATTATCATCCATACTAATCTACCTGCGTCCCCACTACAGGTATCAGTCACTAACTAAACTTAACGTTACCTACTGTCATCTTCGCTAGATCCCTATCAATATCCTAACCCACCCGGGCTAGTTTTCACTGCCATACACCCCATAAGCTATTGCTCCTTTGCCCCCCCATGGGAAGGATGGTGGATTTGCCATCCCACCACATCGGGGGTCTCTCACTACCAATTTTGCACATCAAATTTCAACAAATCAAAAATTTGCCAATCATCTGCCAATCACTGTACCATTACCAATCATCACTCTGCCAATCCTCTGCCAATCATCAAATTTTGCTTTTCTCTAATTTTGGGTCCAAAACACTAACCTCATCACCCAGTCTACTCACTAATACCTCTCGGTGCGCCAATCCCTGTCCAAAGCCCGGCTTCGTAAAGCCAAGCAATGGATGCTGGTTGTTTTGTGCCAGCGGCTGAATGCGTCCGGCACTCAATGCAGGGACGGGGGCTTACCCGGGCCGAGATCCCACGCATCACCTCGGCGTGGAGCCATCCAATGTCCCGATCTCGACCTGCCGGAATGCCTCAACAAAAGGTGGTCGCCATGACGACCCTTTCTATCGGGCTGCCAGCTCCGCCTAGTGGAGCCTGGACGCGGCCGTTCAAAGCGAGGCCCGGCACGCACCGAGGGCCTGCTTCGGCTAAAAGTCGCTCTAACCGCTAACCCGTCTAACGTCGATGTTTCACCTGGATTCTTACACCCCGCAGCCCGTTCCTTGCTCACACATCCAGCCGTGCCCATGCTCCTCGTACCTTTCCTTACACACCCAGGTACACCCATTCCACTCACAGCCTTGGTCACACACCTGACCACCGAACACTTTGGCACACATTCGTTGCTCGCACACCTCACCAATACACCTCTTCGCGCCCCCTCCTCGGTCACCTCCTCTGTGACAATCACAGGTGTGCTCTCATTCGCACACCCAACCACGTGCCTTACCACCAACTCCAGCGTGCATTCCCACTCACGCTCTACCATTCCAGGTGTACATCCTTCCATCCCAGGTGTACATCCTCGCTCACCTGTCACAACTAACTCACGCTCCATGTCACTCTCACTACTTTCACCTCCATTCCTGACAGAGCACTCACCCTTACTCTTGACAGCGCACTCTTTCCTCATGCACCTGTCCGTCACACACCTTTCTCGCGCACACTCTCCCGTTACACCCTCTGTAACACTCACCACAGGTGGACACTCTTCCTTACTTCTGACAGCGCACTCTTTCCTCATGCACCTGTCCGTCACACACCTTTCTCGCGCACACTCTCCCGTTACACCCTCTGTAACACTCACCACAGGTGGACACTCTTCCTTACTTCTGACAGCGCACTCTTTCCTCATGCACCTGTCCGTCACACACCCCCCTCGCGCACACTCCTGCGCACACTCTCCCGTCACACCCCCTGCAACACTCACCACCCCGCGCTTCCACGTGCTCCCTCGCACACGCGCTACGACCGACTCACTCTCGCCAGCACACTCACTCCTTGGCACGCACTTTTTCCTCACACACCCCAGAGTCGGATTTTCTCGCACACCTCCTTTTTCGCACACCAGATCTGTCGCACACTTCACCAACGGCCTCTCACGAACACCCGGGTCTATCTCGACCCCCAAGCCTCTTAAATCCCCTGGCGCATCATACGCACGACCATATTGGTCACCACTTACACCGGGTCCTCTTCCTCTTCGCTTCTCCTCCATCACCTGCGAATCCCTCATCCAGTTAATGAGCACATCACGATCCAAACACAGACTTTGGACCAATTCTTTTATCTCCTCTTTTATCTCCTTGTTATCCCCTCTCCGTCGCTTCTTAATTTCGCTCACCCCTTCTTCCACTTCTTCTAATTTGTGCCTCACCTCTTTTATTCCCCGGTACGTCTCCTCAAGCTCGTCCTCCAAGGCTACCTTGACCGTTTCCATGTGCGTCCTCACCTGCCGGTCCTTCGTCTCCATTACCTCTACCACCTCGTCCAACCTCGTTGTCAGTCCCTCACGTACCATCTGACATTGCCTCTGTGTCGCTATCAAGTCGTTTTTAATTTCTTTTTGTGTCGCCTTTAAACCTCCTAATACCGCAGTGTTCCTTTGAACCTGCTCCACTAACTCCGTCTGTCCCACCGTCAGCTGCTCCACCTCCTGCGTCAGGTCCTCTATGCCCCCTTGTAACTTTACAGTCCCCTTTCTCACCTCCTTTTCCATGTGCTCCTCACAGTGCCTCACCTCCTCGCGCACTCCTCCGACCTCCTCACTCACTCCTCTTCTGATCTGCTCTCCCATCACTTGCATCTCCTGCCCAGATGCCACCCTCATCTGCTCCATTTCCTCCCTGTGAGCATCCAGTTTGGTTTCTACCCCCATTCTGACCCCCTCTATCTGCTGCTCCATTTGTTTAACTTCCCTTTCCGCTTGGTCCCTCATGTCCCTCAATTTGCCTTCCATACTGTTTTCTAACCCCTCTAACCCATTTTTCACTCCCTCTATTTGATTCTCTTGAGCGGCCATTCTGTTTTCTACCCCCGTTAACCCATGTTTCACTCCTTCTATCTGATTCTCTTGAGCGGCCATTCTGTTTTCTACCCCCGTTAACCCATGTTTCACTCCTTCTATCTGATTCTCTTGAGCGGCCATTCTGTTTTCTACCCCCGTTAACCCATTCTTTACTTCTTTTATCCCGTTGTCTAACCCCTCAAATTTCTTTTCTAATCCCTCACCGGTACCCCTCATTTGGCCCTCCAATCGCTCACCCTGAGCATCCATCCGGTTCCCCATTACCCCCATTTGCTCACTCTGAGCATCCATCCGGCCCTCCAATCGCTCACTATTCTGGGCCATAAGGGCCTTCATTTGTATGAAAAAAAGGCCCCAATCCATCGGGGGCGCTGCCACGGTCGCTGGCGCGGTGATCAGCGAGGCGCCATTTTGCGCGCCCGCTTCTTCGTGCGTGACGGCGCTATTTTGCGAACCTGCCGCCCTCACTGCTTCGCTCTCCTCCTGTCCCTCATTTTGGTCCTGGATCGACCCTACCTCACTCTCCTTTACCGGACCCCAGCTGTCTTGATCCGCCATAGCGCGACTTTCAAAATTCGGTTTTTATTTTTTATTTTCGTAAAACAAATTCAAATTTCGCCGTTATAATTTCGCGCGGGAAACGCGCTCCGAATCGATTCGGTCGAGCGCCGTACGCGCTCCGGCTCGATTTTCCCTCCCAAAATTTGGGCCTAACTAATTTAGTCCCGGGTTCGAATTCCACTCCTCGACACCAATTGTTACAGACGTGGCTTGGATGTTATTTACCGAGCGGTTTTATGGTATGACCACGTCTGCACAAGTTACCCGATTGTGCCCGAACGTTGACGAATCGCGCTATGCTAGACCAATGAAGGAAAAAGAAGACACACGGCTGGAATTAATACGACACGACACCAGGGATACGGTTCTCAAAGGTTGTTATTACAATAATGCGGAAGGTTTAGATTACAGGGACAAGAGGGAAACATAGGAAGGTGGGCACTTAAACACACTTATATTAACCCCAACAGACGACAAATAAACGGGACAAGGCTCACTCACACGGGGTTTGATTGCAACGAAAGCGGGTAGCGATCGCTCCAGGTGCACCTGGGCTCAGGGCAGGATCACGTACGGTCCAGTTTAAGAGATGCGGTGGAGGTATTGCAGCGCTCGAGGGGTGGCGACTTCTCTCTCCAGGCTGGGGGCGCATCTGACGTCACATCCGGCGCGGGGCCGCGTATATCCGGCGGGGAGTGACACGCCCTCGGCTCGTTAGCTCCGCCTCGTGGAATCGGCACGTTGCTTCTCATTGGGTGCGTGCGGGGGGGGTTACTGGCTCCGCCCCTGACGAGGAGCTGACAGCCAGCCCCTTCGGGGTAACGCCGTGGAGCGTATGGTCATGGCGGGTAACCGAGCCGGTGTGAGGACGCACACTCCCCGCCCCTCTGTTGTTGTAGTCGTAGTTGTAATTGTTGTTGTAGTTGTTGTTATTGTTGTTGTTTGGGGAAGAAGATGGGAGGAGGTATGGGAAAGGTCCTAAACTCACTACTGATGCCATATAATCACATTCTGGTGCAACGAAGAGTCATAATTAATGGAGACGAGGCCTTAACTGACATAGAATAAGAATAACTAGGAAGATGTCCGAAAGTTGTCTACGTGTGGTGCGGTGGACCTGGGCACGACATTTAATGGGGGAATAAGGGGAAGGTCGGCTCTACTGATTGTTATTTACATGCAATGGGACTAGGGAATGGGGGATCGGGGAAAGTTGGGGAGTATTGGAGAAAATAGGGGAATATTTACAAGCGGATATGGAGGCCAAATTCCATATTCGCAACAATATATATCTAAAATTATATCCCCCCCCCTCTATTTACATGAAATGGTTTGGTCCAAAGCGAACGGCTTGCGAGTACGGTGACAATCCCCCCCCTCTATTTACATGAAATGTTTTGGTCCAAAGCGAACGGCTTGCGAGTACGGTGACAATCCCCCCCCCCCTCTATTTACATGAAATGGTTTGGTCCAAAGCGAACGGCTTGCGGAGTTTGGTAAAGAAATCGCCATAGCGTGCACAAACGCGCAGGAAAGCGAAAGAATCGCAAAGTAGTTTTAATTAGTTTTAAAACATAGTTTAACGCCAACATAGTTTGCCAACGTGAAATAAATGAATACGCTCTCAAATGTGCCGTCCGAGGCAGAGTCTGTTCGCCACGTTCGGCACACGTGATAGCTCGCTGCTCTCTGATTGGTTGAATCGTTTTTTGGACATAGCTCGCTAACTACTTGTCCGATTAATATGAAACCTTGAAAAGGCACATCCTCGGGTCCCCAGCAATATACCTGGCAAGTTTAAAGTATATCGGACCCGTGGTTGTCGAGAAACAGCGGTCACAGACATACAGACATACATACATACATACATACACACAGAGATTACTGGAATTATAGATAGATTACCCTTTCTAGATAGCCCACAGAAAATCACATTTAAGTTTAATTTATACTAAATTACCCTTTCTAGATAACCCACAGAAAATCACATTTAAGTTTAATTTATACTAAATTACCCTTTCTAGATAGCCCACAGAAAATCACATTTAAGTTTAATTTACACTAAATTACCCTTTCTAGATAGCCCACAGAAAATCACATTTAAGTTTAATTTACACTAAATTACGCTTTCTAGATAGCCCACAGAAAATCACATTTAAGTTTAATTTACACTAAATTACGCTTTCTAGATAGCCCACAGAAAATCACATTTAAGTTTAATTTATACTAAATTACCCTTTCTAGATAGCCCACAGAAAATCACATTTAAGTTTAATTTATACTAAATTACCCTTTCTAGATAGCCCACAGAAAATCACATTTAAGTTTAATTTATACTAAATTACCCTTTCTAGATAGCCCACAGAAAATCACATTTAAGTTTAATTTATACTAAATTACCCTTTCTAGATAGCCCACAGAAAATCACATTTAAGTTTAATTTATACTAAATTACCCTTTCTAGATAGCCCACAGAAAATCACATTTAAGTTTAATTTACACTAAATTACCCTTTCTAGATAGCCCACAGAAAATTACATTTAAGTTTAATTTATACTAAATTACCCTTTCTAGATAGCCCACAGAAAATTACATTTAAGTTTAATTTATACTAAATTACCCTTTCTAGATAGCCCACAGAAAATCACATTTAAGTTTAATTTATACGAAATTACCCTTTCTACATAGCCCACAGAAAATCACATTTAAGTTTAATTTATACTAAATTACCCTTTCTACATAGCCCACAGAAAATCACATTTAAGTTTAATTTATACTAAATTACCCTTTCTACATAGCCCACAGAAAATCACATTTAAGTTTAATTTATACTAAATTACCCTTTCTAGATAACCCACAGAAAATCACATTTAAGTTTAATTTACACTAAATTAACCTTTCTAGATAGCCCACAGGAAATCACATTTAAGTTTAATTTACACTAAATTACCCTTTCTACATAGCCCACAGAAAATCACATTTAAGTTTAATTTATACTAAATTAACCTTTCTAGATAGCCCACAGAAAATCACATTTAAGTTTAATTTATACGAAAATTACCCTTTCTAGATAACCCACAGAAAATCACATTTAAGTTTAATTTATACTAAATTACCCTTTCTAGATAACCCACAGAAAATCACATTTAAGTTTAATTTATACTAAATTACCCTTTCTAGATAGCCCACAGAAAATCACATTTAAGTTTAATTTATACTAAATTACCCTTTCTAGATAGCCCAGAGAAAATCACATTTAAGTTTAATTTATACTAAATTACCCTTTCTAGATAGCCCACAGGAAATCACATTTAAGTTTAATTTATACTAAATTACCCTTTCTAAATAGCCCACAGAAAATCACATTTAAGTTTAATTTATACTAAATTACCCTTTCTAGATAGCCCACAGAAAATCACATTTAAGTTTAATTTATACTAAATTAACCTTTCTAGATAGCCCACAGGAAATCACATTTAAGTTTAATTTATACTAAATTACCCTTTCTAGATAGCCCAGAGAAAATCACATTTAAGTTTAATTTATACTAAATTACCCTTTCTAGATAGCCCACAGAAAATCACATTTAAGTTTAATTTATACTAAATTACCCTTTCTAGATAGCCCACAGAAAATCACATTTAAGTTTAATTTATACTAAATTACCCTTTCTAGATAGCCCACAGAAAATCACATTTAAGTTTAATTTACACGAAATTAACCTTTCTAGATAGCCCACAGAAAATCACATTTAAGTTTAATTTACACTAAATTACCCTTTCTAGATAGCCCACAGAAAATCACATTTAAGTTTAATTTATACTAAATTACCCTTTCTAGATAGCCCACAGAAAATCACATTTAAGTTTAATTTACACTAAATTACCCTTTCTAGATAGCCCACAGAAAATCACATTTAAGTTTAATTTACACTAAATTACCCTTTCTAGATAGCCCACAGAAAATCACATTTAAGTTTAATTTATACTAAATTACCCTTTCTAGATAGCCCACAGAAAATCACATTTAAGTTTAATTTACACTAAATTACCCTTTCTAGATAGCCCACAGAAAATCACATTTAAGTTTAATTTATACTAAATTACCCTTTCTAGATAGCCCACAGAAAATCACATTTAAGTTTAATTTATACTAAATTACCCTTTCTAGATAGCCCACAGAAAATCACATTTAAGTTTAATTTACACTAAATTACCCTTTCTAGATAGCCCACAGAAAATCACATTTAAGTTTAATTTATACTAAATTACCCTTTCTAGATAACCGACAGAAAATCACATTTAAGTTTAATTTACACTAAATTATCCTTTCTAGATAGCCCACAGAAAATCACATTTAAGTTTAATTTATACTAAATTACCCTTTCTAGATAGCCCACAGAAAATCACATTTAAGTTTAATTTATACTAAATTACCCTTTCTAGATAACCCACAGAAAATCACATTTAAGTTTAATTTATACTAAATTACCCTTTCTAGATAGCCCACAGAAAATCACATTTAAGTTTAATTTACACTAAATTACCCTTTCTAGATAGCCCACAGAAAATCACATTTAAGTTTAATTTACACTAAATTACCCTTTCTAGATAGCCCACAGAAAATCACATTTAAGTTTAATTTACACTAAATTACGCTTTCTAGATAGCCCACAGAAAATCACATTTAAGTTTAATTTATACTAAATTACCCTTTCTAGATAGCCCACAGAAAATCACATTTAAGTTTAATTTATACTAAATTACCCTTTCTAGATAGCCCACAGAAAATCACATTTAAGTTTAATTTATACTAAATTACCCTTTCTAGATAGCCCACAGAAAATCACATTTAAGTTTAATTTACACTAAATTACCCTTTCTAGATAGCCCACAGAAAATCACATTTAAGTTTAATTTATACTAAATTACCCTTTCTAGATAGCCCACAGAAAATCACATTTAAGTTTAATTTATACTAAATTACCCTTTCTAGATAGCCCACAGAAAATCACATTTAAGTTTAATTTCTACTAAATTACCCTTTCTAGATAGCCCACAGAAAATCACATTTAAGTTTAATTTATACTAAATTACCCTTTCTAGATAGCCCACAGAAAATCACATTTAAGTTTAATTTACACTAAATTACCCTTTCTAGATAGCCCACAGAAAATTACATTTAAGTTTAATTTATACTAAATTACCCTTTCTAGATAGCCCACAGAAAATTACATTTAAGTTTAATTTATACTAAATTACCCTTTCTAGATAGCCCACAGAAAATCACATTTAAGTTTAATTTATACGAAATTACCCTTTCTACATAGCCCACAGAAAATCACATTTAAGTTTAATTTATACTAAATTACCCTTTCTACATAGCCCACAGAAAATCACATTTAAGTTTAATTTATACTAAATTACCCTTTCTAGATAGCCCACAGGAAATCACATTTAAGTTTAATTTACACTAAATTACCCTTTCTAGATAGCCCACAGAAAATCACATTTAAGTTTAATTTATACTAAATTAACCTTTCTAGATAGCCCACAGAAAATCACATTTAAGTTTAATTTATACGAAAATTACCCTTTCTAGATAGCCCACAGAAAATCACATTTAAGTTTAATTTATACTAAATTACCCTTTCTAGATAACCCACAGAAAATCACATTTAAGTTTAATTTATACTAAATTACCCTTTCTAGATAGCCCACAGAAAATCACATTTAAGTTTAATTTATACTAAATTACCCTTTCTAGATAGCCCAGAGAAAATCACATTTAAGTTTAATTTATACTAAATTACCCTTTCTAGATAGCCCACAGGAAATCACATTTAAGTTTAATTTACACTAATTTACCTTCTAGATAACCCTCAGAAAATCACATTTAAGTTTAATTTATACTAAATTACCCTTTCTAGATAGCCCACAGAAAATCACATTTAAGTTTAATTTATACTAAATTACCCTTTCTAGATAGCCCACAGAAAATCACATTTAAGTTTAATTTATACTAAATTAACCTTTCTAGATAGCCCACAGGAAATCACATTTAAGTTTAATTTATACTAAATTACCCTTTCTAGATAGCCCAGAGAAAATCACATTTAAGTTTAATTTATACTAAATTACCCTTTCTAGATAGCCCACAGAAAATCACATTTAAGTTTAATTCATACTAAATTACCCTTTCTAGATAGCCCACAGAAAATCACATTTAAGTTTAATTTATACTAAATTACCCTTTCTAGATAGCCCACAGAAAATCACATTTAAGTTTAATTTCCACGAAATTAACCTTTCTAGATAGCCCACAGAAAATCACATTTAAGTTTAATTTATACTAAATTACCCTTTCTAGATAGCCCACAGAAAATCACATTTAAGTTTAATTTATACTAAATTACCCTTTCTAGATAGCCCACAGAAAATCACATTTAAGTTTAATTTCCACGAAATTACCCTTTCTGGATAGCCCACAGAAAATCACATTTAAGTTTAATTTATACTAAATTACCCTTTCTACATAGCCCACAGGAAATCACATTTAAGTTTAATTTATACTAAATTAACCTTCTAGATAGCCTACAGAAAATCACATTTAAGTTTAATTTACACTAAATTACCCTTTCTACATAGCCCACAGGAAATCACATTTAAGTTTAATTTATACTAAATTAACCTTCTAGATAGCCTACAGAAAATCACATTTAAGTTTAATTTACACTAAATTACCCTTTCTAGATAGCCCACAGAAAATCACATTTAAGTTTAATTTATACTAAATTACCCTTTCTAGATAGCCCAGAGAAAATCACATTTAAGTTTAATTTATACTAAATTAC
Source organism: Myxine glutinosa (assembly GCF_964187855.1). NCBI lineage: Eukaryota > Metazoa > Chordata > Myxini > Myxiniformes > Myxinidae > Myxine > Myxine glutinosa. Next base: position 4,080,011 of record NC_136272.1, on the reverse strand, counting down.
CCTTTCTAGATAGCCCACAGAAAATCACATTTAAGTTTAATTTATACTAAATTACCCTTTCTAGATAGCCCACAGAAAATCACATTTAAGTTTAATTTATACTAAATTACCCTTTCTAGATAGCCCACAGAAAATCACATTTAAGTTTAATTTATACTAAATTACCCTTTCTAGATAGCCCACAGAAAATCACATTTAAGTTTAATTTACACTAAATTACCCTTTCTAGATAGCCCACAGAAAATTACATTTAAGTTTAATTTATACTAAATTACCCTTTCTAGATAGCCCACAGAAAATTACATTTAAGTTTAATTTATACTAAATTACCCTTTCTAGATAGCCCACAGAAAATCACATTTAAGTTTAATTTATACGAAATTACCCTTTCTACATAGCCCACAGAAAATCACATTTAAGTTTAATTTATACTAAATTACCCTTTCTACATAGCCCACAGAAAATCACATTTAAGTTTAATTTATACTAAATTACCCTTTCTAGATAGCCCACAGAAAATTACATTTAAGTTTAATTTTTACTAAATTACCCTTTCTAGATAGCCCACAGAAAATCACATTTAAGTTTAATTTATACTAAATTACCCTTTCTAGATAGCCCACAGAAAATCACATTTAAGTTTAATTTATACTAAATTACCCTTTCTACAGAGCCCACAGAAAATCACATTTAAGTTTAATTTATACTAAATTACCCTTCCTAGATAACCCACAGAAAATCACATTTAAGTTTAATTTACACTAAATTAACCTTTCTAGATAGCCCACAGGAAATCACATTTAAGTTTAATTTACACTAAATTACCCTTTCTAGATAGCCCACAGAAAATCACATTTAAGTTTAATTTATACTAAATTACCCTTTCTAGATAGCCCACAGAAAATCACATTTAAGTTTAATTTATACTAAATTACCCTTTCTAGATAGCCCAGAGAAAATCACATTTAAGTTTAATTTATACTAAATTACCCTTTCTAGATAGCCCACAGGAAATCACATTTAAGTTTAATTTATACTAAATTACCCTTTCTAGATAGCCCACAGAAAATCACATTTAAGTTTAATTTATACTAAATTACCCTTTCTAGATAGCCCACAGAAAATCACATTTAAGTTTAATTTATACTAAATTAACCTTTCTAGATAGCCCACAGGAAATCACATTTAAGTTTAATTTATACTAAATTACCCTTTCTAGATAGCCCAGAGAAAATCACATTTAAGTTTAATTTATACTAAATTACCCTTTCTAGATAGCCCACAGAAAATCACATTTAAGTTTAATTCATACTAAATTACCCTTTCTAGATAGCCCACAGAAAATCACATTTAAGTTTAATTTATACTAAATTACCCTTTCTAGATAGCCCACAGAAAATCACATTTAAGTTTAATTTCCACGAAATTAACCTTTCTAGATAGCCCACAGAAAATCACATTTAAGTTTAATTTATACTAAATTACCCTTTCTAGATAGCCCACAGAAAATCACATTTAAGTTTAATTTATACTAAATTACCCTTTCTAGATAGCCCACAGAAAATCACATTTAAGTTTAATTTCCACGAAATTACCCTTTCTAGATAGCCCACAGAAAATCACATTTAAGTTTAATTTATACTAAATTACCCTTTCTACATAGCCCACAGGAAATCACATTTAAGTTTAATTTATACTAAATTAACCTTCTAGATAGCCTACAGAAAATCACATTTAAGTTTAATTTACACTAAATTACCCTTTCTACATAGCCCACAGGAAATCACATTTAAGTTTAATTTATACTAAATTAACCTTCTAGATAGCCTACAGAAAATCACATTTAAGTTTAATTTACACTAAATTACCCTTTCTACATAGCCCACAGGAAATCACATTTAAGTTTAATTTATACTAAACTAACCTTCTAGATAGCCTACAGAAAATCACATTTAAGTTTAATTTACACTAAATTACCCTTTCTAGATAGCACACAGAAAGTCACATTTAAGTTTAATTTATACTAAATTACCCTTTCTAGATAGCCCACAGAAAATCACATTTAAGTTTAATTTACACTAAATTACCCTTTCTAGATAGCCCACAGGAAATCACATTTAAGGTTAATTTATACTAAATTACCCTTTCTAGATAGCCCACAGAAAATTACATTTAAGTTTAATTTATACTAAATTACCCTTTCTAGATAGCCCACAGAAAATCACATTTAAGTTTAATTTATACTAAATTACCCTTTCTAGATAGCCCAGAGAAAATCACATTTAAGTTTAATTTATACTAAATTGCCCTTTCTAGATAGCCCACAGAAAATCACATTTAAGTTTAATTTACACTAAATTACCCTTTCTAGATAGCCCACAGAAAATCACATTTAAGTTTAATTTATACTAAATTACCCTTTCTAGATAGCCCACAGAAAATCACATTTAAGTTTAATTTATACTAAATTACCCTTTCTAGATAGCCCACAGAAAATCACATTTAAGTTTAATTTACACTAAATTACCCTTTCTAGATAGCCCACAGAAAATCACATTTAAGTTTAATTTACACTAAATTACCCTTTCTAGATAGCCCACAGAAAATCACATTTAAGTTTAATTTATACTAAATTTCCCTTTCTAGATAGCCCACAGAAAATCACATTTAAGTTTAATTTATACAAAATTAACCTTTCTAGATAGCCCACAGGAAATCACATTTAAGTTTAATTTATACTAAATTAACCTTTCTAGATAGCCCACAGGAAATCACATTTAAGTTTAATTTACACTAAATTACCCTTTCTAGATAGCCCACAGAAAATCACATTTAAGTTTAATTTATACTAAATTACCCTTTCTAGATAGCCCACAGAAAATCACATTTAAGTTTAATTTACACTAAATTACCCTTTCTAGATAGCCCACAGGAAATCACATTTAAGTTTAATTTACACTAAATTACCCTTTCTAGATAGCCCACAGAAAATCACATTTAAGTTTAATTTATACTAAATTAACCTTTCTAGATAGCCCACAGAAAATCACATTTAAGTTTAATTTATACGAAAATTACCCTTTCTAGATAGCCCACAGAAAATCACATTTAAGTTTAATTTATACTAAATTACCCTTTCTAGATAACCCACAGAAAATCACATTTAAGTTTAATTTATACTAAATTACCCTTTCTAGATAGCCCACAGGAAATCACATTTAAGTTTAATTTATAATAATAATAATAATAATAATTCATTTATTTTGTATAGCGCTTTTCCAGAAGCCCAAAGGCGCTTTGACAGAGTGGAAAACATAATGCATAACAATACATGAAAACAACAATTGCAAAAAGACAAGAATCAAGAAAACAAACAGCAGCGATATACGGCATATATATAAGACAAGAATCAAAAAGACAAGACAAGAATCAATAGGGAAATATTTAAAGCAAAAGGAGGGAGAAGGAGAAGAGATAGTCAGGGGTTAAATGCTGTGGGTTGAATGTTGAATGCAGCGTTGAACAGGTGGGTCTTTAGTGATGTTTTGAATGTGGTGAGTGAGGAGGAGTCTCTGATGGTGTGAGGTAGTGAGTTCCAGAGGGTGGGAGCAGCGATGGAGAAGGCCCTGTCCCCCCAGGATCTGAATTTGGTCCGGATGGAGGGGGTCAGGAGGTTGGTACCAGCAGAGCGGAGGTTGCGGGTGGGAGTGTGTCTGGAGAGGAGGTCAGCCAGGTAGGATGGGGCCAGGTTATGGAGGGCTTTGTATGTCAAGAGGAGGATTTTGTACTGGATTCTCTGGGGGATGGGGAGCCAGTGAAGCTTGTAAAGGACGGGGGTGATGTGGTAACGGGTCCGGGAATGAGTGAGTAGACGGGCAGCGGAGTTCTGAATGTATTGGAGTTTATTGGTGATTTTTGAGGGTGAACCATAGAGGAGGCTATTGCAGTAGTCCAGACGGGAGGTGATGAAGGCGTGGATGAGGGTTTCTGCAGCCGTGGAGGAGAGGGATGAGCGGAGACGGGCAATGTTTTTCAGGTGAAAGAAGGCTGACTTTGTGATCTGTTTAGTGTATTTGTCGAAGGAAAGGGTTTGGTCAAAGATGACGCCAAGATTCCGGATGTGAGGGGAGGTGGATACTGGGATACCGTCGATGTTGAGGGCAAAGTTATGGGTGGATTTTGTGAGCGTTTTTGGGCCAATGATGATTATTTCAGATTTATCACAGTTAAGCTTGAGGAAGTTGATTTGAAGCCAGGATTTTATTTCAGTGATGCAGTTTGTCAGGATAGAGTGGGTGTCGGTGGGGACGGACTTGGTGGAGATGAAAAGCTGGATGTCATCGGCGAAGCAGTGGAATTGGAGACCATGACGGCGGATTAAGTGACCGAGCGGGGACAGGTAAAGGATGAAGAGGAGGGGGCCAAGAACTGAACCTTGGGGGACACCTTGGGGGAGGGGAGCAGTGGGGGATTTGCAGTTATTGATGGAGATGAACTGGCATCTGTCAGAGAGGTATGATTTAATCCAAGAGAGGGCAGTGCCGGTGACGTTAAAGGTGGATTCAAGTCGGGTGAGGAGGATAGTGTGATCGATGGTGTCAAAGGCAGCGCTGAGGTCGAGGAGGACGAGAATGTTGAGGTTGCCAGCGTCAGAGGAGAGGAGAAGGTCGTTGGTGATTTTGAGGAGAGCAGTTTCAGTACTGTGGTTGGAGCGGAATCCGGATTGGAATGTTTCATACAAGTTATTGGCAGAGAGATGATGTTTGAGTTGAGTGGCTACAGCGCGTTCCAAAACTTTTGACAGAAAGGGTAGGTTGGAGATGGGTCTGAAGTTGTTTAGGGTGTCAGGGTTTAGACCAGGTTTTTTTAGAATGGGGGTAACAGCAGCAATTTTGAGGGAAGGTGGGACGATGCCTGTAGACAGGGAGGAGTTTATTGTTGCAATGATAAGTGGAGAGAGAGCAGGGAGGGAGGCTTTGACAAAGCTGGAGGGGATGGGGTCAAGAGTGCAGGTGGCAGTTTTCATTCCTATGAGGAGTTCAGAGAGGTCAGTAGGAGAGATTGGGGAGAACCGAGACAGGGGATGGCAGGACAAGGGGGGGCAGGTGGTTGGAGGGGGAGCGGGTGCGGCGGTGGTCAAGCTGTTGTAGATGTTGTCAATTTTGCGTTGGAAGAAAGAGAGGAAGGAGATGCAGTTGTCTACTGTGAATGACTGGGTGGTGGTGTTCAGGGGGCGGAGGAGTTTGTTTATTGTCGAGAAGAGTGCTTTTGGGTTTCCGGAGCCAGAGTGGATAATTTGAGAGTAGTAGGCAGAGCGGGCGCGGGAGAGGGCATCTTTGTAGTGTTGTATGTGGTCCTTGTAGGCTTGGGAGTGAACTGTGAGACCCGTTTTATTGCGGAGTCTTTCAAGTTGGCGAGCACGAGTTTTCATCAGGTGGAGTTCAGGGGTAAACCAGGGAGCAGAATGGGTGAAAGAAACTGTTTTGGTTTTTACAGGCGCAAGCTGGTCAAGGCAGGAGGAGAGAGTGTGGTTGTAGTAGTCAGTGAGGTCGGAAGGGGTGTGGAGGTCAATGAAGGGAGAAGTGGACATTTTTTCAGAGAGGGTGGATGAGAATGAGGTAGGTGAAAGAGCGTTTAGCTTACGGAAGTTGATTGTGCGATAATGCCTTGGTGTTGGGGCGGGGATGTTGATGGTCAGAGTGATGGCTAAGTGGTCAGAGAGGGTGAGGTCGGAGCCATAGAGATGGTGCAAATTTAATCCAGTGGAGCAGACAAGGTCCAAAATGTGACCACGGATATGGGTAGGAAAGTCGACATGTTGAGTGAGGTTAAAGCAGGTGAGTAAATCAGTGAAGTCAGTGGTTATTGTGGAGTCAGTGGAGTCCATGTGGATATTGAAATCACCAAGGAGGAGGATTGAGGGGGAGAGGGAACATAGCTGGGTCAGAAAGTAGGAGAAGTCAGACAGGAATGATGGGTGTGGTTTGGGAGGGCGGTAGACGACAGCCATGACTGACTGCGTGTGACCAGAGAGTTTTAAAGCCAGGTGTTCAAATGATGGAGCAGATGAGATGGAGATGAGGTTGGTCTTGATGTCTTGACGGTGGATAACGGCAATTCCACCACCTCGGCCCTCCGAGCGTGGTTTATTGACGTAGGAATATCCATTGGGTGTGGTGAGGTTGAGTGTGTAGTAGTCCAGAGGTTGTTGCCAGGTTTCGGTGAGACAGAGAAAGTCCAGTTTGTTATCCAGGATGTATTCGTTCAGGATGAGGCATTTATTGTTGAGGGACCGGGTGTTGAACAGGGTGAGCTTGATGTTGTTTTGAACAGCAGGGATGAATTCAGGTGATTTAGCCAGGGTTCGTAGGCAAGAGGTGCGATCGTGTGGGTTGCTGTGACCAGGTGCGCTGGGACGAAGAGTGAGAGTGCGCTGAGCCGACCAGAGGACGGGGATGGAGTGACCTGATTGCAAATAAACAAACTTGCGACCGGAGCCACGGTGAATGTACCTGGGTCGTCGGAGGAGTCCATTTGATTTGATGGCAGAGATGCATGATGGGGTGGAGCGGGTATTGAGCAGAAGAAGCCTTGCGGCGGAGTACTTCAGAGCCATGCCAGGCAGGAGCGAAGGGACGAGTACGAGGCCAAGGTCGAGGAGGCAAAGCGGCAAACGCAGCGGCAAACGCAGCGGCAAACGCAGCGGCAAACGACTGCAGCCGCTAATCAAGACCACAGCGGCAAACAAGGCCACAAGGCCACCGGCAAACAAGGCCACGGCCACAATCAACGGGAGCGGGCCTTTCGAATTCCGTATTCCGTACCATCAAAAGCAGATTCCGTTATCCAGCCGGAGAACACGCGGCACGTGCGGGTGTGAAAAGGCAGGACAGGTGTGAGATGTCAGGTCAGAAAGGTAGAAGCAGACCCTGTACATCCATCCAGTCGGAGAAGCGGCGAATATGCAACGCCAGCGTCCTCTCGCAACCGAACACACACACACGTGTACCATTTATACTAAATGTATACTAAATGTATGTATAAATTTATACTAAATTACCCTTTCTAGATAGCCCACAGAAAATCACATTTAAGTTTAATTTATACTAAATTAACCTTTCTAGATAGCCCACAGAAAATCACATTTAAGTTTAATTTATACTAAATTAACCTTTCTAGATAGCCCACAGAAAATCACATTTAAGTTTAATTTATACGAAAATTACCCTTTCTAGATAGCCCACAGAAAATCACATTTAAGTTTAATTTATACTAAATTACCCTTTCTAGATAGCCCACAGAAAATCACATTTAAGTTTAATTTATACTAAATTAACCTTTCTAGATAGCCCACAGAAAATCACATTTAAGTTTAATTTATACTAAATTACCCTTTCTAGATAACCCACAGAAAATCACATTTAAGTTTAATTTATACTAAATTACCCTTTCTAGATAGCCCACAGAAAATCACATTTAAGTTTAATTTATACTAAATTACCCTTTCTAGATAGCCCAGAGAAAATCACATTTAAGTTTAATTTATACTAAATTACCCTTTCTAGATAGCCCACAGGAAATCACATTTAAGTTTAATTTATACTAAATTACCCTTTCTAGATAGCCCACAGAAAATCACATTTAAGTTTAATTTATACTAAATTACCCTTTCTAGATAGCCCACAGAAAATCACATTTAAGTTTAATTTATACTAAATTAACCTTTCTAGATAGCCCACAGGAAATCACATTTAAGTTTAATTTATACTAAATTACCCTTTCTAGATAGCCCAGAGAAAATCACATTTAAGTTTAATTTATACTAAATTACCCTTTCTAGATAGCCCACAGAAAATCACATTTAAGTTTAATTCATACTAAATTACCCTTTCTAGATAGCCCACAGAAAATCACATTTAAGTTTAATTTATACTAAATTACCCTTTCGAGATAGCCCACAGAAAATCACATTTAAGTTTAATTTCCACGAAATTAACCTTTCTAGATAGCCCACAGAAAATCACATTTAAGTTTAATTTATACTAAATTACCCTTTCTACATAGCCCACAGGAAATCACATTTAAGTTTAATTTCCACGAAATTAACCTTTCTAGATAGCCCACAGAAAATCACATTTAAGTTTAATTTATACTAAATTACCCTTTCTACATAGCCCACAGGAAATCACATTTAAGTTTAATTTATACTAAATTAACCTTCTAGATAGCCTACAGAAAATCACATTTAAGTTTAATTTACACTAAATTACCCTTTCTACATAGCCCACAGGAAATCACATTTAAGTTTAATTTATACTAAATTAACCTTCTAGATAGCCTACAGAAAATCACATTTAAGTTTAATTTACACTAAATTACCCTTTCTACATAGCCCACAGGAAATCACATTTAAGTTTAATTTATACGAAACTAACCTTCTAGATAGCCTACAGAAAATCACATTTAAGTTTAATTTACACTAAATTACCCTGTCTAGATAGCACACAGAAAGTCACATTTAAGTTTAATTTATACTAAATTACCCTTTCTAGATAGCCCACAGAAAATCACATTTAAGTTTAATTTACACTAAATTACCCTTTCTAGATAGCCCACAGGAAATCACATTTAAGGTTAATTTATACTAAATTACCCTTTCTAGATAGCCCACAGAAAATTACATTTAAGTTTAATTTATACTAAATTACCCTTTCTAGATAGCCCACAGAAAATCACATTTAAGTTTAATTTATACTAAATTACCCTTTCTAGATAGCCCAGAGAAAATCACATTTAAGTTTAATTTATACTAAATTGCCCTTTCTAGATAGCCCACAGAAAATCACATTTAAGTTTAATTTACACTAAATTACCCTTTCTAGATAGCCCACAGAAAATCACATTTAAGTTTAATTTATACTAAATTACCCTTTCTAGATAGCCCACAGAAAATCACATTTAAGTTTAATTTATACTAAATTACCCTTTCTAGATAGCCCACAGGAAATCACATTTAAGTTTAATTTATACTAAATTAACCTTCTAGATAGCCTACAGAAAATCACATTTAAGTTTAATTTACACTAAATTACCCTTTCTACATAGCCCACAGGAAATCACATTTAAGTTTAATTTATACTAAATTAACCTTCTAGATAGCCTACAGAAAATCACATTTAAGTTTAATTTACACTAAATTACCCTTTCTACATAGCCCACAGGAAATCACATTTAAGTTTAATTTATACTAAACTAACCTTCTAGATAGCCTACAGAAAATCACATTTAAGTTTAATTTACACTAAATTACCCTTTCTAGATAGCACACAGAAAGTCACATTTAAGTTTAATTTATACTAAATTACCCTTTCTAGATAGCCCACAGAAAATCACATTTAAGTTTAATTTACACTAAATTACCCTTTCTAGATAGCCCACAGGAAATCACATTTAAGGTTAATTTATACTAAATTACCCTTTCTAGATAGCCCACAGAAAATTACATTTAAGTTTAATTTATACTAAATTACCCTTTCTAGATAGCCCACAGAAAATCACATTTAAGTTTAATTTATACTAAATTACCCTTTCTAGATAGCCCAGAGAAAATCACATTTAAGTTTAATTTATACTAAATTGCCCTTTCTAGATAGCCCACAGAAAATCACATTTAAGTTTAATTTACACTAAATTACCCTTTCTAGATAGCCCACAGAAAATCACATTTAAGTTTAATTTATACTAAATTACCCTTTCTAGATAGCCCACAGAAAATCACATTTAAGTTTAATTTATACTAAATTACCCTTTCTAGATAGCCCACAGAAAATCACATTTAAGTTTAATTTACACTAAATTACCCTTTCTAGATAGCCCAGAGAAAATCACATTTAAGTTTAATTTATACTAAATTACCCTTTCTAGATAGCCCACAGAAAATCACATTTAAGTTTAATTTACACTAAATTACCCGTTCTAGATAGCCCACAGGAAATCACATTTAAGTTTAATTTATACGAAAATTACCCTTTCTAGATAGCCCACAGAAAATCACATTTAAGTTTAATTTATACTAAATTAACCTTTCTAGATAGCCCACAGGAAATCACATTTAAGTTTAATTTATACTAAATTACCCTTTCTAGATAGCCCAGAGAAAATCACATTTAAGTTTAATTTATACTAAATTACCCTTTCTAGATAGCCCACAGAAAATCACATTTAAGTTTAATTCATACTAAATTACCCTTTCTAGATAGCCCACAGAAAATCACATTTAAGTTTAATTTATACTAAATTACCCTTTCGAGATAGCCCACAGAAAATCACATTTAAGTTTAATTTCCACGAAATTAACCTTTCTAGATAGCCCACAGAAAATCACATTTAAGTTTAATTTATACTAAATTACCCTTTCTACATAGCCCACAGGAAATCACATTTAAGTTTAATTTCCACGAAATTAACCTTTCTAGATAGCCCACAGAAAATCACATTTAAGTTTAATTTATACTAAATTACCCTTTCTACATAGCCCACAGGAAATCACATTTAAGTTTAATTTATACTAAATTAACCTTCTAGATAGCCTACAGAAAATCACATTTAAGTTTAATTTACACTAAATTACCCTTTCTACATAGCCCACAGGAAATCACATTTAAGTTTAATTTATACTAAATTAACCTTCTAGATAGCCTACAGAAAATCACATTTAAGTTTAATTTACACTAAATTACCCTTTCTACATAGCCCACAGGAAATCACATTTAAGTTTAATTTATACGAAACTAACCTTCTAGATAGCCTACAGAAAATCACATTTAAGTTTAATTTACACTAAATTACCCTGTCTAGATAGCACACAGAAAGTCACATTTAAGTTTAATTTATACTAAATTACCCTTTCTAGATAGCCCACAGAAAATCACATTTAAGTTTAATTTACACTAAATTACCCTTTCTAGATAGCCCACAGGAAATCACATTTAAGGTTAATTTATACTAAATTACCCTTTCTAGATAGCCCACAGAAAATTACATTTAAGTTTAATTTATACTAAATTACCCTTTCTAGATAGCCCACAGAAAATCACATTTAAGTTTAATTTATACTAAATTACCCTTTCTAGATAGCCCAGAGAAAATCACATTTAAGTTTAATTTATACTAAATTGCCCTTTCTAGATAGCCCACAGAAAATCACATTTAAGTTTAATTTACACTAAATTACCCTTTCTAGATAGCCCACAGAAAATCACATTTAAGTTTAATTTATACTAAATTACCCTTTCTAGATAGCCCACAGAAAATCACATTTAAGTTTAATTTATACTAAATTACCCTTTCTAGATAGCCCACAGGAAATCACATTTAAGTTTAATTTATACTAAATTAACCTTCTAGATAGCCTACAGAAAATCACATTTAAGTTTAATTTACACTAAATTACCCTTTCTACATAGCCCACAGGAAATCACATTTAAGTTTAATTTATACTAAATTAACCTTCTAGATAGCCTACAGAAAATCACATTTAAGTTTAATTTACACTAAATTACCCTTTCTACATAGCCCACAGGAAATCACATTTAAGTTTAATTTATACTAAACTAACCTTCTAGATAGCCTACAGAAAATCACATTTAAGTTTAATTTACACTAAATTACCCTTTCTAGATAGCACACAGAAAGTCACATTTAAGTTTAATTTATACTAAATTACCCTTTCTAGATAGCCCACAGAAAATCACATTTAAGTTTAATTTACACTAAATTACCCTTTCTAGATAGCCCACAGGAAATCACATTTAAGGTTAATTTATACTAAATTACCCTTTCTAGATAGCCCACAGAAAATTACATTTAAGTTTAATTTATACTAAATTACCCTTTCTAGATAGCCCACAGAAAATCACATTTAAGTTTAATTTATACTAAATTACCCTTTCTAGATAGCCCAGAGAAAATCACATTTAAGTTTAATTTATACTAAATTGCCCTTTCTAGATAGCCCACAGAAAATCACATTTAAGTTTAATTTACACTAAATTACCCTTTCTAGATAGCCCAGAGAAAATCACATTTAAGTTTAATTTATACTAAATTACCCTTTCTAGATAGCCCAGAGAAAATCACATTTAAGTTTAATTTATACTAAATTGCCCTTTCTAGATAGCCCACAGAAAATCACATTTAAGTTTAATTTACACTAAATTACCCTTTCTAGATAGCCCACAGAAAATCACATTTAAGTTTAATTTATACTAAATTACCCTTTCTAGATAGCCCACAGAAAATCACATTTAAGTTTAATTTATACTAAATTACCCTTTCTAGATAGCCCACAGAAAATCACATTTAAGTTTAATTTACACTAAATTACCCTTTCTAGATAGCCCAGAGAAAATCACATTTAAGTTTAATTTATACTAAATTACCCTTTCTAGATAGCCCACAGAAAATCACATTTAAGTTTAATTTACACTAAATTACCCGTTCTAGATAGCCCACAGGAAATCACATTTAAGTTTAATTTACACTAAATTACCCCTTTCTAGATAGCCCACAGGAAATCACATTTAAGTTTAATTTATACTAAATTACCCTTTCTAGATAGCCCACAGAAAATCACATTTAAGTTTAATTTATACTAAATTGCCCTTTCTAGATAGCCCACAGAAAATTACATTTAAGTTTAATTTATACTAAATTACGCTTTCTAGATAGCCCACAGAAAATCACATTTAAGTTTAATTTACACTAAATTACCCTTTCTAGATAGCCCAGAGAAAATCACATTTAAGTTTAATTTATACTAAATTACCCTTTCTAGATAGCCCACAGAAAATCACATTTAAGTTTAATTTACACTAAATTACCCGTTCTAGATAGCCCACAGGAAATCACATTTAAGTTTAATTTATACTAAATTACCCTTTCTAGATAGCCCACAGGAAATCACATTTAAGTTTAATTTATACTAAATTACCCTTTCTAGATAACCCACAGAAAATCACATTTAAGTTTAATTTATACTAAATTGCCCTTTCTAGATAGCCCACAGAAAATTACATTTAAGTTTAATTTATACTAAATTACGCTTTCTAGATAGCCCACAGAAAATCACATTTAAGTTTAATTTACACTAAATTACCCTTTCTAGATAGCCCACAGAAAATCACATTTATGTTTAATTTATACTAAATTACCCTTTCTAGATAACCCACAGAAAATCACATTTAAGTTTAATTTACACGAAATTAACCTTTCTAGATAGCCCACAGAAAATCACATTTAAGTTTAATTTATACTAAATTACCCTTTCTAGATAGACCACAGGAAATCACATTTAAGTTTAATTTATACTAAATTACCCTTTCTAGATAGCCCACAGAAAATCACATTTAAGTTTAATTTATACTAAATTACCCTTTCTAGATAGCCCACAGAAAATCACATTTAAGTTTAATTTATACTAAATTACCCTTTCTAGATAACCCACAGAAAATCACATTTAAGTTTAATTTACACTAAATTACCCTTTCTAGATAGCACACAGAAAATCACATTTAAGTTTAATTTATACTAAATTACCCTTTCTAGATAGCCCACAGAAAATCACATTTAAGTTTAATTTACACTAAATTACCCTTTCTAGATAGCCCACAGAAAATCACATTTAAGTTTAATTTACACTAAATTACCCGTTCTAGATAGCCCACAGAAAATCACATTTAAGTTTAATTTATACTAAATTACCCTTTCTAGATAGCCCAGAGAAAATCACATTTAAGTTTAATTTATAATAAATTACCCTTTCTAGATAGCCCACAGAAAATCACATTTAAGTTTAATTTACACTAAATTACCCTTTCTAGATAGCCCACAGAAAATCACATTTAAGTTTAATTTATACTAAATTACCCTTTCTAGATAACCCACAGAAAATCACATTTCAGTTTAATTTACACTAAATTAACCTTTCTATATAGCCCACAGAAAATCACATTTAAGTTTAATTTATACTAAATTACCCTTTCTCGATAGCCCACAGAAAATCACATTTGAGTTTAATTTATACTAAATTACCCTTTCTAGATAGCCCACAGAAAATCACATTTAAGTTTAATTTATACTAAATTACCCTTTCTAGATAGCCCACAGAAAATCACATTTAAGTTTAATTTATACTAAATTACCCTTTCTAGATAGACCACAGGAAATCACATTTAAGTTTAATTTATACTAAATTACCCTTTCTAGATAGCCCACAGAAAATCACATTTAAGTTTAATTTATACTAAATTACCCTTTCTAGATAGCCCACAGAAAATCACATTTAAGTTTAATTTATACTAAATTACCCTTTCTAGATAACCCACAGAAAATCACATTTAAGTTTAATTTACACTAAATTACCCTTTCTAGATAGCACACAGAAAATCACATTTAAGTTTAATTTATACTAAATTACCCTTTCTAGATAGCCCACAGAAAATCACATTTAAGTTTAATTTACACTAAATTACCCTTTCTAGATAGCCCACAGAAAATCACATTTAAGTTTAATTTACACTAAATTACCCGTTCTAGATAGCCCACAGGAAATCACATTTAAATTTAATTTATACTAAATTACCCGTTCTAGATAGCCCACAGAAAATCACATTTAAGTTTAATTTATACTAAATTACCCTTTCTAGATAGCCCAGAGAAAATCACATTTAAGTTTAATTTATAATAAATTACCCTTTCTAGATAGCCCACAGAAAATCACATTTAAGTTTAATTTACACTAAATTACCCTTTCTAGATAGCCCACAGAAAATCACATTTAAGTTTAATTTATACTAAATTACCCTTTCTAGATAACCCACAGAAAATCACATTTCAGTTTAATTTACACTAAATTAACCTTTCTATATAGCCCACAGAAAATCACATTTAAGTTTAATTTATACTAAATTACCCTTTCTCGATAGCCCACAGAAAATCACATTTGAGTTTAATTTATACTAAATTACCCTTTCTAGATAGCCCACAGAAAATCACATTTAAGTTTAATTTATACTAAATTACCCTTTCTAGATAGCCCACAGAAAATCACATTTAAGTTTAATTTACACTAAATTACCCTTTCTAGATAGCCCAGAGAAAATCACATTTAAGTTTAATTTATACTAAATTACCCTTTCTAGATAGCCCAAAGAAAATCACATTTAAGTTTAATTTACACTAAATTACCCTTTCTAGATAGCCCACAGAAAATCACATTTAAGTTTAATTTACACTAAATTACCCTTTCTCGATAGCCCACAGAAAATCACATTTAAGTTTAATTTATACTAAATTACCCTTTCTAGATAGCCCACAGAAAATCACATTTAAGTTTTATTTACACTAAATTAACCTTTCTAGATAGCCCACAGAAAATCACATTTAAGTTTAATTTACACTAAATTACCCTTTCTAGATAGCCCACAGAAAATCACATTTAAGTTTAATTTACACTAAATTACCCTTTCTAGATAGCCCACAGAAAATCACATTTAAGTTTAATTTACACTAAATTACCCTTTCTAGATAGCCCACAGAAAATCACATTTAAGTTTAATTTATACTAAATTACCCTTTCAAGATAACCCACAGAAAATCACATTTAAGTTTAATTTACACTAAATTAACCTTTCTAGATAGCCCACAGAAAATCACATTTAAGTTTAATTTACACTAAATTACCCTTTCTAGATAGCCCACAGAAAATCACATTTAAGTTTAATTTACACTAAATTACCCTTTCTAGATAGCCCACAGAAAATCACATTTAAGTTTAATTTATACTAAATTACCCTTTCTAGATAGCCCACAGAAAATCACATTTAAGTTTTATTTACACGAAATTACCCTTTCTAGATAGCCCAGAGAAAATCACATTTAAGTTTAATTTATACTAAATTACCCTTTCTAGATAGCCCAGAGAAAATCACATTTAAGTTTAATTTATACTAAATTGCCCTTTCTAGATAGCCCACAGAAAATTAGATTTAAGTTTAATTTATACTAAATTACCCTTTCTAGATAGCCCACAGAAAATCACATTTAAGTTTAATTTATACTAAATTAACCTTTCTAGATAGCCCACAGAAAATCACATTTAAGTTTAATTTATACGAAAATTACCCTTTCTAGATAGCCCACAGAAAATCACATTTAAGTTTAATTTATACTAAATTACCCTTTCTAGATAACCCACAGAAAATCACATTTAAGTTTAATTTATACTAAATTACCCTTTCTAGATAGCCCACAGGAAATCACATTTAAGTTTAATTTATACTAAATTACCCTTTCTAGATAGCCCACAGAAAATCACATTTAAGTTTAATTTATACTAAATTAACCTTTCTAGATAGCCCACAGAAAATCACATTTAAGTTTAATTTATACTAAATTAACCTTTCTAGATAGCCCACAGAAAATCACATTTAAGTTTAATTTATACGAAAATTACCCTTTCTAGATAGCCCACAGAAAATCACATTTAAGTTTAATTTATACTAAATTACCCTTTCTAGATAGCCCACAGAAAATCACATTTAAGTTTAATTTATACGAAAATTACCCTTTCTAGATAGCCCACAGAAAATCACATTTAAGTTTAATTTACACTAAATTACCCTTTCTAGATAGCCCACAGGAAATCACATTTAAGGTTAATTTATACTAAATTACCCTTTCTAGATAGCCCACAGAAAATTACATTTAAGTTTAATTTATACTAAATTACCCTTTCTAGATAGCCCACAGAAAATCACATTTAAGTTTAATTTATACTAAATTACCCTTTCTAGATAGCCCAGAGAAAATCACATTTAAGTTTAATTTATACTAAATTGCCCTTTCTAGATAGCCCACAGAAAATCACATTTAAGTTTAATTTACACTAAATTACCCTTTCTAGATAGCCCACAGAAAATCACATTTAAGTTTAATTTATACTAAATTACCCTTTCTAGATAGCCCACAGAAAATCACATTTAAGTTTAATTTATACTAAATTACCCTTTCTAGATAGCCCACAGGAAATCACATTTAAGTTTAATTTATACTAAATTAACCTTCTAGATAGCCTACAGAAAATCACATTTAAGTTTAATTTACACTAAATTACCCTTTCTACATAGCCCACAGGAAATCACATTTAAGTTTAATTTATACTAAATTAACCTTCTAGATAGCCTACAGAAAATCACATTTAAGTTTAATTTACACTAAATTACCCTTTCTACATAGCCCACAGGAAATCACATTTAAGTTTAATTTATACTAAACTAACCTTCTAGATAGCCTACAGAAAATCACATTTAAGTTTAATTTACACTAAATTACCCTTTCTAGATAGCACACAGAAAGTCACATTTAAGTTTAATTTATACTAAATTACCCTTTCTAGATAGCCCACAGAAAATCACATTTAAGTTTAATTTACACTAAATTACCCTTTCTAGATAGCCCACAGGAAATCACATTTAAGGTTAATTTATACTAAATTACCCTTTCTAGATAGCCCACAGAAAATTACATTTAAGTTTAATTTATACTAAATTACCCTTTCTAGATAGCCCACAGAAAATCACATTTAAGTTTAATTTATACTAAATTACCCTTTCTAGATAGCCCAGAGAAAATCACATTTAAGTTTAATTTATACTAAATTACCCTTTCTAGATAGCCCACAGAAAATTACATTTAAGTTTAATTTATACTAAATTACCCTTTCTAGATAGCCCACAGAAAATCACATTTAAGTTTAATTTATACTAAATTACCCTTTCTAGATAGCCCAGAGAAAATCACATTTAAGTTTAATTTATACTAAATTGCCCTTTCTAGATAGCCCACAGAAAATCACATTTAAGTTTAATTTACACTAAATTACCCTTTCTAGATAGCCCACAGAAAATCACATTTAAGTTTAATTTATACTAAATTACCCTTTCTAGATAGCCCACAGAAAATCACATTTAAGTTTAATTTATACTAAATTACCCTTTCTAGATAGCCCACAGAAAATCACATTTAAGTTTAATTTACACTAAATTACCCTTTCTAGATAGCCCAGAGAAAATCACATTTAAGTTTAATTTATACTAAATTACCCTTTCTAGATAGCCCACAGAAAATCACATTTAAGTTTAATTTACACTAAATTACCCGTTCTAGATATCCCACAGGAAATCACATTTAAGTTTAATTTACACTAAATTACCCCTTTCTAGATAGCCCACAGGAAATCACATTTAAGTTTAATTTATACTAAATTACCCTTTCTAGATAGCCCACAGAAAATCACATTTAAGTTTAATTTATACTAAATTGCCCTTTCTAGATAGCCCACAGAAAATTACATTTAAGTTTAATTTATACTAAATTACGCTTTCTAGATAGCCCACAGAAAATCACATTTAAGTTTAATTTACACTAAATTACCCTTTCTAGATAGCCCAGAGAAAATCACATTTAAGTTTAATTTATACTAAATTACCCTTTCTAGATAGCCCACAGAAAATCACATTTAAGTTTAATTTACACTAAATTACCCGTTCTAGATAGCCCACAGGAAATCACATTTAAGTTTAATTTATACTAAATTACCCTTTCTAGATAGCCCACAGGAAATCACATTTAAGTTTAATTTATACTAAATTACCCTTTCTAGATAACCCACAGAAAATCACATTTAAGTTTAATTTATACTAAATTGCCCTTTCTAGATAGCCCACAGAAAATTACATTTAAGTTTAATTTATACTAAATTACGCTTTCTAGATAGCCCACAGAAAATCACATTTAAGTTTAATTTACACTAAATTACCCTTTCTAGATAGCCCACAGAAAATCACATTTATGTTTAATTTATACTAAATTACCCTTTCTAGATAACCCACAGAAAATCACATTTAAGTTTAATTTACACGAAATTAACCTTTCTAGATAGCCCACAGAAAATCACATTTAAGTTTAATTTATACTAAATTACCCTTTCTAGATAGCCCACAGAAAATCACATTTAAGTTTAATTTCCACGAAATTAACCTTTCTAGATAGCCCACAGAAAATCACATTTAAGTTTAATTTATACTAAATTACCCTTTCTAGATAGCCCACAGAAAATCACATTTAAGTTTAATTTATACTAAATTACCCTTTCTAGATAGCCCACAGAAAATCACATTTAAGTTTAATTTCCACGAAATTACCCTTTCTAGATAGCCCACAGAAAATCACATTTAAGTTTAATTTATACTAAATTACCCTTTCTACATAGCCCACAGGAAATCACATTTAAGTTTAATTTATACTAAATTAACCTTCTAGATAGCCTACAGAAAATCACATTTAAGTTTAATTTACACTAAATTACCCTTTCTACATAGCCCACAGGAAATCACATTTAAGTTTAATTTATACTAAATTAACCTTCTAGATAGCCTACAGAAAATCACATTTAAGTTTAATTTACACTAAATTACCCTTTCTACATAGCCCACAGGAAATCACATTTAAGTTTAATTTATACTAAACTAACCTTCTAGATAGCCTACAGAAAATCACATTTAAGTTTAATTTACACTAAATTACCCTTTCTAGATAGCACACAGAAAGTCACATTTAAGTTTAATTTATACTAAATTACCCTTTCTAGATAGCCCACAGAAAATCACATTTAAGTTTAATTTACACTAAATTACCCTTTCTAGATAGCCCACAGGAAATCACATTTAAGGTTAATTTATACTAAATTACCCTTTCTAGATAGCCCACAGAAAATTACATTTAAGTTTAATTTATACTAAATTACCCTTTCTAGATAGCCCACAGAAAATCACATTTAAGTTTAATTTATACTAAATTACCCTTTCTAGATAGCCCAGAGAAAATCACATTTAAGTTTAATTTATACTAAATTGCCCTTTCTAGATAGCCCACAGAAAATCACATTTAAGTTTAATTTACACTAAATTACCCTTTCTAGATAGCCCACAGAAAATCACATTTAAGTTTAATTTATACTAAATTACCCTTTCTAGATAGCCCACAGAAAATCACATTTAAGTTTAATTTATACTAAATTACCCTTTCTAGATAGCCCACAGAAAATCACATTTAAGTTTAATTTACACTAAATTACCCTTTCTAGATAGCCCACAGAAAATCACATTTAAGTTTAATTTACACTAAATTACCCTTTCTAGATAGCCCACAGAAAATCACATTTAAGTTTAATTTATACTAAATTTCCCTTTCTAGATAGCCCACAGAAAATCACATTTAAGTTTAATTTATACAAAATTAACCTTTCTAGATAGCCCACAGGAAATCACATTTAAGTTTAATTTATACTAAATTAACCTTTCTAGATAGCCCACAGGAAATCACATTTAAGTTTAATTTACACTAAATTACCCTTTCTAGATAGCCCACAGAAAATCACATTTAAGTTTAATTTATACTAAATTACCCTTTCTAGATAGCCCACAGAAAATCACATTTAAGTTTAATTTACACTAAATTACCCTTTCTAGATAGCCCACAGGAAATCACATTTAAGTTTAATTTACACTAAATTACCCTTTCTAGATAGCCCACAGAAAATCACATTTAAGTTTAATTTATACTAAATTAACCTTTCTAGATAGCCCACAGAAAATCACATTTAAGTTTAATTTATACGAAAATTACCCTTTCTAGATAGCCCACAGAAAATCACATTTAAGTTTAATTTATACTAAATTACCCTTTCTAGATAACCCACAGAAAATCACATTTAAGTTTAATTTATACTAAATTACCCTTTCTAGATAGCCCACAGGAAATCACATTTAAGTTTAATTTATACTAAATTACCCTTTCTAGATAGCCCACAGAAAATCACATTTAAGTTTAATTTATACTAAATTAACCTTTCTAGATAGCCCACAGAAAATCACATTTAAGTTTAATTTATACGAAAATTACCCTTTCTAGATAGCCCACAGAAAATCACATTTAAGTTTAATTTATACTAAATTACCCTTTCTAGATAGCCCACAGAAAATCACATTTAAGTTTAATTTATACTAAATTAACCTTTCTAGATAGCCCACAGAAAATCACATTTAAGTTTAATTTATACTAAATTACCCTTTCTAGATAACCCACAGAAAATCACATTTAAGTTTAATTTATACTAAATTACCCTTTCTAGATAGCCCACAGAAAATCACATTTAAGTTTAATTTATACTAAATTACCCTTTCTAGATAGCCCAGAGAAAATCACATTTAAGTTTAATTTATACTAAATTACCCTTTCTAGATAGCCCACAGGAAATCACATTTAAGTTTAATTTATACTAAATTACCCTTTCTAGATAGCCCACAGAAAATCACATTTAAGTTTAATTTATACTAAATTACCCTTTCTAGATAGCCCACAGAAAATCACATTTAAGTTTAATTTATACTAAATTAACCTTTCTAGATAGCCCACAGGAAATCACATTTAAGTTTAATTTATACTAAATTACCCTTTCTAGATAGCCCAGAGAAAATCACATTTAAGTTTAATTTATACTAAATTACCCTTTCTAGATAGCCCACAGAAAATCACATTTAAGTTTAATTCATACTAAATTACCCTTTCTAGATAGCCCACAGAAAATCACATTTAAGTTTAATTTATACTAAATTACCCTTTCGAGATAGCCCACAGAAAATCACATTTAAGTTTAATTTCCACGAAATTAACCTTTCTAGATAGCCCACAGAAAATCACATTTAAGTTTAATTTATACTAAATTACCCTTTCTACATAGCCCACAGGAAATCACATTTAAGTTTAATTTCCACGAAATTAACCTTTCTAGATAGCCCACAGAAAATCACATTTAAGTTTAATTTATACTAAATTACCCTTTCTACATAGCCCACAGGAAATCACATTTAAGTTTAATTTATACTAAATTAACCTTCTAGATAGCCTACAGAAAATCACATTTAAGTTTAATTTACACTAAATTACCCTTTCTACATAGCCCACAGGAAATCACATTTAAGTTTAATTTATACTAAATTAACCTTCTAGATAGCCTACAGAAAATCACATTTAAGTTTAATTTACACTAAATTACCCTTTCTACATAGCCCACAGGAAATCACATTTAAGTTTAATTTATACGAAACTAACCTTCTAGATAGCCTACAGAAAATCACATTTAAGTTTAATTTACACTAAATTACCCTGTCTAGATAGCACACAGAAAGTCACATTTAAGTTTAATTTATACTAAATTACCCTTTCTAGATAGCCCACAGAAAATCACATTTAAGTTTAATTTACACTAAATTACCCTTTCTAGATAGCCCACAGGAAATCACATTTAAGGTTAATTTATACTAAATTACCCTTTCTAGATAGCCCACAGAAAATTACATTTAAGTTTAATTTATACTAAATTACCCTTTCTAGATAGCCCACAGAAAATCACATTTAAGTTTAATTTATACTAAATTACCCTTTCTAGATAGCCCAGAGAAAATCACATTTAAGTTTAATTTATACTAAATTAACCTTCTAGATAGCCTACAGAAAATCACATTTAAGTTTAATTTACACTAAATTACCCTTTCTACATAGCCCACAGGAAATCACATTTAAGTTTAATTTATACTAAACTAACCTTCTAGATAGCCTACAGAAAATCACATTTAAGTTTAATTTACACTAAATTACCCTTTCTAGATAGCACACAGAAAGTCACATTTAAGTTTAATTTATACTAAATTACCCTTTCTAGATAGCCCACAGAAAATCACATTTAAGTTTAATTTATACTAAATTACCCTTTCTAGATAGCCCACAGAAAATCACATTTAAGTTTAATTTACACTAAATTACCCTTTCTAGATAGCCCACAGGAAATCACATTTAAGGTTAATTTATACTAAATTACCCTTTCTAGATAGCCCACAGAAAATTACATTTAAGTTTAATTTATACTAAATTACCCTTTCTAGATAGCCCACAGAAAATCACATTTAAGTTTAATTTATACTAAATTACCCTTTCTAGATAGCCCAGAGAAAATCACATTTAAGTTTAATTTATACTAAATTGCCCTTTCTAGATAGCCCACAGAAAATCACATTTAAGTTTAATTTACACTAAATTACCCTTTCTAGATAGCCCACAGAAAATCACATTTAAGTTTAATTTATACTAAATTACCCTTTCTAGATAGCCCACAGAAAATCACATTTAAGTTTAATTTATACTAAATTACCCTTTCTAGATAGCCCACAGAAAATCACATTTAAGTTTAATTTACACTAAATTACCCTTTCTAGATAGCCCAGAGAAAATCACATTTAAGTTTAATTTATACTAAATTACCCTTTCTAGATAGCCCACAGAAAATCACATTTAAGTTTAATTTACACTAAATTACCCGTTCTAGATAGCCCACAGGAAATCACATTTAAGTTTAATTTACACTAAATTACCCCTTTCTAGATAGCCCACAGGAAATCACATTTAAGTTTAATTTATACTAAATTACCCTTTCTAGATAGCCCACAGAAAATCACATTTAAGTTTAATTTATACTAAATTGCCCTTTCTAGATAGCCCACAGAAAATTACATTTAAGTTTAATTTATACTAAATTACGCTTTCTAGATAGCCCACAGAAAATCACATTTAAGTTTAATTTACACTAAATTACCCTTTCTAGATAGCCCAGAGAAAATCACATTTAAGTTTAATTTATACTAAATTACCCTTTCTAGATAGCCCACAGAAAATCACATTTAAGTTTAATTTACACTAAATTACCCGTTCTAGATAGCCCACAGGAAATCACATTTAAGTTTAATTTATACTAAATTACCCTTTCTAGATAGCCCACAGGAAATCACATTTAAGTTTAATTTATACTAAATTACCCTTTCTAGATAACCCACAGAAAATCACATTTAAGTTTAATTTATACTAAATTGCCCTTTCTAGATAGCCCACAGAAAATTACATTTAAGTTTAATTTATACTAAATTACGCTTTCTAGATAGCCCACAGAAAATCACATTTAAGTTTAATTTACACTAAATTACCCTTTCTAGATAGCCCACAGAAAATCACATTTATGTTTAATTTATACTAAATTACCCTTTCTAGATAACCCACAGAAAATCACATTTAAGTTTAATTTACACGAAATTAACCTTTCTAGATAGCCCACAGAAAATCACATTTAAGTTTAATTTATACTAAATTACCCTTTCTAGATAGACCACAGGAAATCACATTTAAGTTTAATTTATACTAAATTACCCTTTCTAGATAGCCCACAGAAAATCACATTTAAGTTTAATTTATACTAAATTACCCTTTCTAGATAGCCCACAGAAAATCACATTTAAGTTTAATTTATACTAAATTACCCTTTCTAGATAACCCACAGAAAATCACATTTAAGTTTAATTTACACTAAATTACCCTTTCTAGATAGCACACAGAAAATCACATTTAAGTTTAATTTATACTAAATTACCCTTTCTAGATAGCCCACAGAAAATCACATTTAAGTTTAATTTACACTAAATTACCCTTTCTAGATAGCCCACAGAAAATCACATTTAAGTTTAATTTACACTAAATTACCCGTTCTAGATAGCCCACAGGAAATCACATTTAAATTTAATTTATACTAAATTACCCGTTCTAGATAGCCCACAGAAAATCACATTTAAGTTTAATTTATACTAAATTACCCTTTCTAGATAGCCCAGAGAAAATCACATTTAAGTTTAATTTATAATAAATTACCCTTTCTAGATAGCCCACAGAAAATCACATTTAAGTTTAATTTACACTAAATTACCCTTTCTAGATAGCCCACAGAAAATCACATTTAAGTTTAATTTATACTAAATTACCCTTTCTAGATAACCCACAGAAAATCACATTTCAGTTTAATTTACACTAAATTAACCTTTCTATATAGCCCACAGAAAATCACATTTAAGTTTAATTTATACTAAATTACCCTTTCTCGATAGCCCACAGAAAATCACATTTGAGTTTAATTTATACTAAATTACCCTTTCTAGATAGCCCACAGAAAATCACATTTAAGTTTAATTTATACTAAATTACCCTTTCTAGATAGCCCACAGAAAATCACATTTAAGTTTAATTTATACTAAATTACCCTTTCTAGATAGACCACAGGAAATCACATTTAAGTTTAATTTATACTAAATTACCCTTTCTAGATAGCCCACAGAAAATCACATTTAAGTTTAATTTATACTAAATTACCCTTTCTAGATAGCCCACAGAAAATCACATTTAAGTTTAATTTATACTAAATTACCCTTTCTAGATAACCCACAGAAAATCACATTTAAGTTTAATTTACACTAAATTACCCTTTCTAGATAGCACACAGAAAATCACATTTAAGTTTAATTTATACTAAATTACCCTTTCTAGATAGCCCACAGAAAATCACATTTAAGTTTAATTTACACTAAATTACCCTTTCTAGATAGCCCACAGAAAATCACATTTAAGTTTAATTTACACTAAATTACCCGTTCTAGATAGCCCACAGGAAATCACATTTAAATTTAATTTATACTAAATTACCCGTTCTAGATAGCCCACAGAAAATCACATTTAAGTTTAATTTATACTAAATTACCCTTTCTAGATAGCCCAGAGAAAATCACATTTAAGTTTAATTTATAATAAATTACCCTTTCTAGATAGCCCACAGAAAATCACATTTAAGTTTAATTTACACTAAATTACCCTTTCTAGATAGCCCACAGAAAATCACATTTAAGTTTAATTTATACTAAATTACCCTTTCTAGATAACCCACAGAAAATCACATTTCAGTTTAATTTACACTAAATTAACCTTTCTATATAGCCCACAGAAAATCACATTTAAGTTTAATTTATACTAAATTACCCTTTCTCGATAGCCCACAGAAAATCACATTTGAGTTTAATTTATACTAAATTACCCTTTCTAGATAGCCCACAGAAAATCACATTTAAGTTTAATTTATACTAAATTACCCTTTCTAGATAGCCCACAGAAAATCACATTTAAGTTTAATTTACACTAAATTACCCTTTCTAGATAGCCCAGAGAAAATCACATTTAAGTTTAATTTATACTAAATTACCCTTTCTAGATAGCCCAAAGAAAATCACATTTAAGTTTAATTTACACTAAATTACCCTTTCTAGATAGCCCACAGAAAATCACATTTAAGTTTAATTTACACTAAATTACCCTTTCTAGATAGCCCACAGAAAATCACATTTAAGTTTAATTTATACTAAATTACCCTTTCTAGATAGCCCACAGAAAATCACATTTAAGTTTTATTTACACTAAATTAACCTTTCTAGATAGCCCACAGAAAATCACATTTAAGTTTAATTTACACTAAATTACCCTTTCTAGATAGCCCACAGAAAATCACATTTAAGTTTAATTTACACTAAATTACCCTTTCTAGATAGCCCACAGAAAATCACATTTAAGTTTAATTTACACTAAATTACCCTTTCTAGATAGCCCACAGAAAATCACATTTAAGTTTAATTTATACTAAATTACCCTTTCAAGATAACCCACAGAAAATCACATTTAAGTTTAATTTACACTAAATTAACCTTTCTAGATAGCCCACAGAAAATCACATTTAAGTTTAATTTACACTAAATTACCCTTTCTAGATAGCCCACAGAAAATCACATTTAAGTTTAATTTACACTAAATTACCCTTTCTAGATAGCCCACAGAAAATCACATTTAAGTTTAATTTATACTAAATTACCCTTTCTAGATAGCCCACAGAAAATCACATTTAAGTTTTATTTACACGAAATTACCCTTTCTAGATAGCCCAGAGAAAATCACATTTAAGTTTAATTTATACTAAATTACCCTTTCTAGATAGCCCAGAGAAAATCACATTTAAGTTTAATTTATACTAAATTGCCCTTTCTAGATAGCCCACAGAAAATTAGATTTAAGTTTAATTTATACTAAATTACCCTTTCTAGATAGCCCACAGAAAATCACATTTAAGTTTAATTTATACTAAATTACCCTTTCTAGATAACCCACAGAAAATCACATTTAAGTTTAATTTATACTAAATTACCCTTTCTAGATAGCCCACAGGAAATCACATTTAAGTTTAATTTATACTAAATTACCCTTTCTAGATAGCCCACAGAAAATCACATTTAAGTTTAATTTATACTAAATTAACCTTTCTAGATAGCCCACAGAAAATCACATTTAAGTTTAATTTATACTAAATTAACCTTTCTAGATAGCCCACAGAAAATCACATTTAAGTTTAATTTATACGAAAATTACCCTTTCTAGATAGCCCACAGAAAATCACATTTAAGTTTAATTTATACTAAATTACCCTTTCTAGATAGCCCACAGAAAATCACATTTAAGTTTAATTTATACGAAAATTACCCTTTCTAGATAGCCCACAGAAAATCACATTTAAGTTTAATTTATACTAAATTAACCTTTCTAGATAGCCCACAGAAAATCACATTTAAGTTTAATTTATACTAAATTACCCTTTCTAGATAACCCACAGAAAATCACATTTAAGTTTAATTTATACTAAATTACCCTTTCTAGATAGCCCACAGAAAATCACATTTAAGTTTAATTTATACTAAATTACCCTTTCTAGATAGCCCACAGAAAATCACATTTAAGTTTAATTTACACTAAATTACCCTTTCTAGATAGCCCAGAGAAAATCACATTTAAGTTTAATTTATACTAAATTACCCTTTCTAGATAGCCCAAAGAAAATCACATTTAAGTTTAATTTACACTAAATTACCCTTTCTAGATAGCCCACAGAAAATCACATTTAAGTTTAATTTACACTAAATTACCCTTTCTAGATAGCCCACAGAAAATCACATTTAAGTTTAATTTATACTAAATTACCCTTTCTAGATAGCCCACAGAAAATCACATTTAAGTTTTATTTACACTAAATTAACCTTTCTAGATAGCCCACAGAAAATCACATTTAAGTTTAATTTACACTAAATTACCCTTTCTAGATAGCCCACAGAAAATCACATTTAAGTTTAATTTACACTAAATTAACCTTTCTAGATAGCCCACAGAAAATCACATTTAAGTTTAATTTATACTAAATTAACCTTTCTAGATAGCCCACAGAAAATCACATTTAAGTTTAATTTATACTAAATTACCCTTTCTAGATAACCCACAGAAAATCACATTTAAGTTTAATTTATACTAAATTACCCTTTCTAGATAGCCCACAGAAAATCACATTTAAGTTTAATTTATACTAAATTACCCTTTCTAGATAGCCCAGAGAAAATCACATTTAAGTTTAATTTATACTAAATTACCCTTTCTAGATAGCCCACAGGAAATCACATTTAAGTTTAATTTATACTAAATTACCCTTTCTAGATAGCCCACAGAAAATCACATTTAAGTTTAATTTATACTAAATTACCCTTTCTAGATAGCCCACAGAAAATCACATTTAAGTTTAATTTATACTAAATTAACCTTTCTAGATAGCCCACAGGAAATCACATTTAAGTTTAATTTATACTAAATTACCCTTTCTAGATAGCCCACAGAAAATCACATTTAAGTTTAATTTATACTAAATTACCCTTTCTAGATAGCCCACAGAAAATCACATTTAAGTTTAATTCATACTAAATTACCCTTTCTAGATAGCCCACAGAAAATCACATTTAAGTTTAATTTATACTAAATTACCCTTTCGAGATAGCCCACAGAAAATCACATTTAAGTTTAATTTCCACGAAATTAACCTTTCTAGATAGCCCACAGAAAATCACATTTAAGTTTAATTTATACTAAATTACCCTTTCTACATAGCCCACAGGAAATCACATTTAAGTTTAATTTCCACGAAATTAACCTTTCTAGATAGCCCACAGAAAATCACATTTAAGTTTAATTTATACTAAATTACCCTTTCTACATAGCCCACAGGAAATCACATTTAAGTTTAATTTATACTAAATTAACCTTCTAGATAGCCTCCAGAAAATCACATTTAAGTTTAATTTACACTAAATTACCCTTTCTACATAGCCCACAGGAAATCACATTTAAGTTTAATTTATACTAAATTAACCTTCTAGATAGCCTACAGAAAATCACATTTAAGTTTAATTTACACTAAATTACCCTTTCTACATAGCCCACAGGAAATCACATTTAAGTTTAATTTATACTAAATTACCCTTTCTAGATAGCCTACAGAAAATCACATTTAAGTTTAATTTACACTAAATTACCCTTTCTAGATAGCACACAGAAAGTCACATTTAAGTTTAATTTATACGAAATTACCCTTTCTAGATAGCCCACAGAAAATCACATTTAAGTTTAATTTACACTAAATTACCCTTTCTAGATAGCCCACAGGAAATCACATTTAAGGTTAATTTATACTAAATTACCCTTTCTAGATAGCCCACAGAAAATTACATTTAAGTTTAATTTATACTAAATTACCCTTTCTAGATAGCCCACAGAAAATCACATTTAAGTTTAATTTATACTAAATTACCCTTTCTAGATAGCCCAGAGAAAATCACATTTAAGTTTAATTTATACTAAATTGCCCTTTCTAGATAGCCCACAGAAAATCACATTTAAGTTTAATTTACACTAAATTACCCTTTCTAGATAGCCCACAGAAAATCACATTTAAGTTTAATTTATACTAAATTACCCTTTCTAGATAGCCCACAGAAAATCACATTTAAGTTTAATTTATACTAAATTACCCTTTCTAGATAGCCCACAGGAAATCACATTTAAGTTTAATTTATACTAAATTAACCTTCTAGATAGCCTACAGAAAATCACATTTAAGTTTAATTTACACTAAATTACCCTTTCTACATAGCCCACAGGAAATCACATTTAAGTTTAATTTATACTAAATTAACCTTCTAGATAGCCTACAGAAAATCACATTTAAGTTTAATTTACACTAAATTACCCTTTCTACATAGCCCACAGGAAATCACATTTAAGTTTAATTTATACTAAACTAACCTTCTAGATAGCCTACAGAAAATCACATTTAAGTTTAATTTACACTAAATTACCCTTTCTAGATAGCACACAGAAAGTCACATTTAAGTTTAATTTATACTAAATTACCCTTTCTAGATAGCCCACAGAAAATCACATTTAAGTTTAATTTACACTAAATTACCCTTTCTAGATAGCCCACAGGAAATCACATTTAAGGTTAATTTATACTAAATTACCCTTTCTAGATAGCCCACAGAAAATTACATTTAAGTTTAATTTATACTAAATTACCCTTTCTAGATAGCCCACAGAAAATCACATTTAAGTTTAATTTATACTAAATTACCCTTTCTAGATAGCCCAGAGAAAATCACATTTAAGTTTAATTTATACTAAATTGCCCTTTCTAGATAGCCCACAGAAAATCACATTTAAGTTTAATTTACACTAAATTACCCTTTCTAGATAGCCCACAGAAAATCACATTTAAGTTTAATTTATACTAAATTACCCTTTCTAGATAGCCCACAGAAAATCACATTTAAGTTTAATTTATACTAAATTACCCTTTCTAGATAGCCCACAGAAAATCACATTTAAGTTTAATTTACACTAAATTACCCTTTCTAGATAGCCCAGAGAAAATCACATTTAAGTTTAATTTATACTAAATTACCCTTTCTAGATAGCCCACAGAAAATCACATTTAAGTTTAATTTACACTAAATTACCCGTTCTAGATAGCCCACAGGAAATCACATTTAAGTTTAATTTACACTAAATTACCCCTTTCTAGATAGCCCACAGGAAATCACATTTAAGTTTAATTTATACTAAATTACCCTTTCTAGATAGCCCACAGAAAATCACATTTAAGTTTAATTTATACTAAATTGCCCTTTCTAGATAGCCCACAGAAAATTACATTTAAGTTTAATTTATACTAAATTACGCTTTCTAGATAGCCCACAGAAAATCACATTTAAGTTTAATTTACACTAAATTACCCTTTCTAGATAGCCCAGAGAAAATCACATTTAAGTTTAATTTATACTAAATTACCCTTTCTAGATAGCCCACAGAAAATCACATTTAAGTTTAATTTACACTAAATTACCCGTTCTAGATAGCCCACAGGAAATCACATTTAAGTTTAATTTATACTAAATTACCCTTTCTCGATAGCCCACAGGAAATCACATTTAAGTTTAATTTATACTAAATTACCCTTTCTAGATAACCCACAGAAAATCACATTTAAGTTTAATTTATACTAAATTGCCCTTTCTAGATAGCCCACAGAAAATTACATTTAAGTTTAATTTATACTAAATTACGCTTTCTAGATAGCCCACAGAAAATCACATTTAAGTTTAATTTACACTAAATTACCCTTTCTAGATAGCCCACAGAAAATCACATTTATGTTTAATTTATACTAAATTACCCTTTCTAGATAACCCACAGAAAATCACATTTAAGTTTAATTTACACGAAATTAACCTTTCTAGATAGCCCACAGAAAATCACATTTAAGTTTAATTTATACTAAATTACCCTTTCTAGATAGACCACAGGAAATCACATTTAAGTTTAATTTATACTAAATTA
This sequence comes from Myxine glutinosa, assembly GCF_964187855.1. Classification (NCBI taxonomy): domain Eukaryota; kingdom Metazoa; phylum Chordata; class Myxini; order Myxiniformes; family Myxinidae; genus Myxine; species Myxine glutinosa. The sequence goes on along the minus strand of NC_136272.1, from coordinate 4,048,217 downwards.
CCCTTTCTAGATAGCCCACAGAAAATCACATTTAAGTTTAATTTATACTAAATTACCCTTTCTAGATAGCCCACAGAAAATCACATTTAAGTTTAATTTATACTAAATTACCCTTTCTAGATAACCCACAGAAAATCACATTTAAGTTTAATTTACACTAAATTACCCTTTCTAGATAGCACACAGAAAATCACATTTAAGTTTAATTTATACTAAATTACCCTTTCTAGATAGCCCACAGAAAATCACATTTAAGTTTAATTTACACTAAATTACCCTTTCTAGATAGCCCACAGAAAATCACATTTAAGTTTAATTTACACTAAATTACCCGTTCTAGATAGCCCACAGAAAATCACATTTAAGTTTAATTTATACTAAATTACCCTTTCTAGATAGCCCAGAGAAAATCACATTTAAGTTTAATTTATAATAAATTACCCTTTCTAGATAGCCCACAGAAAATCACATTTAAGTTTAATTTACACTAAATTACCCTTTCTAGATAGCCCACAGAAAATCACATTTAAGTTTAATTTATACTAAATTACCCTTTCTAGATAACCCACAGAAAATCACATTTCAGTTTAATTTACACTAAATTAACCTTTCTATATAGCCCACAGAAAATCACATTTAAGTTTAATTTATACTAAATTACCCTTTCTCGATAGCCCACAGAAAATCACATTTGAGTTTAATTTATACTAAATTACCCTTTCTAGGTAGCCCACAGAAAATCACATTTAAGTTTAATTTATACTAAATTACCCTTTCTAGATAGCCCACAGAAAATCACATTTAAGTTTAATTTATACTAAATTACCCTTTCTAGATAGACCACAGGAAATCACATTTAAGTTTAATTTATACTAAATTACCCTTTCTAGATAGCCCACAGAAAATCACATTTAAGTTTAATTTATACTAAATTACCCTTTCTAGATAGCCCACAGAAAATCACATTTAAGTTTAATTTATACTAAATTACCCTTTCTAGATAACCCACAGAAAATCACATTTAAGTTTAATTTACACTAAATTACCCTTTCTAGATAGCACACAGAAAATCACATTTAAGTTTAATTTATACTAAATTACCCTTTCTAGATAGCCCACAGAAAATCACATTTAAGTTTAATTTACACTAAATTACCCTTTCTAGATAGCCCACAGAAAATCACATTTAAGTTTAATTTACACTAAATTACCCGTTCTAGATAGCCCACAGGAAATCACATTTAAATTTAATTTATACTAAATTACCCGTTCTAGATAGCCCACAGAAAATCACATTTAAGTTTAATTTATACTAAATTACCCTTTCTAGATAGCCCAGAGAAAATCACATTTAAGTTTAATTTATAATAAATTACCCTTTCTAGATAGCCCACAGAAAATCACATTTAAGTTTAATTTACACTAAATTACCCTTTCTAGATAGCCCACAGAAAATCACATTTAAGTTTAATTTATACTAAATTACCCTTTCTAGATAACCCACAGAAAATCACATTTCAGTTTAATTTACACTAAATTAACCTTTCTATATAGCCCACAGAAAATCACATTTAAGTTTAATTTATACTAAATTACCCTTTCTCGATAGCCCACAGAAAATCACATTTGAGTTTAATTTATACTAAATTACCCTTTCTAGATAGCCCACAGAAAATCACATTTAAGTTTAATTTATACTAAATTACCCTTTCTAGATAGCCCACAGAAAATCACATTTAAGTTTAATTTACACTAAATTACCCTTTCTAGATAGCCCAGAGAAAATCACATTTAAGTTTAATTTATACTAAATTACCCTTTCTAGATAGCCCAAAGAAAATCACATTTAAGTTTAATTTACACTAAATTACCCTTTCTAGATAGCCCACAGAAAATCACATTTAAGTTTAATTTACACTAAATTACCCTTTCTCGATAGCCCACAGAAAATCACATTTAAGTTTAATTTATACTAAATTACCCTTTCTAGATAGCCCACAGAAAATCACATTTAAGTTTTATTTACACTAAATTAACCTTTCTAGATAGCCCACAGAAAATCACATTTAAGTTTAATTTACACTAAATTACCCTTTCTAGATAGCCCACAGAAAATCACATTTAAGTTTAATTTACACTAAATTACCCTTTCTAGATAGCCCACAGAAAATCACATTTAAGTTTAATTTACACTAAATTACCCTTTCTAGATAGCCCACAGAAAATCACATTTAAGTTTAATTTATACTAAATTACCCTTTCAAGATAACCCACAGAAAATCACATTTAAGTTTAATTTACACTAAATTAACCTTTCTAGATAGCCCACAGAAAATCACATTTAAGTTTAATTTACACTAAATTACCCTTTCTAGATAGCCCACAGAAAATCACATTTAAGTTTAATTTACACTAAATTACCCTTTCTAGATAGCCCACAGAAAATCACATTTAAGTTTAATTTATACTAAATTACCCTTTCTAGATAGCCCACAGAAAATCACATTTAAGTTTTATTTACACGAAATTACCCTTTCTAGATAGCCCAGAGAAAATCACATTTAAGTTTAATTTATACTAAATTACCCTTTCTAGATAGCCCAGAGAAAATCACATTTAAGTTTAATTTATACTAAATTGCCCTTTCTAGATAGCCCACAGAAAATTAGATTTAAGTTTAATTTATACTAAATTACCCTTTCTAGATAGCCCACAGAAAATCACATTTAAGTTTAATTTATACTAAATTAACCTTTCTAGATAGCCCACAGAAAATCACATTTAAGTTTAATTTATACGAAAATTACCCTTTCTAGATAGCCCACAGAAAATCACATTTAAGTTTAATTTATACTAAATTACCCTTTCTAGATAACCCACAGAAAATCACATTTAAGTTTAATTTATACTAAATTACCCTTTCTAGATAGCCCACAGGAAATCACATTTAAGTTTAATTTATACTAAATTACCCTTTCTAGATAGCCCACAGAAAATCACATTTAAGTTTAATTTATACTAAATTAACCTTTCTAGATAGCCCACAGAAAATCACATTTAAGTTTAATTTATACTAAATTAACCTTTCTAGATAGCCCACAGAAAATCACATTTAAGTTTAATTTATACGAAAATTACCCTTTCTAGATAGCCCACAGAAAATCACATTTAAGTTTAATTTATACTAAATTACCCTTTCTAGATAGCCCACAGAAAATCACATTTAAGTTTAATTTATACGAAAATTACCCTTTCTAGATAGCCCACAGAAAATCACATTTAAGTTTAATTTACACTAAATTACCCTTTCTAGATAGCCCACAGGAAATCACATTTAAGGTTAATTTATACTAAATTACCCTTTCTAGATAGCCCACAGAAAATTACATTTAAGTTTAATTTATACTAAATTACCCTTTCTAGATAGCCCACAGAAAATCACATTTAAGTTTAATTTATACTAAATTACCCTTTCTAGATAGCCCAGAGAAAATCACATTTAAGTTTAATTTATACTAAATTGCCCTTTCTAGATAGCCCACAGAAAATCACATTTAAGTTTAATTTACACTAAATTACCCTTTCTAGATAGCCCACAGAAAATCACATTTAAGTTTAATTTATACTAAATTACCCTTTCTAGATAGCCCACAGAAAATCACATTTAAGTTTAATTTATACTAAATTACCCTTTCTAGATAGCCCACAGGAAATCACATTTAAGTTTAATTTATACTAAATTAACCTTCTAGATAGCCTACAGAAAATCACATTTAAGTTTAATTTACACTAAATTACCCTTTCTACATAGCCCACAGGAAATCACATTTAAGTTTAATTTATACTAAATTAACCTTCTAGATAGCCTACAGAAAATCACATTTAAGTTTAATTTACACTAAATTACCCTTTCTACATAGCCCACAGGAAATCACATTTAAGTTTAATTTATACTAAACTAACCTTCTAGATAGCCTACAGAAAATCACATTTAAGTTTAATTTACACTAAATTACCCTTTCTAGATAGCACACAGAAAGTCACATTTAAGTTTAATTTATACTAAATTACCCTTTCTAGATAGCCCACAGAAAATCACATTTAAGTTTAATTTACACTAAATTACCCTTTCTAGATAGCCCACAGGAAATCACATTTAAGGTTAATTTATACTAAATTACCCTTTCTAGATAGCCCACAGAAAATTACATTTAAGTTTAATTTATACTAAATTACCCTTTCTAGATAGCCCACAGAAAATCACATTTAAGTTTAATTTATACTAAATTACCCTTTCTAGATAGCCCAGAGAAAATCACATTTAAGTTTAATTTATACTAAATTACCCTTTCTAGATAGCCCACAGAAAATTACATTTAAGTTTAATTTATACTAAATTACCCTTTCTAGATAGCCCACAGAAAATCACATTTAAGTTTAATTTATACTAAATTACCCTTTCTAGATAGCCCAGAGAAAATCACATTTAAGTTTAATTTATACTAAATTGCCCTTTCTAGATAGCCCACAGAAAATCACATTTAAGTTTAATTTACACTAAATTACCCTTTCTAGATAGCCCACAGAAAATCACATTTAAGTTTAATTTATACTAAATTACCCTTTCTAGATAGCCCACAGAAAATCACATTTAAGTTTAATTTATACTAAATTACCCTTTCTAGATAGCCCACAGAAAATCACATTTAAGTTTAATTTACACTAAATTACCCTTTCTAGATAGCCCAGAGAAAATCACATTTAAGTTTAATTTATACTAAATTACCCTTTCTAGATAGCCCACAGAAAATCACATTTAAGTTTAATTTACACTAAATTACCCGTTCTAGATATCCCACAGGAAATCACATTTAAGTTTAATTTACACTAAATTACCCCTTTCTAGATAGCCCACAGGAAATCACATTTAAGTTTAATTTATACTAAATTACCCTTTCTAGATAGCCCACAGAAAATCACATTTAAGTTTAATTTATACTAAATTGCCCTTTCTAGATAGCCCACAGAAAATTACATTTAAGTTTAATTTATACTAAATTACGCTTTCTAGATAGCCCACAGAAAATCACATTTAAGTTTAATTTACACTAAATTACCCTTTCTAGATAGCCCAGAGAAAATCACATTTAAGTTTAATTTATACTAAATTACCCTTTCTAGATAGCCCACAGAAAATCACATTTAAGTTTAATTTACACTAAATTACCCGTTCTAGATAGCCCACAGGAAATCACATTTAAGTTTAATTTATACTAAATTACCCTTTCTAGATAGCCCACAGGAAATCACATTTAAGTTTAATTTATACTAAATTACCCTTTCTAGATAACCCACAGAAAATCACATTTAAGTTTAATTTATACTAAATTACCCTTTCTAGATAGCCCACAGAAAATTACATTTAAGTTTAATTTATACTAAATTACGCTTTCTAGATAGCCCACAGAAAATCACATTTAAGTTTAATTTACACTAAATTACCCTTTCTAGATAGCCCACAGAAAATCACATTTATGTTTAATTTATACTAAATTACCCTTTCTAGATAACCCACAGAAAATCACATTTAAGTTTAATTTACACGAAATTAACCTTTCTAGATAGCCCACAGAAAATCACATTTAAGTTTAATTTATACTAAATTACCCTTTCGAGATAGCCCACAGAAAATCACATTTAAGTTTAATTTCCACGAAATTAACCTTTCTAGATAGCCCACAGAAAATCACATTTAAGTTTAATTTATACTAAATTACCCTTTCTAGATAGCCCACAGAAAATCACATTTAAGTTTAATTTATACTAAATTACCCTTTCTAGATAGCCCACAGAAAATCACATTTAAGTTTAATTTCCACGAAATTACCCTTTCTAGATAGCCCACAGAAAATCACATTTAAGTTTAATTTATACTAAATTACCCTTTCTACATAGCCCACAGGAAATCACATTTAAGTTTAATTTATACTAAATTAACCTTCTAGATAGCCTACAGAAAATCACATTTAAGTTTAATTTACACTAAATTACCCTTTCTACATAGCCCACAGGAAATCACATTTAAGTTTAATTTATACTAAATTAACCTTCTAGATAGCCTACAGAAAATCACATTTAAGTTTAATTTACACTAAATTACCCTTTCTACATAGCCCACAGGAAATCACATTTAAGTTTAATTTATACTAAACTAACCTTCTAGATAGCCTACAGAAAATCACATTTAAGTTTAATTTACACTAAATTACCCTTTCTAGATAGCACACAGAAAGTCACATTTAAGTTTAATTTATACTAAATTACCCTTTCTAGATAGCCCACAGAAAATCACATTTAAGTTTAATTTACACTAAATTACCCTTTCTAGATAGCCCACAGGAAATCACATTTAAGGTTAATTTATACTAAATTACCCTTTCTAGATAGCCCACAGAAAATTACATTTAAGTTTAATTTATACTAAATTACCCTTTCTAGATAGCCCACAGAAAATCACATTTAAGTTTAATTTATACTAAATTACCCTTTCTAGATAGCCCAGAGAAAATCACATTTAAGTTTAATTTATACTAAATTGCCCTTTCTAGATAGCCCACAGAAAATCACATTTAAGTTTAATTTACACTAAATTACCCTTTCTAGATAGCCCACAGAAAATCACATTTAAGTTTAATTTATACTAAATTACCCTTTCTAGATAGCCCACAGAAAATCACATTTAAGTTTAATTTATACTAAATTACCCTTTCTAGATAGCCCACAGAAAATCACATTTAAGTTTAATTTACACTAAATTACCCTTTCTAGATAGCCCACAGAAAATCACATTTAAGTTTAATTTACACTAAATTACCCTTTCTAGATAGCCCACAGAAAATCACATTTAAGTTTAATTTATACTAAATTTCCCTTTCTAGATAGCCCACAGAAAATCACATTTAAGTTTAATTTATACAAAATTAACCTTTCTAGATAGCCCACAGGAAATCACATTTAAGTTTAATTTATACTAAATTAACCTTTCTAGATAGCCCACAGGAAATCACATTTAAGTTTAATTTACACTAAATTACCCTTTCTAGATAGCCCACAGAAAATCACATTTAAGTTTAATTTATACTAAATTACCCTTTCTAGATAGCCCACAGAAAATCACATTTAAGTTTAATTTACACTAAATTACCCTTTCTAGATAGCCCACAGGAAATCACATTTAAGTTTAATTTACACTAAATTACCCTTTCTAGATAGCCCACAGAAAATCACATTTAAGTTTAATTTATACTAAATTAACCTTTCTAGATAGCCCACAGAAAATCACATTTAAGTTTAATTTATACGAAAATTACCCTTTCTAGATAGCCCACAGAAAATCACATTTAAGTTTAATTTATACTAAATTACCCTTTCTAGATAACCCACAGAAAATCACATTTAAGTTTAATTTATACTAAATTACCCTTTCTAGATAGCCCACAGGAAATCACATTTAAGTTTAATTTATACTAAATTACCCTTTCTAGATAGCCCACAGAAAATCACATTTAAGTTTAATTTATACTAAATTAACCTTTCTAGATAGCCCACAGAAAATCACATTTAAGTTTAATTTATACGAAAATTACCCTTTCTAGATAGCCCACAGAAAATCACATTTAAGTTTAATTTATACTAAATTACCCTTTCTAGATAGCCCACAGAAAATCACATTTAAGTTTAATTTATACTAAATTAACCTTTCTAGATAGCCCACAGAAAATCACATTTAAGTTTAATTTATACTAAATTACCCTTTCTAGATAACCCACAGAAAATCACATTTAAGTTTAATTTATACTAAATTACCCTTTCTAGATAGCCCACAGAAAATCACATTTAAGTTTAATTTATACTAAATTACCCTTTCTAGATAGCCCAGAGAAAATCACATTTAAGTTTAATTTATACTAAATTACCCTTTCTAGATAGCCCACAGGAAATCACATTTAAGTTTAATTTATACTAAATTACCCTTTCTAGATAGCCCACAGAAAATCACATTTAAGTTTAATTTATACTAAATTACCCTTTCTAGATAGCCCACAGAAAATCACATTTAAGTTTAATTTATACTAAATTAACCTTTCTAGATAGCCCACAGGAAATCACATTTAAGTTTAATTTATACTAAATTACCCTTTCTAGATAGCCCAGAGAAAATCACATTTAAGTTTAATTTATATTAAATTACCCTTTCTAGATAGCCCACAGAAAATCACATTTAAGTTTAATTCATACTAAATTACCCTTTCTAGATAGCCCACAGAAAATCACATTTAAGTTTAATTTATACTAAATTACCCTTTCGAGATAGCCCACAGAAAATCACATTTAAGTTTAATTTCCACGAAATTAACCTTTCTAGATAGCCCACAGAAAATCACATTTAAGTTTAATTTATACTAAATTACCCTTTCTACATAGCCCACAGGAAATCACATTTAAGTTTAATTTCCACGAAATTAACCTTTCTAGATAGCCCACAGAAAATCACATTTAAGTTTAATTTATACTAAATTACCCTTTCTACATAGCCCACAGGAAATCACATTTAAGTTTAATTTATACTAAATTAACCTTCTAGATAGCCTACAGAAAATCACATTTAAGTTTAATTTACACTAAATTACCCTTTCTACATAGCCCACAGGAAATCACATTTAAGTTTAATTTATACTAAATTAACCTTCTAGATAGCCTACAGAAAATCACATTTAAGTTTAATTTACACTAAATTACCCTTTCTACATAGCCCACAGGAAATCACATTTAAGTTTAATTTATACGAAACTAACCTTCTAGATAGCCTACAGAAAATCACATTTAAGTTTAATTTACACTAAATTACCCTGTCTAGATAGCACACAGAAAGTCACATTTAAGTTTAATTTATACTAAATTACCCTTTCTAGATAGCCCACAGAAAATCACATTTAAGTTTAATTTACACTAAATTACCCTTTCTAGATAGCCCACAGGAAATCACATTTAAGGTTAATTTATACTAAATTACCCTTTCTAGATAGCCCACAGAAAATTACATTTAAGTTTAATTTATACTAAATTACCCTTTCTAGATAGCCCACAGAAAATCACATTTAAGTTTAATTTATACTAAATTACCCTTTCTAGATAGCCCAGAGAAAATCACATTTAAGTTTAATTTATACTAAATTAACCTTCTAGATAGCCTACAGAAAATCACATTTAAGTTTAATTTACACTAAATTACCCTTTCTACATAGCCCACAGGAAATCACATTTAAGTTTAATTTATACTAAACTAACCTTCTAGATAGCCTACAGAAAATCACATTTAAGTTTAATTTACACTAAATTACCCTTTCTAGATAGCACACAGAAAGTCACATTTAAGTTTAATTTATACTAAATTACCCTTTCTAGATAGCCCACAGAAAATCACATTTAAGTTTAATTTATACTAAATTACCCTTTCTAGATAGCCCACAGAAAATCACATTTAAGTTTAATTTACACTAAATTACCCTTTCTAGATAGCCCACAGGAAATCACATTTAAGGTTAATTTATACTAAATTACCCTTTCTAGATAGCCCACAGAAAATTACATTTAAGTTTAATTTATACTAAATTACCCTTTCTAGATAGCCCACAGAAAATCACATTTAAGTTTAATTTATACTAAATTACCCTTTCTAGATAGCCCAGAGAAAATCACATTTAAGTTTAATTTATACTAAATTGCCCTTTCTAGATAGCCCACAGAAAATCACATTTAAGTTTAATTTACACTAAATTACCCTTTCTAGATAGCCCACAGAAAATCACATTTAAGTTTAATTTATACTAAATTACCCTTTCTAGATAGCCCACAGAAAATCACATTTAAGTTTAATTTATACTAAATTACCCTTTCTAGATAGCCCACAGAAAATCACATTTAAGTTTAATTTACACTAAATTACCCTTTCTAGATAGCCCAGAGAAAATCACATTTAAGTTTAATTTATACTAAATTACCCTTTCTAGATAGCCCACAGAAAATCACATTTAAGTTTAATTTACACTAAATTACCCGTTCTAGATAGCCCACAGGAAATCACATTTAAGTTTAATTTACACTAAATTACCCCTTTCTAGATAGCCCACAGGAAATCACATTTAAGTTTAATTTATACTAAATTACCCTTTCTAGATAGCCCACAGAAAATCACATTTAAGTTTAATTTATACTAAATTGCCCTTTCTAGATAGCCCACAGAAAATTACATTTAAGTTTAATTTATACTAAATTACGCTTTCTAGATAGCCCACAGAAAATCACATTTAAGTTTAATTTACACTAAATTACCCTTTCTAGATAGCCCAGAGAAAATCACATTTAAGTTTAATTTATACTAAATTACCCTTTCTAGATAGCCCACAGAAAATCACATTTAAGTTTAATTTACACTAAATTACCCGTTCTAGATAGCCCACAGGAAATCACATTTAAGTTTAATTTATACTAAATTACCCTTTCTAGATAGCCCACAGGAAATCACATTTAAGTTTAATTTATACTAAATTACCCTTTCTAGATAACCCACAGAAAATCACATTTAAGTTTAATTTATACTAAATTGCCCTTTCTAGATAGCCCACAGAAAATTACATTTAAGTTTAATTTATACTAAATTACGCTTTCTAGATAGCCCACAGAAAATCACATTTAAGTTTAATTTACACTAAATTACCCTTTCTAGATAGCCCACAGAAAATCACATTTATGTTTAATTTATACTAAATTACCCTTTCTAGATAACCCACAGAAAATCACATTTAAGTTTAATTTACACGAAATTAACCTTTCTAGATAGCCCACAGAAAATCACATTTAAGTTTAATTTATACTAAATTACCCTTTCTAGATAGACCACAGGAAATCACATTTAAGTTTAATTTATACTAAATTACCCTTTCTAGATAGCCCACAGAAAATCACATTTAAGTTTAATTTATACTAAATTACCCTTTCTAGATAGCCCACAGAAAATCACATTTAAGTTTAATTTATACTAAATTACCCTTTCTAGATAACCCACAGAAAATCACATTTAAGTTTAATTTACACTAAATTACCCTTTCTAGATAGCACACAGAAAATCACATTTAAGTTTAATTTATACTAAATTACCCTTTCTAGATAGCCCACAGAAAATCACATTTAAGTTTAATTTACACTAAATTACCCTTTCTAGATAGCCCACAGAAAATCACATTTAAGTTTAATTTACACTAAATTACCCGTTCTAGATAGCCCTCATGAAATCAAATTTAAATTTAATTTATACTAAATTACCCGTTCTAGATAGCCCACAGAAAATCACATTTAAGTTTAATTTATACTAAATTACCCTTTCTAGATAGCCCAGAGAAAATCACATTTAAGTTTAATTTATAATAAATTACCCTTTCTAGATAGCCCACAGAAAATCACATTTAAGTTTAATTTACACTAAATTACCCTTTCTAGATAGCCCACAGAAAATCACATTTAAGTTTAATTTATACTAAATTACCCTTTCTAGATAACCCACAGAAAATCACATTTCAGTTTAATTTACACTAAATTAACCTTTCTATATAGCCCACAGAAAATCACATTTAAGTTTAATTTATACTAAATTACCCTTTCTCGATAGCCCACAGAAAATCACATTTGAGTTTAATTTATACTAAATTACCCTTTCTAGATAGCCCACAGAAAATCACATTTAAGTTTAATTTATACTAAATTACCCTTTCTAGATAGCCCACAGAAAATCACATTTAAGTTTAATTTATACTAAATTACCCTTTCTAGATAGACCACAGGAAATCACATTTAAGTTTAATTTATACTAAATTACCCTTTCTAGATAGCCCACAGAAAATCACATTTAAGTTTAATTTATACTAAATTACCCTTTCTAGATAGCCCACAGAAAATCACATTTAAGTTTAATTTATACTAAATTACCCTTTCTAGATAACCCACAGAAAATCACATTTAAGTTTAATTTACACTAAATTACCCTTTCTAGATAGCACACAGAAAATCACATTTAAGTTTAATTTATACTAAATTACCCTTTCTAGATAGCCCACAGAAAATCACATTTAAGTTTAATTTACACTAAATTACCCTTTCTAGATAGCCCACAGAAAATCACATTTAAGTTTAATTTACACTAAATTACCCGTTCTAGATAGCCCACAGGAAATCACATTTAAATTTAATTTATACTAAATTACCCGTTCTAGATAGCCCACAGAAAATCACATTTAAGTTTAATTTATACTAAATTACCCTTTCTAGATAGCCCAGAGAAAATCACATTTAAGTTTAATTTATAATAAATTACCCTTTCTAGATAGCCCACAGAAAATCACATTTAAGTTTAATTTACACTAAATTACCCTTTCTAGATAGCCCACAGAAAATCACATTTAAGTTTAATTTATACTAAATTACCCTTTCTAGATAACCCACAGAAAATCACATTTCAGTTTAATTTACACTAAATTAACCTTTCTATATAGCCCACAGAAAATCACATTTAAGTTTAATTTATACTAAATTACCCTTTCTCGATAGCCCACAGAAAATCACATTTGAGTTTAATTTATACTAAATTACCCTTTCTAGATAGCCCACAGAAAATCACATTTAAGTTTAATTTATACTAAATTACCCTTTCTAGATAGCCCACAGAAAATCACATTTAAGTTTAATTTACACTAAATTACCCTTTCTAGATAGCCCAGAGAAAATCACATTTAAGTTTAATTTATACTAAATTACCCTTTCTAGATAGCCCAAAGAAAATCACATTTAAGTTTAATTTACACTAAATTACCCTTTCTAGATAGCCCACAGAAAATCACATTTAAGTTTAATTTACACTAAATTACCCTTTCTAGATAGCCCACAGAAAATCACATTTAAGTTTAATTTATACTAAATTACCCTTTCTAGATAGCCCACAGAAAATCACATTTAAGTTTTATTTACACTAAATTAACCTTTCTAGATAGCCCACAGAAAATCACATTTAAGTTTAATTTACACTAAATTACCCTTTCTAGATAGCCCACAGAAAATCACATTTAAGTTTAATTTACACTAAATTACCCTTTCTAGATAGCCCACAGAAAATCACATTTAAGTTTAATTTACACTAAATTACCCTTTCTAGATAGCCCACAGAAAATCACATTTAAGTTTAATTTATACTAAATTACCCTTTCAAGATAACCCACAGAAAATCACATTTAAGTTTAATTTACACTAAATTAACCTTTCTAGATAGCCCACAGAAAATCACATTTAAGTTTAATTTACACTAAATTACCCTTTCTAGATAGCCCACAGAAAATCACATTTAAGTTTAATTTACACTAAATTACCCTTTCTAGATAGCCCACAGAAAATCACATTTAAGTTTAATTTATACTAAATTACCCTTTCTAGATAGCCCACAGAAAATCACATTTAAGTTTTATTTACACGAAATTACCCTTTCTAGATAGCCCAGAGAAAATCACATTTAAGTTTAATTTATACTAAATTACCCTTTCTAGATAGCCCAGAGAAAATCACATTTAAGTTTAATTTATACTAAATTGCCCTTTCTAGATAGCCCACAGAAAATTAGATTTAAGTTTAATTTATACTAAATTACCCTTTCTAGATAGCCCACAGAAAATCACATTTAAGTTTAATTTATACTAAATTACCCTTTCTAGATAACCCACAGAAAATCACATTTAAGTTTAATTTATACTAAATTACCCTTTCTAGATAGCCCACAGGAAATCACATTTAAGTTTAATTTATACTAAATTACCCTTTCTAGATAGCCCACAGAAAATCACATTTAAGTTTAATTTATACTAAATTAACCTTTCTAGATAGCCCACAGAAAATCACATTTAAGTTTAATTTATACTAAATTAACCTTTCTAGATAGCCCACAGAAAATCACATTTAAGTTTAATTTATACGAAAATTACCCTTTCTAGATAGCCCACAGAAAATCACATTTAAGTTTAATTTATACTAAATTACCCTTTCTAGATAGCCCACAGAAAATCACATTTAAGTTTAATTTATACGAAAATTACCCTTTCTAGATAGCCCACAGAAAATCACATTTAAGTTTAATTTATACTAAATTAACCTTTCTAGATAGCCCACAGAAAATCACATTTAAGTTTAATTTATACTAAATTACCCTTTCTAGATAACCCACAGAAAATCACATTTAAGTTTAATTTATACTAAATTACCCTTTCTAGATAGCCCACAGAAAATCACATTTAAGTTTAATTTATACTAAATTACCCTTTCTAGATAGCCCACAGAAAATCACATTTAAGTTTAATTTACACTAAATTACCCTTTCTAGATAGCCCAGAGAAAATCACATTTAAGTTTAATTTATACTAAATTACCCTTTCTAGATAGCCCAAAGAAAATCACATTTAAGTTTAATTTACACTAAATTACCCTTTCTAGATAGCCCACAGAAAATCACATTTAAGTTTAATTTACACTAAATTACCCTTTCTAGATAGCCCACAGAAAATCACATTTAAGTTTAATTTATACTAAATTACCCTTTCTAGATAGCCCACAGAAAATCACATTTAAGTTTTATTTACACTAAATTAACCTTTCTAGATAGCCCACAGAAAATCACATTTAAGTTTAATTTACACTAAATTACCCTTTCTAGATAGCCCACAGAAAATCACATTTAAGTTTAATTTACACTAAATTAACCTTTCTAGATAGCCCACAGAAAATCACATTTAAGTTTAATTTATACTAAATTAACCTTTCTAGATAGCCCACAGAAAATCACATTTAAGTTTAATTTATACTAAATTACCCTTTCTAGATAACCCACAGAAAATCACATTTAAGTTTAATTTATACTAAATTACCCTTTCTAGATAGCCCACAGAAAATCACATTTAAGTTTAATTTATACTAAATTACCCTTTCTAGATAGCCCAGAGAAAATCACATTTAAGTTTAATTTATACTAAATTACCCTTTCTAGATAGCCCACAGGAAATCACATTTAAGTTTAATTTATACTAAATTACCCTTTCTAGATAGCCCACAGAAAATCACATTTAAGTTTAATTTATACTAAATTACCCTTTCTAGATAGCCCACAGAAAATCACATTTAAGTTTAATTTATACTAAATTAACCTTTCTAGATAGCCCACAGGAAATCACATTTAAGTTTAATTTATACTAAATTACCCTTTCTAGATAGCCCACAGAAAATCACATTTAAGTTTAATTTATACTAAATTACCCTTTCTAGATAGCCCACAGAAAATCACATTTAAGTTTAATTCATACTAAATTACCCTTTCTAGATAGCCCACAGAAAATCACATTTAAGTTTAATTTATACTAAATTACCCTTTCGAGATAGCCCACAGAAAATCACATTTAAGTTTAATTTCCACGAAATTAACCTTTCTAGATAGCCCACAGAAAATCACATTTAAGTTTAATTTATACTAAATTACCCTTTCTACATAGCCCACAGGAAATCACATTTAAGTTTAATTTCCACGAAATTAACCTTTCTAGATAGCCCACAGAAAATCACATTTAAGTTTAATTTATACTAAATTACCCTTTCTACATAGCCCACAGGAAATCACATTTAAGTTTAATTTATACTAAATTAACCTTCTAGATAGCCTCCAGAAAATCACATTTAAGTTTAATTTACACTAAATTACCCTTTCTACATAGCCCACAGGAAATCACATTTAAGTTTAATTTATACTAAATTAACCTTCTAGATAGCCTACAGAAAATCACATTTAAGTTTAATTTACACTAAATTACCCTTTCTACATAGCCCACAGGAAATCACATTTAAGTTTAATTTATACTAAATTACCCTTTCTAGATAGCCTACAGAAAATCACATTTAAGTTTAATTTACACTAAATTACCCTTTCTAGATAGCACACAGAAAGTCACATTTAAGTTTAATTTATACGAAATTACCCTTTCTAGATAGCCCACAGAAAATCACATTTAAGTTTAATTTACACTAAATTACCCTTTCTAGATAGCCCACAGGAAATCACATTTAAGGTTAATTTATACTAAATTACCCTTTCTAGATAGCCCACAGAAAATTACATTTAAGTTTAATTTATACTAAATTACCCTTTCTAGATAGCCCACAGAAAATCACATTTAAGTTTAATTTATACTAAATTACCCTTTCTAGATAGCCCAGAGAAAATCACATTTAAGTTTAATTTATACTAAATTGCCCTTTCTAGATAGCCCACAGAAAATCACATTTAAGTTTAATTTACACTAAATTACCCTTTCTAGATAGCCCACAGAAAATCACATTTAAGTTTAATTTATACTAAATTACCCTTTCTAGATAGCCCACAGAAAATCACATTTAAGTTTAATTTATACTAAATTACCCTTTCTAGATAGCCCACAGGAAATCACATTTAAGTTTAATTTATACTAAATTAACCTTCTAGATAGCCTACAGAAAATCACATTTAAGTTTAATTTACACTAAATTACCCTTTCTACATAGCCCACAGGAAATCACATTTAAGTTTAATTTATACTAAATTAACCTTCTAGATAGCCTACAGAAAATCACATTTAAGTTTAATTTACACTAAATTACCCTTTCTACATAGCCCACAGGAAATCACATTTAAGTTTAATTTATACTAAACTAACCTTCTAGATAGCCTACAGAAAATCACATTTAAGTTTAATTTACACTAAATTACCCTTTCTAGATAGCACACAGAAAGTCACATTTAAGTTTAATTTATACTAAATTACCCTTTCTAGATAGCCCACAGAAAATCACATTTAAGTTTAATTTACACTAAATTACCCTTTCTAGATAGCCCACAGGAAATCACATTTAAGGTTAATTTATACTAAATTACCCTTTCTAGATAGCCCACAGAAAATTACATTTAAGTTTAATTTATTCTAAATTACCCTTTCTAGATAGCCCACAGAAAATCACATTTAAGTTTAATTTATACTAAATTTCCCTTTCTAGATAGCCCAGAGAAAATCACATTTAAGTTTAATTTATACTAAATTACCCTTTCTAGATAGCCCACAGAAAATTACATTTAAGTTTAATTTATACTAAATTACCCTTTCTAGATAGCCCACAGAAAATCACATTTAAGTTTAATTTATACTAAATTACCCTTTCTAGATAGCCCAGAGAAAATCACATTTAAGTTTAATTTATACTAAATTGCCCTTTCTAGATAGCCCACAGAAAATCACATTTAAGTTTAATTTACACTAAATTACCCTTTCTAGATAGCCCACAGAAAATCACATTTCAGTTTAATTTATACTAAATTACCCTTTCTAGATAGCCCACAGAAAATCACATTTAAGTTTAATTTATACTAAATTACCCTTTCTAGATAGCCCACAGAAAATCACATTTAAGTTTAATTTACACTAAATTACCCTTTCTAGATAGCCCAGAGAAAATCACATTTAAGTTTAATTTATACTAAATTACCCTTTCTAGATAGCCCACAGAAAATCACATTTAAGTTTAATTTACACTAAATTACCCGTTCTAGATATCCCACAGGAAATCACATTTAAGTTTAATTTACACTAAATTACCCCTTTCTAGATAGCCCACAGGAAATCACATTTAAGTTTAATTTATACTAAATTACCCTTTCTAGATAGCCCACAGAAAATCACATTTAAGTTTAATTTATACTAAATTGCCCTTTCTAGATAGCCCACAGAAAATTACATTTAAGTTTAATTTATACTAAATTACGCTTTCTAGATAGCCCACAGAAAATCACATTTAAGTTTAATTTACACTAAATTACCCTTTCTAGATAGCCCAGAGAAAATCACATTTAAGTTTAATTTATACTAAATTACCCTTTCTAGATAGCCCACAGAAAATCACATTTAAGTTTAATTTACACTAAATTACCCGTTCTAGATAGCCCACAGGAAATCACATTTAAGTTTAATTTATACTAAATTACCCTTTCTAGATAGCCCACAGGAAATCACATTTAAGTTTAATTTATACTAAATTACCCTTTCTAGATAACCCACAGAAAATCACATTTAAGTTTAATTTATACTAAATTGCCCTTTCTAGATAGCCCACAGAAAATTACATTTAAGTTTAATTTATACTAAATTACGCTTTCTAGATAGCCCACAGAAAATCACATTTAAGTTTAATTTACACTAAATTACCCTTTCTAGATAGCCCACAGAAAATCACATTTATGTTTAATTTATACTAAATTACCCTTTCTAGATAACCCACAGAAAATCACATTTAAGTTTAATTTACACGAAATTAACCTTTCTAGATAGCCCACAGAAAATCACATTTAAGTTTAATTTATACTAAATTACCCTTTCTAGATAGACCACAGGAAATCACATTTAAGTTTAATTTATACTAAATTACCCTTTCTAGATAGCCCACAGAAAATCACATTTAAGTTTAATTTATACTAAATTACCCTTTCTAGATAGCCCACAGAAAATCACATTTAAGTTTAATTTATACTAAATTACCCTTTCTAGATAACCCACAGAAAATCACATTTAAGTTTAATTTACACTAAATTACCCTTTCTAGATAGCACACAGAAAATCACATTTAAGTTTAATTTATACTAAATTACCCTTTCTAGATAGCCCACAGAAAATCACATTTAAGTTTAATTTACACTAAATTACCCTTTCTAGATAGCCCACAGAAAATCACATTTAAGTTTAATTTACACTAAATTACCCGTTCTAGATAGCCCACAGGAAATCACATTTAAATTTAATTTATACTAAATTACCCGTTCTAGATAGCCCACAGAAAATCACATTTAAGTTTAATTTATACTAAATTACCCTTTCTAGATAGCCCACAGAAAATCACATTTAAGTTTAATTTATACTAAATTACCCTTTCTAGATAACCCACAGAAAATCACATTTCAGTTTAATTTACACTAAATTAACCTTTCTATATAGCCCACAGAAAATCACATTTAAGTTTAATTTATACTAAATTACCCTTTCTCGATAGCCCACAGAAAATCACATTTGAGTTTAATTTATACTAAATTACCCTTTCTAGATAGCCCACAGAAAATCACATTTAAGTTTAATTTATACTAAATTACCCTTTCTAGATAGCCCACAGAAAATCACATTTAAGTTTAATTTACACTAAATTACCCTTTCTAGATAGCCCAGAGAAAATCACATTTAAGTTTAATTTATACTAAATTACCCTTTCTAGATAGCCCAAAGAAAATCACATTTAAGTTTAATTTACACTAAATTACCCTTTCTAGATAGCCCACAGAAAATCACATTTAAGTTTAATTTACACTAAATTACCCTTTCTAGATAGCCCACAGAAAATCACATTTAAGTTTAATTTATACTAAATTACCCTTTCTAGATAGCCCACAGAAAATCACATTTAAGTTTTATTTACACTAAATTAAACTTTCTAGATAGCCCACAGAAAATCACATTTAAGTTTAATTTACACTAAATTACCCTTTCTAGATAGCCCACAGAAAATCACATTTAAGTTTAATTTACACTAAATTACCCTTTCTCGATAGCCCACAGAAAATCACATTTAAGTTTAATTTACACTAAATTACCCTTTCTAGATAGCCCACAGAAAATCACATTTAAGTTTAATTTATACTAAATTACCCTTTCAAGATAACCCACAGAAAATCACATTTAAGTTTAATTTACACTAAATTAACCTTTCTAGATAGCCCACAGAAAATCACATTTAAGTTTAATTTACACTAAATTACCCTTTCTAGATAGCCCACAGAAAATCACATTTAAGTTTAATTTACACTAAATTACCCTTTCTAGATAGCCCACAGAAAATCACATTTAAGTTTAATTTATACTAAATTACCCTTTCTAGATAGCCCACAGAAAATCACATTTAAGTTTTATTTACACGAAATTACCCTTTCTAGATAGCCCAGAGAAAATCACATTTAAGTTTAATTTATACTAAATTGCCCTTTCTAGATAGCCCACAGAAAATTACATTTAAGTTTAATTTATACTAAATTACCCTTTCTAGATAGCCCACAGAAAATCACATTTAAGTTTAATTTATACTAAATTAACCTTTCTAGATAGCCCACAGAAAATCACATTTAAGTTTAATTTATACGAAAATTACCCTTTCTAGATAGCCCACAGAAAATCACATTTAAGTTTAATTTATACTAAATTACCCTTTCTAGATAACCCACAGAAAATCACATTTAAGTTTAATTTATACTAAATTACCCTTTCTAGATAGCCCACAGGAAATCACATTTAAGTTTAATTTATACTAAATTACCCTTTCTAGATAGCCCACAGAAAATCACATTTAAGTTTAATTTATACTAAATTAACCTTTCTAGATAGCCCACAGAAAATCACATTTAAGTTTAATTTATACTAAATTAACCTTTCTAGATAGCCCACAGAAAATCACATTTAAGTTTAATTTATACGAAAATTACCCTTTCTAGATAGCCCACAGAAAATCACATTTAAGTTTAATTTATACTAAATTACCCTTTCTAGATAGCCCACAGAAAATCACATTTAAGTTTAATTTATACTAAATTAACCTTTCTAGATAGCCCACAGAAAATCACATTTAAGTTTAATTTATACTAAATTACCCTTTCTAGATAACCCACAGAAAATCACATTTAAGTTTAATTTATACTAAATTACCCTTTCTAGATAGCCCACAGAAAATCACATTTAAGTTTAATTTATACTAAATTACCCTTTCTAGATAGCCCAGAGAAAATCACATTTAAGTTTAATTTATACTAAATTACCCTTTCTAGATAGCCCACAGGAAATCACATTTAAGTTTAATTTATACTAAATTACCCTTTCTAGATAGCCCACAGAAAATCACATTTAAGTTTAATTTATACTAAATTAACCTTTCTAGATAGCCCACAGGAAATCACATTTAAGTTTAATTTATACTAAATTACCCTTTCTAGATAGCCCAGAGAAAATCACATTTAAGTTTAATTTATACTAAATTACCCTTTCTAGATAGCCCACAGAAAATCACATTAAAGTTTAATTCATACTAATTACCCTTTCTAGATAGCCCACAGAAAATCACATTTAAGTTTAATTTATACTAAATTACCCTTTCGAGATAGCCCACAGAAAATCACATTTAAGTTTAATTTCCACGAAATTAACCTTTCTAGATAGCCCACAGAAAATCACATTTAAGTTTAATTTATACTAAATTACCCTTTCTACATAGCCCACAGGAAATCACATTTAAGTTTAATTTCCACGAAATTAACCTTTCTAGATAGCCCACAGAAAATCACATTTAAGTAAATTTATACTAAATTACCCTTTCTACATAGCCCACAGGAAATCACATTTAAGTTTAATTTATACTAAATTAACCTTCTAGATAGCCTACAGAAAATCACATTTAAGTTTAATTTACACTAAATTACCCTTTCTACATAGCCCACAGGAAATCACATTTAAGTTTAATTTATACTAAATTAACCTTCTAGATAGCCTACAGAAAATCACATTTAAGTTTAATTTACACTAAATTACCCTTTCTACATAGCCCACAGGAAATCACATTTAAGTTTAATTTATACTAAACTAACCTTCTAGATAGCCTACAGAAAATCACATTTAAGTTTAATTTACACTAAATTACCCTTTCTAGATAGCACACAGAAAGTCACATTTAAGTTTAATTTATACTAAATTACCCTTTCTAGATAGCCCACAGAAAATCACATTTAAGTTTAATTTACACTAAATTACCCTTTCTAGATAGCCCACAGGAAATCACATTTAAGGTTAATTTATACTAAATTACCCTTTCTAGATAGCCCACAGAAAATTACATTTAAGTTTAATTTATACTAAATTACCCTTTCTAGATAGCCCACAGAAAATCACATTTAAGTTTAATTTATACTAAATTACCCTTTCTAGATAGCCCAGAGAAAATCACATTTAAGTTTAATTTATACTAAATTGCCCTTTCTAGATAGCCCACAGAAAATCACATTTAAGTTTAATTTACACTAAATTACCCTTTCTAGATAGCCCACAGAAAATCACATTTAAGTTTAATTTATACTAAATTACCCTTTCTAGATAGCCCACAGAAAATCACATTTAAGTTTAATTTATACTAAATTACCCTTTCTAGATAGCCCACAGAAAATCACATTTAAGTTTAATTTACACTAAATTACCCTTTCTAGATAGCCCAGAGAAAATCACATTTAAGTTTAATTTATACTAAATTACCCTTTCTAGATAGCCCACAGAAAATCACATTTAAGTTTAATTTACACTAAATTACCCGTTCTAGATAGCCCACAGGAAATCACATTTAAGTTTAATTTACACTAAATTACCCCTTTCTAGATAGCCCACAGGAAATCACATTTAAGTTTAATTTATACTAAATTACCCTTTCTAGATAGCCCACAGAAAATCACATTTAAGTTTAATTTATACTAAATTGCCCTTTCTAGATAGCCCACAGAAAATTACATTTAAGTTTAATTTATACTAAATTACGCTTTCTAGATAGCCCACAGAAAATCACATTTAAGTTTAATTTACACTAAATTACCCTTTCTAGATAGCCCAGAGAAAATCACATTTAAGTTTAATTTATACTAAATTACCCTTTGTAGATAGCCCACAGAAAATCACATTTAAGTTTAATTTACACTAAATTACCCGTTCTAGATAGCCCACAGGAAATCACATTTAAGTTTAATTTATACTAAATTACCCTTTCTAGATAGCCCACAGGAAATCACATTTAAGTTTAATTTATACTAAATTACCCTTTCTAGATAACCCACAGAAAATCACATTTAAGTTTAATTTATACTAAATTGCCCTTTCTAGATAGCCCACAGAAAATTACATTTAAGTTTAATTTATACTAAATTACGCTTTCTAGATAGCCCACAGAAAATCACATTTAAGTTTAATTTACACTAAATTACCCTTTCTAGATAGCCCACAGAAAATCACATTTATGTTTAATTTATACTAAATTACCCTTTCTAGATAACCCACAGAAAATCACATTTAAGTTTAATTTACACGAAATTAACCTTTCTAGATAGCCCACAGAAAATCACATTTAAGTTTAATTTATACTAAATTACCCTTTCTAGATAGACCACAGGAAATCACATTTAAGTTTAATTTATACTAAATTACCCTTTCTAGATAGCCCACAGAAAATCACATTTAAGTTTAATTTATACTAAATTACCCTTTCTAGATAGCCCACAGAAAATCACATTTAAGTTTAATTTATACTAAATTACCCTTTCTAGATAACCCACAGAAAATCACATTTAAGTTTAATTTACACTAAATTACCCTTTCTAGATAGCACACAGAAAATCACATTTAAGTTTAATTTATACTAAATTACCCTTTCTAGATAGCCCACAGAAAATCACATTTAAGTTTAATTTACACTAAATTACCCTTTCTAGATAGCCCACAGAAAATCACATTTAAGTTTAATTTACACTAAATTACCCGTTCTAGATAGCCCACAGGAAATCACATTTAAATTTAATTTATACTAAATTACCCGTTCTACATAGCCCACAGAAAATCACATTTAAGTTTAATTTATACTAAATTACCCTTTCTAGATAGCCCAGAGAAAATCACATTTAAGTTTAATTTATACTAAATTACCCTTTCTAGATAGCCCACAGAAAATCACATTTAAGTTTAATTTACACTAAATTACCCTTTCTAGATAGCCCACAGAAAATCACATTTAAGTTTAATTTATACTAAATTACCCTTTCTCGATAGCCCACAGAAAATCACATTTAAGTTTAATTTATACTAAATTACCCTTTCTAGATAACCCACAGAAAATCACATTTCAGTTTAATTTACACTAAATTAACCTTTCTATATAGCCCACAGAAAATCACATTTAAGTTTAATTTATACTAAATTACCCTTTCTCGATAGCCCACAGAAAATCACATTTGAGTTTAATTTATACTAAATTACCCTTTCTAGATAGCCCACAGAAAATCACATTTAAGTTTAATTTATACTAAATTACCCTTTCTAGATAGCCCACAGAAAATCACATTTAAGTTTAATTTACACTAAATTACCCTTTCTAGATAGCCCAGAGAAAATCACATTTAAGTTTAATTTATACTAAATTACCCTTTCTAGATAGCCCACAGAAAATCACATTTAAGTTTAATTTACACTAAATTACCCTTTCTAGATAGCCCACAGAAAATCACATTTAAGTTTAATTTACACTAAATTACCCTTTCTAGATAGCCCACAGAAAATCACATTTAAGTTTAATTTATACTAAATTACCCTTTCTAGATAGCCCACAGAAAATCACATTTAAGTTTTATTTACACTAAATTAACCTTTCTAGATAGCCCACAGAAAATCACATTTAAGTTTAATTTACACTAAATTACCCTTTCTAGATAGCCCACAGAAAATCACATTTAAGTTTAATTTATACTAAATTACCCTTTCTAGATAGCCCACAGAAAATCACATTTAAGTTTAATTTACACTAAATTACCCTTTCTAGATAGCCCACAGAAAATCACATTTAAGTTTAATTTATACTAAATTACCCTTTCAAGATAACCCACAGAAAATCACATTTAAGTTTAATTTACACTAAATTAACCTTTCTAGATAGCCCACAGAAAATCACATTTAAGTTTAATTTACACTAAATTACCCTTTCTAGATAGCCCACAGAAAATCACATTTAAGTTTAATTTACACTAAATTACCCTTTCTAGATAGCCCACAGAAAATCACATTTAAGTTTAATTTATACTAAATTACCCTTTCTAGATAGCCCACAGAAAATCACATTTAAGTTTTATTTACACGAAATTACCCTTTCTAGATAGCCCAGAGAAAATCACATTTAAGTTTAATTTATACTAAACTAGGGCATTGCCCGTACTATATCTATATCTAAAATTATATCCCCCCCCTCTATTTACATGAAATGGTTTGGTCCAAAGCGAACGGCTTGCGAGTACGGGGACAATCCCCCCCCCTCTATTTACATGCAATGGTTTGGTCCAAAGCGAACGGCTTCCGGAGTTTGGTAAAGAAATCGCCATCGCGTGCACAAACGCGCAGGAAAGCGAATGAATCGCAAATTCGGTTTTATTAGTTTTAAAACATAGTTTAACGCCAACATAGTTTGCAAACGTGAAATAAATGAATACGCTCTCAAATGTGCCATCCGAGGCAGAGTGTGTCCTCCACGTTCGGCACACGCGATCGTTCGCTGCTCTCTGATTGGTTGAATCGTTTTTTGGACATAGCTCGGTAAGTAATTGTCCGATTAATATGAAACCTTGAAAAGGCACATCCTCGGGTCCCCAGCAATATACCTGGCAAGTTAAAAGTATATCGGACCCGTGGTTGTCGAGAAACAGCGGTCACAGACAAACAGACGTACAAACGTACAGACGTACAGAGATTACTGGAATTATAGATAGATTACCCTTTCTAGATAGCCCAGAGAAAATCACATTTAAGTTTAATTTATACTAAATTGCCCTTTCTAGATAGCCCACAGAAAATTACATTTAAGTTTAATTTATACTAAATTACCCTTTCTAGATAGCCCACAGAAAATCACATTTGAGTTTAATTTATACTAAATTGCCCTTTCTAGATAGCCCAGAGAAAATCACATTTAAGTTTAATTTATACTAAATTGCCCTTTCTAGATAGCCCACAGAAAATCACATTTGAGTTTAATTTATACTAAATTACCCTTTCTAGATAGCCCACAGAAAATCACATTTAAGTTTAATTTATACTAAATTACCCTTTCTAGATAGCCCACAGAAAATCACATTTAAGTTTAATTTACACTAAATTACCCTTTCTAGATAGCCCAGAGAAAATCACATTTAAGTTTAATTTATACTAAATTACCCTTTCTAGATAGCCCACAGAAAATCACATTTAAGTTTAATTTACACTAAATTACCCTTTCTAGATAACCCACAGAAAATCACATTTAAGTTTAATTTATACTAAATTGCCCTTTCTAGATAGCCCAGAGAAAATCACATTTAAGTTTAATTTATACTAAATTGCCCTTTCTCGATAGCCCACAGAAAATCACATTTGAGTTTAATTTATACTAAATTACCCTTTCTAGATAGCCCACAGAAAATCACATTTAAGTTTAATTTATACTAAATTACCCTTTCTAGATACCCCACAGCAAATCACATTTAAGTTTAATTTATACTAAATTACCCTTTCTAGATAACCCACAGAAAATCACATTTAAGTTTAATTTACACTAAATTAACCTTTCTAGATAGCCCACAGAAAATCACATTTAAGTTTAATTTACACTAAATTACCCTTTCTAGATAGCCCACAGAAAATCACATTTAAGTTTAATTTACACTAAATTACCCTTTCTAGATAGCCCACAGAAAATCACATTTAAGTTTAATTTATACTAAATTACCCTTTCTAGATAGCCCACAGGAAATCACATTTAAGTTTAATTTACACTAAATTACCCTTTCTAGATAGCCCACAGAAAATCACATTTAAGTTTTATTTACACGAAATTACCCTTTCTAGATAGCCCAGAGAAAATCACATTTAAGTTTAATTTATACTAAATTACCCTTTCTAGATAGCCCAGAGAAAATCACATTTAAGTTTAATTTATACTAAATTGCCCTTTCTAGATAGCCCACAGAAAATTACATTTAAGTTTAATTTATACTAAATTACGCTTTCTAGATAGCCCACAGAAAATCACATTTAAGTTTAATTTATACTAAATTACCCTTTCTAGATAGCCCACAGAAAATCACATTTAAGTTTAATTTATACTAAATTACCCTTTCTAGATAGCCCACAGAAAATCACATTTAAGTTTAATTTATACTAAATTACCCTTTCTAGATAGCCCACAGAAAATCACATTTAAGTTTAATTTACACTAAATTACCCTTTCTAGATAGCCCAGAGAAAATCACATTTAAGTTTAATTTATACTAAATTACCCTTTCTAGATAGCCCACAGAAAATCACATTTAAGTTTAATTTATACTAAATTACCCTTTCTAGATAACCCACAGAAAATCACATTTCAGTTTAATTTACACTAAATTAACCTTTCTAGATAGCCCACAGAAAATCACATTTAAGTTTAATTTATACTAAATTACCCTTTCTAGATAGCCCACAGAAAATCACATTTAAGTTTAATTTATACTAAATTACCCTTTCTAGATAGCCCACAGAAAATTACATTTAAGTTTAATTTATACTAAATTACCCTTTCTAGATAGCCCACAGAAAATCACATTTAAGTTTAAATTATACTAAATTACCCTTTCTAGATAGCCCACAGAAAATCACATTTTAGTATAATTTATACTAAATTACGCTTTCTAGATAGCCCACAGAAAATCACATTTAAGTATAATTTATACTAAATTACGCTTTCTAGATAGCCCACAGAAAATCACATTTAAGTTTAATTTACACTAAATTACCCTTTCTAGATAGCCCAGAGAAAATCACATTTAAGTTAAATTTACACTAAATTAACCTTTCTAGATAGCCCACAGAAAATCACATTTAAGTTTAATTTACACTAAATTACCCTTTCTAGATAGCCCACAGAAAATCACATTTAAGTTTAATTTACACTAAATTACCCTTTCTAGATAGCCCAAAGAAAATCAAATTAAAATTTAATTTACACTAAATTACCCTTTCTAGATAGCCCACAGAAAATCACATTTAAGTTTAATTTACACTAAATTAACCTTCTAGATAGCCTACAGAAAATCACATTTAAGTTTAATTTACACTAAATTACCCTTTCTAGATAGCCCACAGAAAATCACATTTAAGTTTAATTTATACGAAATTGCCCTTTCTAGATAGCCCACAGAAAATCACATTTAAGTTTACTTTACACTAAATTACCCTTTCTAGATAGCCCACAGAAAATCACATTTAAGTTTAATTTATACTAAATTACCCTTTCTAGATAGCCCAGAGAAAATCACATTTAAGTTTAATTTATACTAAATTGCCCTTTCTAGATAACCCACAGAAAATCACATTTAAGTTTAATTTATACTAAATTACCCTTTCTAGATAGCCCACAGGAAATCACATTTAAGTTTAATTTATACTAAATTGCCCTTTCTAGATAGCCCACAGAAAATTACATTTAAGTTTAATTTATACTAAATTACCCTTTCTAGATAGCCCAGAGAAAATCACATTTAAGTTTAATTTATACTAAATTGCCCTTTCTAGATAGCCCACAGAAAATCACATTTGAGAGTAATTTATACTAAATTACCCTTTCTAGATAGCCCACAGAAAATCACATTTAAGTTTAATTTATACTAAATTACCCTTTCTAGATAGCCCACAGGAAATCACATTTAAGTTTAATTTATACTAAATTACCCTTTCTAGATAACCCACAGAAAATCACATTTAAGTTTAATTTACACTAAATTACCCTTTCTAGATAGCCCAGAGAAAATCACATTTAAGTTTAATTTATACTAAATTACCCTTTCTAGATAGCCCACAGAAAATCACATTTAAGTTTAATTTACACTAAATTACCCTTTCTAGATAGCCCACAGAAAATCACATTTAAGTTTAATTTATACTAAATTACCCTTTCTAGATAGCCCACAGAAAATCACATTTAAGTTTTATTTACACGAAATTACCCTTTCTAGATAGCCCAGAGAAAATCACATTTAAGTTTAATTTATACTAAATTACCCTTTCTAGATAGCCCAGAGAAAATCACATTTAAGTTTTATTTACACGAAATTACCCTTTCTAGATAGCCCACAGGAAATCACATTTAAGTTTAATTTATACTAAATTACCCTTTCTAGATAGCCCACAGAAAATCACATTTAAGTTTAATTTATACTAAATTACCCTTTCTAGATAGCCCACAGAAAATCACATTTAAGTTTAATTTATACTAAATTACCCTTTCTAGATAGCCCACAGAAAATCACATTTAAGTTTAATTTACACTAAATTACCCTTTCTAGATAGCCCAGAGAAAATCACATTTAAGTTTAATTTATACTAAATTACCCTTTCTAGATAGCCCACAGAAAATCACATTTAAGTTTAATTTATACTAAATTACCCTTTCTAGATAGCCCACAGAAATCACATTTAAGTTTAATTTACACTAAATTACCCTTTCTAGATAGCCCACAGGAAATCACATTTTTTTTTTTTTTTTTTTTTTTTTTTTTTTTTTTTTTTTTTTTTTTTTTTTTTTTTGTATACAAGATCGAGGCTCGTGAAAGAGCGAACATTAATCACACCGAAAGACAAACAGACACATAAAACAAATAACATCGGGAGCGGTAGACAAGATGGGGAGAGAGGGGGAAGGACACAAACACAACATTTGAGAGCAGGGACCGAGAGACATGGAGACATCGAGAGATCTGTGGGAGGGAGAGGGCTTTGGGGGGAGGCATGTGAAGGGGGGGAGGCATGTGAAGGGGGGGAGGCATGTGAAGGGGGGGGGGTGGGAGAGGTATAAACATATGGACACTGCCAGGATTTCCAGGAAATAAGTTGGAATTTCAAACAAGGTGGATCTGGGGTGAATTAGTGGGGGTAGAAAAGATCAAGGTTATGGATGGGGGAAGATAAGAGATGGTGGTGAACAGCTGTTTTAAAGACCTGGAGGGAGGAGAGGGATTGAAGGGAGTGTGGGAGTTTGTTCCACAGGCGGGAGAAAAGAGGAATGAAAGAGTGAAGGTGAGCAGAGAGCCGAGATTTCGGCAGTTTAACCATCAGAGGGTTGCTGGCAGATCTTGTGCGACCTGTAGGAATATTTGGGGGACAGAGCACAGAGAGAGCTGGGGGAGCAAGGCCGGAGAGGAGTCGGTAGAAGACAGAAAGACCACCTACCTGCCTGCGGTGAGTGAGTGAAAGGCCCTCAGAGATAGCTTCATCGCGGGAGATTCCAATGATTTTGAAAGCTTTGGATTCAACAGCGTGAAGCCGAGCCAGGTGTGAGGCAGGAGCACCAGCCCATAGGGGAGAACAGTATTCCATTGAGCTGCGGATGAAAGCCTTGTATGTGGTGAGGAGCTCAGGTGTGCCGAGGAAGGACTTCGCACGACGGAGGATGCCCAGTCGGCGACTGGCTTTGGAGGCCAGCTTGGAAATGTGGTTTTCCCAAGAAAGATCATGGCAGATAGTGAGACCCAAAAGCTTGAGTGACAGAACTTCTTGGAGAGGATTGTTGAGAAAGTAGATGGGAGGGTTGTCCAGTCGATCTTTTCGGAGAGACATAGTAAGAGAGTGAGATTTGGCAGGATTGAAAGACATGTTCCACTTGTTTGACCAGTCTGTGATTTTGTCCAGGTCTTCAGAGAGTGAGGAGGCTGCAGACTGCCGATCTGAGGGAAGAGGAATGGAGCGGCAGAGAGTGGAGTCATCAGCAAAGAGATAGAGAGGATTTTCCAGAGAGTCAGAGAGATCATTGATAAAGACCAGAACAAGCACAGGGCCCAGCACACTTCCTTGGGGAACTCCAGCCTGAACAGGAAGGGGAGATGAGAGAAATCCATTCAGGGCCACACGTTGACTACGACCAGAGAGGAAGTCCGCAAGCCATGCATGGAGATTTCCATGGATACCATAGGAGGAGAGTTTGGTGAGCAGAGCTGGGTGCCAGACCGTATCAAAGGCCCTTGATATGTCAAGGGAGACAGCTCTGATTTCCTGTTTGTCATTGAGGACCTCCATCCATTGTTGAGACAGCAGAAGCAGCATGTCCAGAGTAGAGTGACCTGGTCTGAAACCAAATTGATGATCAGAGATCAAGCCATTGGAGAAGAGGAAAGATTTCATATCCGAAGCAATGATGGATTCCATGACTTTGCTGATAATTGGGAGCAGGCTGATTGGTCTGTAGTTGCAAGGATCTGTTTTTGCACCTTTTTTGGGTAAAGCGGTAATGTTAGCTGATTTCCAGGATGCTGGCAGATGACCTTGAGCAAAAGATAGGGTGAAAAGAACAGAGAGAGGGTGAGATAGAGTGGCAGAGCAGGATTTTAGGACCCGTGGGCTGATGCCGTCTGGTCCAGTTGCAGAATCAGAGTCGAGGTTTGACAAAAACTCCTCCACCTTGTCAGGAGAGAAGGACACAGAGTCCAGGAGCAGTTGGGTTCGACTGGGAAAGGTGGGAACAGAGAGAGATGGGTTTAGGACTAAGGATTTCGAGGCGAACACAGAGTTGAGGCATTCGGCTTTGTCACGTGCGATGTCAACTGTGTGTCCATTTGAGGTAAGGGAGGGGATGGAGGGGGAACAAACACCAGAAACGGATTTGACCAGACGCCACCAGGATTTGGAGGAAGGAGACAGGTTTGAGAGTTCATTCTTGAGTGAGGAGAGATAGTGCTTCCTGGCACTCCTGAGGGTAGACACACACTTGTTCCGAGCTTGGTGGAAGGAACTGAGATTTCCTTCAGTTGGATTAGCCTTCCAAGAGGCAAAGGCAAGTTGTTTCAGGGCAACTGCCTCACCACAAGATTCAGTGTACCATGGACGGGAGGAAGGGTAAGACAATTGAAGGCGAGATGGGATAAATCTGTGCATGAGAGAGATCAGTTTGCTTTGGAAGAATTCCCAGGAAGAATTGATGTCAGAGGCAGTGGAGATGGGAGACCAATCCAGACGATTGATGGCTGCTTGAAGACCGTCCCAGTCGGCCTGAGTGAAATGCCAGACTCGTCGACGCTGAGGAGGCTCTCTGAGAATGGCCAGAGAGATGTCCACTTTGACAAGCACATGATCAGAAGAACCGATTGGAGCAGAAGAAGAGCAGCAGACATTAGCAGGGAAGTTTGTCATAACCAAGTCTAGAAGAGAAGATACTCCATTGGCTGAGATCCGGGTCGGGAAATTGACAGATTGTGTCAATCCCAGTGAGTCACAGAAGTCCTTTGCTGAGGTGCCATGGCTGGTGGGAGATGAACCCACACCCAGCCAGGTGGCATGATGACAGTTGAAGTCACCACATATGAGGAAGAGAGAGTTGGGATGAGTGGATAGAAGTTGGTCCATGTTGTCAGACATTGAAATGTAGATGGAGTCATCACTGTTTGGGGGACGGTACAGAACACATATGAACAAAAGGTGGGAGCGGAGAGGAAGCCGTAACCAGAGGTACTCCTGCGGGTGAGGAGGAAAGAGAGCAGTGCAAGGAGAGTGAGGAAGAGAGTTTTTGACAAAGATAGCCACCCCACCACCAGGCCGAGGCTCAGGTCTATCATACCGGAGGAGGGAGTAACCAGGAAGAGATATTAAGGAATCAGAGACATCTTGAAGGAGGAAAGTCTCTGTTAAGCAGATCAAGTCTGGATTGTCAGAAGCAACCTGTATGGAGAGATCAGTCAGGTTTGAGC
Organism: Myxine glutinosa; assembly: GCF_964187855.1. NCBI lineage: Eukaryota > Metazoa > Chordata > Myxini > Myxiniformes > Myxinidae > Myxine > Myxine glutinosa. The sequence goes on along the minus strand of NC_136272.1, from coordinate 4,015,495 downwards.
GAAGGCCCCGGATGTTTGAGGTCCATACCGTTAATGAAGAGAGAGGGGGAGCATCGGGTACAGGACAGGGGAGGGGAGGAGTAGGGTAAGATGAAGGATGAGAGGGGGAGGTAGGGAGAGCAGTTGATAGTGTTTCAGATGTTGCAGAAGAGTTCCAAGAAAGGGAAGGATGAGGAGGATGAAAGGTTTGCTGGTGAAGGGATGCGGCACAGTGAGGGGTTGTTTGAGGGGGGGCAGAGGAAAGTAGAAGGTTTGGGGGGGTGGAGGTATGAGATAGAAGGGAGACGAAGTGGGGAGGAGGCAGCTTGGAGGAGGAGGGGGGAGGAGAGAGAATTGGAGAGGAATGGTATGGGGGGAGAATTGAATGGGAGGGATTGGGGGGGAGTTTTGAAGGGGAGGAGTGAGGGGGGAGTTTAGGAGGGGAGGGGCAAGGGGGAGTTTTGGAGGGAAGGGGAAAGGGGGGAGATCAGGAGTGGAGGGGCAAGGGGGGGGGATTAGGAGGGGAGGGGCAAAGGGGAAGTTTAGGAGGGGAAGGGCAAGGGGGGAGTTCAGGAGTGGAGGGGCAAGGGGGGAGTTTAAGAGTGGAGGGGCAAGGGGGAAGTTTCGGAGTGTAGGTGCAAGGGGGGGGATTTGGATGGGAGGGGCAAGAGGGGAGTTTAGAAAGTGGATGATTAATGAAAGACGAACATTGATAACAAATTGGGTTTGTTGTGATTTTCAAGTTAGCAATCCAGTTCAGGATGATGGAGGAGGGATGGAATGAATGTGAATTTAGACCATGTAGTGAGGGAGACGTATAAGATATTGAATTTCTTTTTTTTGAAGTGGAATGAGTTGGAGAGGAAATTGAGAAAAGCCTTTTAAATAGGAAGAAAAACAGCGTGTTGTAATATACCACTGAATAAAAAACAGAAGGGGAAAGGTTAAACATATTTAAAAATATTTAAACAGAACTATGAACAATCTTATATGCACAAAAATACCAACGGGGGGAGAGCCGAGAGGGACCACCACGAGTCACGTGAACAGGGCAAACGGTGGATGGCAAGGAGATAATGGGGGTGGGGCGAACAGCACACCTGGACAGAAAATACAGGATGAGACAACAGTACACGTGGAGAAAAAAAAAAATGTTTTTGTTTTTTTTTGGGGGGGGGGGGGGGGGGTGGGGATTTAGAACGTTAGACAGTATTATGTTCGGGGTAGAAGGGAAAAAACCAAGAGCCAAGCAAAACACACTTAAGTTAACAAAACACCGACGGGGGTACAACTACAAGGCCACACACGAGGGGCAGAAAACGATTAATTAATTACGAGTTACAGGAAATTCAAACCAAAACTAACTATAATAATCAAACAATATCACATGGACGATAAAATAACGAATTGAAATTTGACAATCTATCTGGGGAAATGGGGGAGAAACACGTGGTCGAAGAACGAACGAACGAATAAGAATGAATAAACGAATGAGCACAGAGAAGGTAGTCTTTTTTTTCTTTTTTTTTTTGAGTTGAGATTTACATAAGGAAGTAGGCTTTGGGGTGGAAAGACTGCGAAAACAGAGAACGAAAGTTATTGGATCACAAACGACAGGCGCTGAGAGAAAAACAAAGCCTCAAGGTTGTACTTGTACAGTGTACACTGTACAAGACCTCGAGACGACACGAATTAACGCGATTTTCAATACAGGTATGAAAGATTTGCACCGAAAATCTTTGACGGGACAATATACGTACATACACCATAAAAGAAATACAGTTATAACGAAAATACAAATTGGAACAATGACTTAACTTCGATTTCGATGGAGAGCGTGGAGACCTGCGAAAAAACGAACCGTCGCCAGCAAGACCGGAAACGGAAAACATTTAAGTTTAATTTATACTAAATTACCCTTTCTAGATAGCCCACAGAAAATCACATTTAAGTTTAATTTATACTAAATTACCCTTTCTAGATAACCCACAGAAAATCACATTTCAGTTTAATTTACACTAAATTAACCTTTCTAGATAGCCCACAGAAAATCACATTTAAGTTTAATTTATACTGAATTACCCTTTCTAGATAGCCCACAGAAAATCACATTTAAGTTTAATTTATACTAAATTACCCTTTGTAGATAGCCCACAGAAAATTACATTTAAGTTTAATTTATACTAAATTACCCTTTCTAGATAGCCCACAGAAAATCACATTTAAGTTTAAATTATACTAAATTACCCTTTCTAGATAGCCCACAGAAAATCACATTTAAGTATAATTTATACTAAATTACGCTTTCTAGATAGCCCACAGAAAATCACATTTAAGTATAATTTATACTAAATTACGCTTTCGAGATAGCCCACAGAAAATCACATTTAAGTTTAATTTACACTAAATTACCCTTTCTAGATAGCCCAGAGAAAATCACATTTAAGTTAAATTTACACTAAATTAACCTTTCTAGATAGCCCACAGAAAATCACATTTAAGTTTAATTTATACTAAATTACCCTTTCTAGATAGCCCACAGAAAATCACATTTAAGTTTAATTTACACTAAATTACCCTTTCAAGATAGCCCAAAGAAAATCAAATTTAAATTTAATTTACACTAAATTACCCTTTCTAGATAGCCCACAGAAAATCACATTTAAGTTTAATTTACACTAAATTAACCTTCTAGATAGCCTACAGAAAATCACATTTAAGTTTAATTTACACTAAATTACCCTTTCTAGATAGCACACAGAAAGTCACATTTAAGTTTAATTTACACTAAATTACCCTTTCTAGATAGCACACAGAAAATCACATTTAAGTTTAATTTACACTAAATTACCCTTTCTAGATAGCCCACAGAAAATCACATTTAAGTTTAATTTATACTAAATTGCCCTTTCTAGATAGCCCACAGAAAATCACATTTAAGTTTAATTTATACTAAATTACCCTTTCTAGATAGCCCACAGAAAATCACATTTAAGTTTACTTTACACTAAATTACCCTTTCTAGATAGCCCACAGAAAATCACATTTATGTTTAATTTACACTAAATTACCCTTTCTAGATAGCCCACAGAAAATCACATTTAATTTTAATTTACACTAAATTACCCTTTCTAGATAACCCACAGAAAATCACATTTATGTTTAATTTACACTAAATTACCCTTTCTAGATAACCCACAGAAAATCACATTTAAGTTTAATTTACACTAAATTACCCTTTCTAGATAGCCCACAGAAAATCACATTTAAGTTTAATTTATACTAAATTAACCTTTCTAGATAGCCCACAGAAAATCACATTTAAGTTTAATTTATACTAAATTTCCCTTTCTAGATAGCCCACAGAAAACCACATTTAAGTTAAATTTACACTAAATTACCCTTTCTAGATAGCCCACAGAAAATCACATTTAAGTTTAATTTATACTAAATTTCCCTTTCTAGATAGCCCACAGAAAATCACATTTAAGTTTAATTTATACTAAATTTCCCTTTCTAGATAGCCCACAGAAAATCACATTTAAGTTAAATTTACACTAAATTATCCTTTCTAGATAGCCCACAGAAAACCACATTTAAGTTAAATTTACACTAAATTATCCTTTCTAGATAGCCCACAGAAAATCACATTTAAGTTTAATTTACACTAAATTACCCTTTCTAGATAACCCACAGAAAACCACATTTAAGTTAAATTTACACTAAATTATCCTTTCTAGATAGCCCACAGAAAATCACATTTAAGAGTAATTTACACTAAATTACCCTTTCTAGATAGCCCACAGAAAATCACATTTAAGTTTAATTTACACTAAATTACCCTTTCTAGATAACCCACAGAAAATCACATTTAAGTTTAATTTACACTAAATTACCCTTTCTAGATAGCCCACAGAAAATCACATTTAAGTTTAATTTATACTAAATTGCGCTTTCTAGATAACCCACAGAAAATCACATTTAAGTTTAATTTATACTAAATTACCCTTTCTAGATAGCCCACAGAAAATCACATTTAAGTTTAATTTACACTAAATTACGCTTTCTAGATAGCCCATTGAAAATCACATTTAAGTTTAATTTATACTAAATTACCCTTTCTAGATAGCCCCCAGAAAATCACATTTAAGTTTAATTTACACTAAATTACCCTTTCTAGATAGCACACAGAAAATCACATTTAAGTTTAATTTATACTAAATTACGCTTTCTAGATAGCCCGGAGAAAATCACATTTAAGTTTAATTTATACTAAATTACCCTTTCTAGATAGCCCACAGAAAATCACATTTAAGTTTAATTTACACTAAATTACGCTTTCTAGATAGCCCACAGAAAATCACATTTAAGTTTAATTTATACTAAATTACGCTTTCTAGATAGCCCATTGAAAATCACATTTAAGTTTAATTTATACTAAATTACCCTTTCTAGATAGCCCCCAGAAAATCACATTTAAGTTTAATTTACACTAAATTACCCTTTCTAGATAGCCCACAGAAAATCACATTTAAGTTTAATTTATACTAAATTACGCTTTCTAGATAGCCCAGAGAAAATCACATTTAAGTTTAATTTATACTAAATTACCCTTTCTAGATAGCCCACAGAAAATCACATTAAAGTTTAATTTACACTAAATTACGCTTTCTAGATAGCCCAAAGAAAATCACATTTAAGTTTAATTTATACTAAATTACCCTTTCTAGATAGCCCACAGAAAATCACATTTAAGTTTAATTTAAACTAAATTACCCTTTCTAGATAGCCCAAAGAAAATCACATTTAAGTTTAATTTACACTAAATTACCCTTTCTAGATAGCCCACAGAAAATCACATTTAAGTTTAATTTACACTAAATTATCCTTTCTAGATAGCCCACAGAAAATCACATTTAAGTTAAATTTACACACAATACAGCACTCGGTATGGAACATACATGAGAATACAACAATACAGCACTCGGTAGAGAGCATACATGAGAATACCACAATACAGCACTCGGTATGGAACATAAATGAGAATACAACAATACAGCACTTGGTAGAGAACATACATGAGAATACCACAATACAGCACTCGGTGTGGAACATACATGAGAATACAACAATACAGCACTCGGTAGAGAACATACATGAGAATACAACAACACAGCACTCGGTAGAGAACATACATGAGAATACAACAATACAGCACTCGGTAGAGAGCATACATGAGAATACAACAACACAGCACTCGGTAGAGAGCACTCGGTAGAGAACATACATGAGAATACAACAATACAGCACTCGGTGGAGAACATACATGAGAATACAACAATACAGCACTCGGTAGAGAGCATACATGAGAATACAACAATACAGCACTCGGTATAGAGCATACATGAGAATACAACAACACAGCACTCGGTAGAGAGCACTCGGTAGAGAACATACATGAGAATACAACAATACAGCACTCGGAAGAGAACATACATGAGAATACAACAATACAGCACTCGGTAGAGAGCATACATGAGAATACAACAATACAGCACTCGGTATAGAGCATACATGAGAATACAACAATACAGCACTCGGTATAGAACATACATGAGAATACAACAATTCAGCACTCGGTATAGAGCATACATGAGAATACAACAATACAGCACTCGGTAGAGAACATACATGAGAATACAACAATACAGCACTCGGTATGGAGCATACATGAGAATACAACAATACAGCACTCGGTATAGAACACACATGAGAATACAACAATACAGCACTCGGTAGAGAGCATAAATGAGAATACAACAATACAGCACTCGGTATAGAACATACATGAGAATACAACAATACAGCACTCGGTAGAGAACATACATGAGAATACAACAATACAGCACTCAGTAGAGCGCATACATGAGAATACAACAATACAGCACTCGGTAGAGAACATACATGAGAATACAACAATACAGCACTCGGTATAGAACATACATGAGAATACAACAATACAGCACTCGGTAGAGAACATACATGAGAATACAACAATACAGCACTCGGTAGAGAGCATACATGAGAATACAACAATACAGCACTCGGTATAGAACATACATGAGAATACAACAATACAGCACTCGGTGTAGAACATACATGAGAATACAACAATACAGCACTCGGTGGAGCGCATACATGAGAATACAACAATACAGCACTCGGTATAGAACATACATGAGAATACAACAATACAGCACTCGGTAGAGAACATACATGAGAATACAACAATACAGCACTCGGTATAGAACATACATGAGAATACAACAATACAGCACTAGGTAGAGAACATACATGAGAATACAACAATACAGCACTCGGTATAGAACATACATGAGAATACAACAAAACATCACTCGGTAGAGAACATACATGAGAATACAACAACACAGCACTCGGTATAGAACATACATGAGAATACAACAATACAGCACTCGGTAGAGAACATACATGAGAATACAACAATACAGCACTCGGTAGAGAACATACATGAGAATACAACAATACAGCACTCGGTATAGAACATACATGAGAATACAACAATACAGCACTCGGTAGAGAACATACATGAGAATACAACAATACAGCACTCGGTAGAGAACATACATGAGAATACAACAATACAGCACTCGGTAGAGAACATACATGAGAATACAACAATACAGCACTCGGTATAGAACATACATGAGAATACAACAAAACATCACTCGGTAGAGAACATACATGAGAATACAACAATACAGCACTCGGTATAGAGCATACATGAGAATACAACAATACAGCACTCGGTAGAGAACATACATGAGAATACAACAATACAGCACTCGGTATAGAGCATACATGAGAATACAACAATACAGCACTCGGTATAGAACACACATGAGAATACAACAATACAGCACTCGGTAGAGAGCATAAATGAGAATACAACAATACAGCACTCGGTATAGAACATACATGAGAATACAACAATACAGCACTCGGTAGAGAACATACATGAGAATACAACAATACAGCACTCGGTAGAGCGCATACATGAGAATACAACAATACAGCACTCGGTAGAGAACATACATGAGAATACAACAATACAGCACTCGGTAGAGAACATACATGAGAATACAACAATACAGCACTCGGTAGAGAGCATACATGAGAATACAACAATACAGCACTCGGTAGAGAACATACATGAGAATACAACAATACAGCACTCGGTAGAGAGCATACATGAGAATACAACAATACAGCACTCGGTATAGAACATACATGAGAATACAACAATACAGCACTCGGTGTAGAACATACATGAGAATACAACAATACAGCACTCGGTGGAGCGCATACATGAGAATCCAACAATACAGCACTCGGTGTAGAACATACATGAGAATACAACAATACAGCACTCGGTAGAGAACATACATGAGAATACAACAATACAGCACTCGGTATAGAACATACATGAGAATACAACAATACAGCACTCGGTAGAGAACATACATGAGAATACAACAATACAGCACTCGGTATAGAACATACATGAGAATACAACAAAACATCACTCAGTAGAGAACATACATGAGAATACAACAACACAGCACTCGGTATAGAACATACATGAGAATACAACAATACAGCACTCGGTAGAGAACATACATGAGAATACAACAATACAGCACTCGGTAGAGAACATACATGAGAATACAACAATACAGCACTCGGTATAGAACATACATGAGAATACAACAATACAGCACTCGGTAGAGAACATACATGAGAATACAACAATACAGCACTCGGTAGAGAACATACATGAGAATACAACAATACAGCACTCGGTATAGAACATACATGAGAATACAACAATACAGCACTCGGTGGAGAACATACATGAGAATACAACAATACAGCACTCGGTAGAGAACATACATGAGAATACAACAATACAGCACTCGGTATAGAACATACATGAGAATACAACAATACAGCACTCGGTGGAGCGCATACATGAGAATACAACAATACAGCACTCGGTATAGAACATACATGAGAATACAACAATACAGCACTCGGTAGAGAACATACATGAGAATACAACAATACAGCACTCGGTAGAGAACATACATGAGAATACAACAATACAGCACTCGGTAGAGCGCACACCTCCACCAGATTGAACAGTTTATGTTTTGTATCCCACTGATAGGCCGGATCTGGATTCAGATCCGAACCAAAATCGAATCGGCTTGTTCTTGTCGCCGAACCAACACATCCATCTAGTTTTGTTATAATCCGTTCACAACTGTATTGAAATATTATGTTCATCACCTTTTTGGTCCTATCACTCAATGGCGAAGAATCAGTTAGATAATTTTAATAAATGCAGTATCCCGATCCGTATTCGAGTCTGCACCAAAATCGAATCAATTCTTCCTTGTCACACCCACAACATGTCCACGAAGTTTTGTCCAAATCAGTCCATAACTTTCAGAGATATCGTGCTATATATTGGTTGTGGCCCTATCTCCCAATGGTGAAGAATCATTAAAAAAAATTCTGGGATACAAACCTGGATCTTCAGCAAAATCGAATAACCTCGTTCTTAGCACACACCCAACCTGTCCGCCAAATTCCATCTGAATCCATCAAAAACTTTTAAAGATATTCTGTTCACAGACAGAGAGACAGACAAACAGTCAGGGATGAAAACATAGCCTCGGGCCACCTTGTATGTCGGAGGTAATGAACGAGAGTTGCACCGTTGTTACCCCTAATGGTTTATGCAACATCTCCTTTGGAAACTTGGCACTAGGATGATGTCATTTGACCAGGGTTGCCTCTACCTGGGCGGAAGACGCCTCGAGTTATTCACAAGTGAGTGGGGCCGAAGCGCAGCGAACCGAAACACCAAGCGGACGTCCGGGTGGACGTGGGGGACGGACGTGTGAGTGGAATGGAGGGATTGCACAGTTTGATTAAAAAAGGGGTTACACTCCCCAAAACTCATCACAGGCGTGTAACACGGGTCAGTGATGGAACCCTAATCAAAGAAGGTTGCGCACACACGGTGAGCGGTTTAAATCGGGTTGTTGCTGTGGAGACGATAACGAACAAATGGCAAACACCACCGTGGCAGGCCATCTAGGGTCACACCTGCACACCTGTGCAGATCGAGTAGGTGGACGGTTCAAAAGGTTGGAGAACTGAGATGCAATAGGACAAGGAAAGCCTCCGTATGAGCACAAGAGAAGAATACAAATTGTAAATACTTGTATATTGAAAAATAAAAATGGCGATTGTTGGACGATTACAAGTATCTCGTCCCAATAACATTTTGTATATTCCATGTGTTTGTCAAATTCCCACATTTATCTTTCTCTAAAGTCTAAACCCTTCACATACAGCCGTGGCCAAAAATATTGGCACCCTTGCACTTTTTCAAATTACCTCGAATTTTTTTTTGAAATAGACAAAAGTATTTGGTCTCCACAATTCTTTATTTCGCTGTTAAGATTACAGAACCTTTGTTTTTGATTTAGAACTTAATATATCCTTTTAAATTAGAAAATAAAAAGAAATGGCATTGACAAAATTATTGACACCCAAGACTTAATATTTGGTAGCACGGCCTTTGGACAAAATACCTGCAGTCAAGCACTTCCGATAGCCATGAATGAGCTTCCTCCACCTCTCTACTGGCAGTTTGACCCACTCTTCTTGTGCAAACTGCTCCAGTTCTCCCAGATTTGAAGGGTGCCTTCTCCCAAATGCTGTTTTCAGATCTCCCCACAGGTGTTCAATGGGATTTAGATCTGGACTCATTGCTGCCACTTCAGAACAGTCCAGCGTTTTGTCTTGAACCATTCTTGGTGCTTTTTGAAGTGTGTTTGGGGTCATTGTCCTGCTGCAAGACCCATGTCCTTCGACGTAGACCCAGCTTTCTGACACTGGGTTGAACATTGCGCTCCAAAATGCCTTGGTAATCTTCTGATTTCATGATACCATGCACACATTCAAGGCACCCAGTGCCAGAGGCAGCACAGAAACCCCAAAACATCACTGAACCTCCTCCATGTTTGACTGCAGCAAAGGTGTTCTTTTCTTTGAAGGCTTCATTTTGTTTTCTGTAAACATAGAGATGATGTGCTTTCCAAAAAAGCTCTAATTTGGCCTCATCTGTCCACAGGACTTTCTCCCAGAAGGGTTTTGACTTGTTCAGGTGTGTTTTGGCAAACTCCAGTCGGGCTTTCTCAGCAGTGGGGTCCTCCTGGGTCTCCTACCATAGAACCCCCTTTCATTCAGTTGGCGAAGGATGGTGCAAGTTGAAAATGTTATACCTTGTGTCTGAAGGTGAGCTTGAATCTGTTTGGCAGTTGATCGATGTGCTTTCTCCAACATTCGAACAATTCTCTGCTGCAATCTTCGATCAAGTTTTCTCTTGCGGTCACATCCAGGGAGGTTGGCCACAGTGCCATGGGCCTTAAACTTCCTGATAACATTGCATACGGTGGACACAGGAACATCAAGGTCTCTGGAGATGGACTTGCAGCCTTGAGATTGTCCATGCTTGGCTACAATCTTGTATCTGACCTCCTCAAACAATTCTCTGGTTTTTCTTTCTGTTCTCCATGCTCATTGTGGTACACACAGTGACACAAAACAACAGAATGACTCGTTTTCTCTATTTAAACCGGTTGAATGAGTGATTTTTATATTGCAGGCACATGCAACTCACCACAGTTGAGTTCAATTCCAAAGTAAGGGAGAATCACCTGCTTGAAATCTAATTATTTATAACACCTTCTAAAAGGTGCCAATGCAGTAATATTGCCATTTTAGGATTTCTGTGTGGAATAAGCTAAGATTTAGTCATTTTTTCAGCTTTTTATGGTTTGTTCCACTGCAAACCAAAGAAATACAAATGTGGATCCCAAAATATTTTTTTATTTCAACAGTTTTATGGAAGAAATGGTGCATTATTTGAAAAAAGTGCAAGGGTGCCAATATTTTTGGCCTCGACTGTACCTTTTGACCAGACATTAACCGTTAACCCTATGTTGTCCATGTCCATCTTTTGTTATTTTGCTAAACACAAGTCAAAACGTCTCCTTTACGTATCAAAATATCTCCATCTCCAAGTCAAAACATCTTCAACAAACATCTCCTTTTCCGGGGTTTGGTGTACAAAAAGATAAGTCGTCAGCAATTCCGAGCGCGCACACGCAAAATCATGTGCCTCACTTGTGATTGCGGTTCTTGATGTTGAAGAAGAGGAAAAATGCAGAAATGATGAGGCCGAGGACGGTAAACGCGGACAGGAAGGCGTACAGAGGCAGCCAAATGTTCCGCAGCCGCACTTCTACGATGGTACGGTCACGAGGAGGTCCTTGGCCTGGAAGGAACATGGAGGAGGGGAAAATGTATTTGTCATTATTGTTGAAACCACTATTCCACGTGGTGCGTTGATTCGGTTTGTGTGGTTGGTCTTCTCATGCAAGCATTTTATTTATTTACCGCAAAGAACCACATTTCCCAGGTTGTCCACATGTAACAAGGTTGTCCTTCCTTTGATTTGCAAGTTTGAAGATACATTCTCAAAAATTTGGATAGACTCTTATCAGAATTTATCAGATCTTATGCAAAATCATTGTAATTTCCCCTTTCTTTTTGAAAATACTCAATTTATGTAAGGTTTGAATTCTGCATCAATTTCCAACCTGCACTAAACTCTGTTTAACATGAAATGTATGAATCATTTATTTATTTTGTCGGTAAACGAAGCAGATTTTCTCCTTATCCTCCTCTTGTCATCCACTAACCTGATCCATGATCCACCATTGTTCTTATTCTTTAAGGGCCACAATTATTCCAATGTTCTTATGGGGTTGGCCGGGGGAACATTAGTCCAGGTCTTTTACGAATCGCCTGGCCAGGTCTGACGTTTGACTCAGGTTTGGGCAGGTATTTATCCTTCTATTAGTATTTATTACTAATAGATAATTCATTTCCTGAATTCCTAACTGAATTAGTATTTATTTCTATTTTTCTAATGGCTTTATCAGAGCTCCCAGGATGTAAAAAAGACAACAAGATTAATCAATCAGGCTTAGCAAAGTGACATGTATGTGACATAGATGGAATGTGCTGGTGGTTCAAGTACTGTTGCATGAAGCCAACTTAAACTCAAACACTTACTCCTCCAAAATCCATTACAACCTTCGAAATTAGTTATCTTCACAGCTCGATGGTTCAAGACAGAAATCAGACACATTTCATGGCAGAGGCAAAATGGGTTCTTTTGTGGAGGGAAATGCTTCCAATAAATCCAACCCCAAGACATACAAAAGAAGAAAATGTGTTTATCACAAAGAGGAAATTTCTATGGAATAAAGCGCTCGATTTGCTTTGCCATTTAGCAGGGACAGAAAAGAAAAACTATTGCAGTGATGTCTTCAGTAACTATTCTGTGGAAAAGAGTTACAGTGTGGGAGAACTGCAAATCAAAATGCAACACACACACACACACACACACACACACACACCAATGCATCCCGAGAATGTACCTGCCGAGATGAGGAGGTAGTGGCCTGATGGAGCTCAACCAAGAGCACAGAATGACAACTGCATGATTGGCCGAATACGTAAAAAGTGCAACAGACTACTAAATGCAATATGGAAGCAAAGACGAAGACAATAAACCAGAGAAGGTATCCATAACCCACTGAGCAAAAAAATTCCAAAGACAGGTGCGAATTGAAGACGTCAGACAAGAAACCGAAACAGCAAGAAATACAGCCCAGAAAAGACGCAAAACATTGCAAAAAGACAAAAGAAAAAAAATAAAACGAAATATCAACAGATATATACCACCAACTGGGAAAACCACAAAAAAGCAAGAAGGTATAAAAAAAAAAGTCGGACAGATTGGGAGTAGACAAAGAAGGCTCACTGGAATGGCTAAGAAAGAGGTAAGTTCAACCAGGATGGAAAACAAATCATTATACATAAATGCCGAAGGCCAGGAACGACACAAATAGTTTTAAAAAGATGGCGGGACTGAATCAATCAGACAAGTGTAGGTTCTACAAGGTAGAAACAGAAAGTACAAGTCATCTCCTATCGGGATGTAAAAAAAAAAAAAACCATGTCAGAGCAGCTGTACACACAAAGACACAACAAGGTATGTAGAGTAATCCACTGGGACATCTGCAGATATTTCAATATCCCTGGTCCACAAAATCATGGAAACATGAACCAAAATCAACCACTTAAAACAACGACATAATGCTCACATATGACCTGATGATATCATCGAACATGAACATAGAAAACAAAGCATTGCGACTGGACATAGTGCTCAGCAAAAAAAGGAAAAGACAACATATTGCTGATTGAGGTGTCAGTCCCCAGCGATTTGGCCTAAATAATGCAGAAATCAAGAAAATCACCAAATACTGGGACCTCAAGAATGAAGTGAAAACATCCTGGAAGCTGAAGAGTCCAAAAATTGTACCAATGATAATGGGAGGAATGGGAATGATAAAGAAGAACCTCACTGTGATGTTAAGAATCATCTCTGGGAACATTACCACAAACACACACAACAACGAGATGGTATTCATAGAATACTTACCCTGCACAGTCAATTTTTTCTGAGCCGAAACACCAAGCGGACGGTGTTGACATTTTTTTTTTCTTTGATCCAATATGGCTCCCAGACTACGTGAACGATGACATCATAAATATATATTCTCTAATATAATAATTGTTGCATAGATCATGCCCAATACATTTAAAACTGATCAGACTAAGCGTTGTCCCTGTCGAATTATGACGTCATAATTATGGCACCAATGAGATCATCGTTAACACATAATACCCATGTGGAGTTCTTTACAATGAGCCATGTTTCAATTTTTTCCATGCAACGGTTTTGGAGATATAGAGGTGCAACATTTTTCGGTTTTTCCAAGATGGCGCCTGTACCACATGACCTATGACGTCATGATTATCATTAAAATATTCCACAGGAGGAGGTGCTCCTATGGTGAAAATTTCGTGCCCATCAGACCAACAGTTGCTAAGAAAAAAAATTCACAATGATCAGATACGTGTTTTACTTGTCGAAATAGGAAGTCCTAACTAAGGTACCGATGACATCATCATTAACATATCTTGTTCCCCAAAGGCAGTACTTGACGATGAGCCATGTTTCAATTTTTTCGATGAAGCTGTTTCGGAGATATAGAGGTGCAACTTCTTTCGATTTTTTCCAAGATGGCGTCTGTACCACGTAACCTATGACGTTATAATTAACATTAAAAATTCTACAGGAGCAGCCGCACATATTCTGAAAATTTCGTGTCCATCGGACTAACAAATGCAGAGGAATTTTTGTTTTATTCATACTGATCAGATCAAGTGTTGTACTTGTCGAATTATGACGTCATAACTAAGGAACCAATGACATCATCATCAACATGCCTTATTCCACATGGTGAGTACTTGACAATGAGCCGTGTTTCAATTTATTTCATTGAGCGATTTGGGAGATATTGAGGTGTAACGTTTTTTCAAGATGGCGTCCGTACCACGTGACCGATGACGTCCTAATTATGAATAAAAAAATTACACATTCGGAGGCGCTTATATGGTAAAATATCGTGTCAATCTGACCAACTGGCATTTCAGTCAGGCTGACTGGCACGGTCTTCAGTCAGCCATCAATCATCTGGACTGGTCTTCAATCTCTACCACCTCTGACATCAACTCATCCTGGGAATTCTTCCAAAGTAAATTGCTCTCTCTCATGCACAGATTTATCCCATCTGGTCTTCAGTTGTCAAACCCTTCCTCCCGTCCATGGTACACGGAATCTTGTGGTGAGGCTGTTGCCCTGAAACAACTTGCCTTCGTCTCCTGGGAAGCAAATCCAATGGAAGGAAATCTCATTTCCTTTCACAAAGCCCGAAACAAGTGTGTGTCCACCCTCAGGAGAGCCAGGAAACAATATCTCTCTACGCTCAAGAATGAACTCTCAAACCTGTCTCCCCCCTCCAAATCCTAGTGGTGTCTTGTCAAATCTGTTTCTGGTGTTTGTCCCCCTTCCATCCCCTCCCTTACCTCAAATGGCTACACAACTGACTCCGCACGTGGAAAAGCTGAATGCCTCAACTCTGTGTTTGCATCAAAATCTTGTGTCCCAAACCCGTCTCTCTGTACTCACACCAACTCGGCTTCACGCTGTTGAAACCAAAGCTTTCAGAATCATTGGAATCTCCCGCGATGAAGCTAACTCCAAGGGCCTTTCAATCACTCACCGCAGTCAGGTTGGTGGTCTTTCTGTCTTCCAGCGACTGCTCTCCGGCCTTGCTCCCCCAGCTCTCTCTGGGGTCTGTCCCCCAAATATTCCTACAGGTCGCACAAGATCTGCCTGCAACCCTCTTATGGTTAAACTGCCAAAATCAAGACACTCTGCTCACCTTCACTTTTTCATTCCTCTTTTCTCCCGCCTCTGGAACAAACTCCCTCACTCTCTTCAATCCCACTCCTCCCTCCAAGTCTTTAAAACAGCTGTTCACCACCATCTCTTATCTTTTCCCATCCAAAACCTTGATCTTTTGTACCCCCACTAATTCACCCCAGATCCACTTTTTTGAAATACCGACTTCTTTCCTGGAAGTCCTACCAGTGTCCATGTGTTTTATACTTCTCTCACCCCCCCCCCTTCCCCTTCCCACGCCTCCTCCCCCCAAGCCCTCTCCCTCCCACAGATCTCCCGATGTCCCTGCTCTCAAATGTTGTGTTTGTGTGCTTCCCCATCTCTCCCCATCTTGGCTACCGCTCCCCTTATTACATGTTTTATGTGTCTGTTTGATTTTTTTGTGTGATTAATGTTCGCTCTTTCACGAGCCTCGATCCTGTATACAAAAAATAAAAAAAACCTACCGTACCTAGTCGTACCCAGCTGCTCCTGGACTCTGTGACCTTCTCTCCTGACAAGGTGGAGAAGTTTCTGTCAACCCTCGACTCTATTTCTGCAACTGGACCAGACGGCATCAGCCCACGGGTCCTAAAATCCTGCCCTGCCACTCTATCTCACCCTCTCTCTGTTCTTTTCACCCTCTCTTTTGCTCAAGGTCACCTGCCAGCATCTTGGAAATAAGGCAACATTAGCGCTTTACACAAAAAATGTGCAAAAACAGATCCTTGCAACTACAGACCAATCAGCCTGCTCCAAATGATCAGCAAGGTCATGGTAACCATCATTGCTTCGGATATCAAATCCTTCCTCTTCTCCAATGGCTTGATCTCTGATTATCAATTTGGTTTCAGACCAGGTCACTCTACTCTGGACATGCTGCTTCTGCTTTCTCAACAATGGATGGAGGTCCTCAACGCCAAACAGGACAGGAAATTAGAGCAGTCTCCCTTGTCACGTGCCTTCGACACGGTCTGGCACCCAGCTCTGCTCACCAAACTCTCCTCCTATGGTATCCATGGAAATCTCCACGCATGGCTGGCGGACTTCCTCTCTCGTCGTAGTCAACGTGTGGCCCTGAATGGGTTTCTCTCATCTCCTCTTCCTGTTCAGCCTGGAGTTCCCCAAGGCAGTGTTGTGGGCCCTGTGCTTTTTCTGGTCTTCATCAATGATCTCTCTGACTCTCTTGAAAATCCTCTCTATCTCTTTGCTGACGACTGCACTCTCTGCTGCTCCATTCCTCATCCCTCAGATCGGCAGTCTGCAGCCTCCTCACTCTCTGCAGACCTGGACAAAATCACGAACTGGGCAAACAAGTGGAACATGTCTTTCAATCCTGACAAATCTCACACTCTTACGATGTCTCTCCGAAAAGACCGATGAGTCTCCCAGAATCTCCCGGAATGAAGCTGATAGTGAGTGCCTTTCACTCGCTCTCCTCAGGCAGGTTGGTGGTGTTTTTGTCTTCTACCGACTCCTCTCCGGCCTTGCCTCCCCCAGCCCTGTCTGGGCTCTGTCCCCCAAATTTTCCTACAGGTCGCACAAGATCTGCCAGCAACCCTCTTATGGTTAAACTGCCAAAATCTCGGTTCTCTGCTCACCTTCACTCTTTCATTCCTCTTTTCTCCCGCCTCTGGAACAAACTCCCCCACTCCCTTCAATCCCACTCGTCCCTCCAGGTCTTTAAAACAGCTGTTCACCACCATCTCTTATCTTGCCAATCCAAAACCTTGATCTTTTCTACCCCGTTAATTCACCCCAGATCCACTTTTTTGAAATACCGATTTCTTTCCTGGAAGTCCAAGCAGTGTCCATGTGTTTTATACCTCTCCCCCCTCCCATTCTCCTGCCCCTCCCCCAAGCCCTCTCCCTCCCACAGATCTCCCGATGTCCCTGCTCTCTATTGTTGTACTTGTGTGCTTCCCTCTCTGTCCTCATCTTGTATCCCGCTCCCTTTATTATATGTTTTATGTGTCCCTTTATGTTTCTTGGGATTAATGTGTTCCCTCTTACACGAGCCTCGATCTTGTGTACAATTGTTTTGTTTTTTTTACCTTTCCAACAAGGACATCGCAAGTCCCCACCTCACCACACCTCATCGTTTCGAGTATAAATGAGGTAGAAAAACTCGGAAATGTATTTGCCGAATTAATTAAGTGAGCCATGTTATGGGGGAGGCTTAGTACTATCTTTATGATGCAGGAGCATTCAGTATTGAGGGATTGTGATGTTTGTGGTGTGAAGGCCTTTTGTAAGGAGCTATCTGTGTGATGAACTACGCGTTCGGCCGGAGAAATTGGCATTGGCTCGGCCGTTTGAAGATTCAAATAAACGTTTATAATTCTCTAACCAGAATAAGCCATTGTCGATAAGAAAATAAATAAATAAATCATGTTATTGGTTTGTCCTCGTGACGAGTCCAGGTGACCATTGGCCGTCTCTACCTTTTGACAACACACACTGTTCAGTCATTTTTTTCATTCTGATGGGATCAGTAAAGGTGAAACAACTGGTGATGTTCAGTTGTCTTTTCAATTATCGCTGCCGCGATGCAATTAGACCAAACTACCATGAGAAAATGTTCGGTGACATTGTGCTGGACAAGAGCGCAATTCAATTCATTCGTTCATTCTTTGTAAATTCTTTCATCGATTCATTTCATTGTTTTCAAACACACAAACACGAGGACACCAGGTGTCCCTCAAGGCCTAACCTTGAAATCGAATGGTCGTGTTGTACATTTTCAGGACATCTTCCACGGCATTGTACTCACCGACTTTAACATCCTTCTTATCTGCAAGAAACATCATTCCAGGGCACAAAGGAGAAGGGAACAATGGAATGGCATAAAAACACCTCGAGAAGAACATAAACCTCGTCCGCGCACCTTATATCAGGTCATGTGACTACATTCGATACAATGAGGGTTACCTTGTGTCACTGAGAATTGTTTAACCCCAATTTAAACCATTTAATAGCCAATCTTAACAGTCGATCTGGAGATATAGCAGGTAGAACTGGGAAGCCGGAGAAAGAGGAGGGCTTCGACTTCGGTTAACACCTTACCTTGTACAGGTAAGTCTACAATGTGTGACAATGTTAAACAATTCAAGCATAAAATATCGAAAACACGTTTCTTCATTTTGACATTTCCTACGAATCACTCGATTATCTTGTAGACCACCCTTACCTGTGCAGGGCATGACGTACATGTCACGTGATCACATTTATAGAAACCTTCGACTGACACCCACACCTCCAGGCCACAGTGATGACAACTGACCTACCTGTCTTTTTATTTTATGAAGGTGGACTCAATGTGCAAAGAGCGACCCAAAAATGTCAAATTTATACAAAACATCTTCACCCCTTCCACTAACTCCCGCACGTCCCCGCAATAACATTCCAGTTCCATTTCTGGCCCCCTTTGGGGGGGGGGGGGATAACTGAACTGTTGAGGATCTGGAAGATTATGCCAGGACACACAGGTGAAATGTGTCTTCATTCTCACATTGGAAGGTATATTACAGTGACGAAGGTTATTGTTTCCCTTGAAAAAAGGTAATTCACATATTACATATGCAAATACGATGGAACTTTTCCATTAGCCCATCACTCCACCCACTCCATACACATCCCATCTCCTTACTCCCATCACTCCACCCACTCCATACACATCCCATCTCCTTACTCCCATCACTCCACCCACTCCCTACACATCCCATCTACTTACTCCCATCACTACACCCACTCCCTACACATCCCATCTCCTTACTCCCATCACTCCACCCACTCCATACACATCCCATCTCCTTACTCCCATCACTCCACCCACTCCATACACATCCCATCTACTTACTCCCATCACTACACCCACTCCCTACACATCCCATCTCCTTACTCCCATCACTCCACCCACTCCATACACATCCCATCTCCTTACTCCCATCACTCCACCCACTCCATACACATCCCATCTCCTTACTCCCATCACTCCACCCACTCCCTACACATCCCATCTACTTACTCCCATCACTACACCCACTCCCTACACATCCCATCTCCTTACTCCCATCACTCCACCCACTCCATACACATCCCATCTCCTTACTCCCATCACTCCAACCACTCCCTACACATCCCATCTCCTTACTCCCATCACTCCACCCACTCCATACACATCCCATCTACTTACTCCCATCACTACACCCACTCCCTACACATCCCATCTCCTTACTCCCATCACTCCACCCACTCCCTACACATCCCATCTACTTACTCCCATCACTACACCCACTCCCTACACATCCCATATACTTACTCCCATCGCTCCACCCACTCCATACACATCCCATCTCCTTACTCCCATCGCTCCACCCACTCCATACACATCCCACCTCCTTACTCCCATCACTACACCCACTCCCTACACATCCCATCTCCTTACTCCCATCGCTCCACCCACTCCATACACATCCCATCTCCTTACTCCCATCGCTCCACCCACTCCATACACATCCCATCTCCTTACTCCTATCAGTCCACCCACTCCCTACACAACCCATCTCCTTACTCCCAACGCTCCACCCAATCCATACACATTCCATCTACTTACTCCCATCACTACACCCACTCCCTACACATCCCATCTCCTTACTCCCATCGCTCCACCCACTCCATACACATCCCATCTCCTTACTCCCATCACTACACCCACTCCTTACACATCCAATCTCCTTACTCCCATCACTACACCCACTCCCTACACATCCCATCTCCTTACTCCCATCACTACACCCACTCCCTACACATCCCATCTACTTACTCCCATCACTACACCCACTCCCTACACATCCCATCTACTTACTCCCATCACTCCACCCACTCCCTACACATCCCATCTACTTACTCCCATCACTACACCCACTCCCTACACATCCCATCTCCTTACTCTCATCACTCCACCCACTCCCTACACATCCCATCTACTTACCCCCATCACTCCACCCACTCCCTACACATCCCATCTACTTACTCCCATCACTACACCCACTCCCTACACATCCCATCTCCTTACTCCCATCACTCCACCCACTCCCTACACATCCCATCTACTTACCCCCATCACTCCACCCACTCCCTACACATCCCATCTACTTACTCCCATCACTACACCCACTCCCTACACATCCCATCTCCTTACTCCCATCGCTCCACCCACTCCATACACATCCCAAACTCCTTACTCCTATCAGTCCACCCACTCCCTACACAACCCATCTCCTTACTCCCAACGCTCCACCCACTCCATACACATCCCATCTACTTACTCCCATCACTACACCCACTCCCTACACATCCCATCTCCTTACTCCCATCGCTCCACCCACTCCATACACATCCCATCTCCTTACTCCCATCACTACACCCACTCCATACACATCCCATCTCCTTACTCCTATCAGTCCACCCACTCCCTACACATCCCATCTCCTTACTCCCAACGCTCCACCCACTCCATACACATCCCATCTCCTTACTCCCATCACTCCACCCACTCCCTACAGAACCCATTTCCTTACTCCTATCAGCCCACCCACTCCCTACACAACCCATCTCCTTACTCCCAACGCTCCACCCACACCAAACACATCCCATCTACTTACTGCCATCACTCCACCCACTCACTACACATCCCATCTCCTTACTCCCATCGCTCCACCCACTCCATACACATCCCATCTCCTTACTCCCATCACTACACCCACTCCCTACACATCCCATCTCCTTACTCCCATCACTCCACCCACTCCCTACACATCCCATCTACTTACTCCCATCACTACACCCACTCCCTACACATCCCATCTCCTTACTCCCATCACTCCACCCACTCCCTACACATCCCATCTACTTACTCCCATCACTACACCCACTCCCTACACATCCCATCTCCTTACTCCCATCGCTCCACCCACTCCATACACATCCCATCTCCTTACTCCCATCGCTCCACCCACTCCATACACATCCCATCTCCTTACTCCTATCAGTCCACCCACTCCCTACACATCCCATCTCCTTACTCCCAACGCTCCACCCACTCCATACACATCCCATCTCCTTACTCCCATCACTCCACCCACTCCCTACAGAACCCATTTCCTTACTCCCATCGCTCCACCCACTCCATACACATCCCATCTCCTTACTCCCATCGCTCCACCCACTCCATACACATCCCATCTCCTTACTCCTATCAGTCCACCCACTCCCTACACATCCCATCTCCTTACTCCCAACGCTCCACCCACTCCATACACATCCCATCTCCTTACTCCCATCACTCCACCCACTCCCTACAGAACCCATTTCCTTACTCCTATCAGCCCACCCACTCCCTACACAACCCATCTCCTTACTCCCAACGCTCCACCCACTCCAAACACATCCCATCTACTTACTGCCATCACTCCACCCACTCAATACACATCCCATCTCCTTACTCCCAACGCTCCACCCACTCCATACACATCCCATCTCCTTACTCCCATCACTCCACCCACTCCCTACACATCCCATCTCCTTACTCCTGTCAGGGAATTTGTACTGGGGGACTCACAGGACTCCAATGACCGGACACAGGTTACAAAAGGTCTAGTTTATTAAACTGTATTCACTTCATCCAATTACCAAAATGATACCGCATAATATAATGGATCAGGTTAACTCTTTTCGCTGGTCCTTCTCGTTCATCCGACACTCCCGTTCGGTCAGCGCTTCACGTAGCAAGTACTCGTTTTATTCCATCGTTCCGTCGGGCAGGGCTTCTGAGGACAAGTCTACTTTACTCAACGTTTGCTCTCGTTATATCGCCAAACTGGACTTAATCTCCTCTCCGCTAATGTCCCGAGGTCATGCATCGCACCGAGTCCTGGCATCAGCTCGCTCCCCTCCTGCTGTGATTTCCATTTACACAGCAGGGGGGGGTGCTCTAGCCTGGGGCCTTGACCAGGTGTTTCCAAAGGATTATCATGTTCATGCACATTCTGCTTCGTTACCAGATTTAATCAATGAGTTACCAGGGCCAATCAATACGTTACACTGAGTTACACTTCCACAATTCCCTCATCTTTTTGTTTTTGTTTATATTAACCATTAATCTAAACATCAATATAAGTAAACAATCAATCACTACTAGTAAACATCATTACAAGTATAAGTAAATAATCAATCACTTTGGTAATCAAATTCCCTTAGGCATACACCGTCATCCTACAAGAATCACAAAACATTTCGTTGGTCATTGACTCCTTCCATATTGTTCAATCTATTGCATTTGCATCACAAATATATTTTCAAAACAACACTTCACCATCACCAAGATACAACAATTTCACTTCATTTTCAAGTTTTGTAAAGCATCTGCACCATCTGGCAAAAAACGTTTGCCTCCACACAAATGTTAACTTTGTTTGAAAGGAAGGGCTGATCACTTGTGTTTGAATCCAGGTATGAAACATTTTCTCCTAATGTCTTCATAGCTCCTGCACTACTTCGTGTAGGATTTCGCTGTTGTGGTAACACTGCGGAGTCATAGACTGACCCTTCTCTCCATGTAGCATTCTTGCCACTTTTTTTTTTGTGAACCATAATGATTCCTTGAACAAGGCCTTCACCCAGTTGTAGTCGACTTGCCTCTTCCCTCATTGTGAGTGGGCAGCAAGTATTGGTGTGACGTTGATTGGCCAGCAAGATGTGGAACAGGGATGCCGGATGCATCCACACTGATGTTGGGACCATGGTGTTCAGGTCATTCATGGTCCTTACCAGGAGCAACCAGCAGAATCGTGCACAGCTGTTGTGACAAGGGCACAGCCGTTTTTTGCAGCTCCATGCTGGTTCCCCGGACGTTGGTGAAGTAATAACATATGTCCCCGCATTTCACAGAGGTTGCAGGTAAAATGTCGTTGTCCTGCAACTTCTGATGTGGTGAATGTTCGAAGTCTTCGAACAAGAGTAAGTGATCGCCTTTCTTTCATATGTTGCAGTGTGATCCAGGCAAATGGTCACATAAATTTCCTTGGTGAAGGTAAGCATTCATCTCCAAGTTACACGGGAGAATGTCTTCATCATTCTTTGAGAAAGAGGGTGTATGCCACGATTAACTTCATTTTTTAGCCACAAATTTTCTTTCTTTCTTCTTCCCAATTCCGTTAGCAATCCCTCCAAAATGTGATCTCGTCTTATCCTTATG
This sequence comes from Myxine glutinosa, assembly GCF_964187855.1. Classification (NCBI taxonomy): domain Eukaryota; kingdom Metazoa; phylum Chordata; class Myxini; order Myxiniformes; family Myxinidae; genus Myxine; species Myxine glutinosa. The sequence continues at coordinate 3,991,715 of NC_136272.1, read as the reverse complement.
CTCAGTCATATCTGAATCTGCTTTCCGCACACACTGAATCAGATAGGGTACATCTTACCATGAAATCAGCATAATCATGTATATCTTCCGACAGTTTCACATTCAACAATTTGTTGTTTTTCCTTAACACAAAAAGTTATATTCATTTATATGCGTCACACAAATAATATTCAATCAGGTATGTATTTTATTACTAAACTAAGAATAGCATTGTATATGATTACAATCACAAACGGGAATACCTAATTCCCAACAACAATTTTCCCAAACCAACAAATTAAGCATAATGTATTATTACCATAATTCCTCTCCACTTTTTCTTTTCCCTCTTTTTTTTTTTTTTTTTTTTTAACAGTGTGTCACTCGTGGTGATATGAGTTCATTGATATTGTAATTGACACAACTCATAACATTGTCGTTATGCCATTATCTTAATTCTACTGTTTATGTCGCCATAAAAGTCTTCCTTTTCTGGTTCCACATTTCTTTCCTCATTTGTCACTTCATGTGTTATCATCGTGTTGTTGGTTACCTTATTCAAACACACCGTCACTAAGGCTTTCAAGCAAGCCACCACTAAAACAATTGCCAATATAACTACTAAACCAACAAACAAGTCTGCTACTCCTTGTATATATTCATATCTATGACATAGTTATATGTCGATGACATTTAACATTATATACCAAACTAACAAGCTTCCTAAAAGGTAAATAAAGAAAATCCCTTAATATGTAACATAATCAGATTATTTGTCTTACCCTGATCCCCCTATCTCCCGGGGTTGAACTCAATCCCCTGGTCATGAGTGTAGTTGTGATACATTTTTTCACTCATGCTGTATTAATATCAGCAGGTAATTGTATGTCATGTAGGCAAATAAATGTCACTATTCCAAGTAGGAATATCACATGTTGAAAATGTAATGTTTATCAATGCAAGGGGTGTTAAAATGTAATTCAAATGACTGTAAATCATGACTATCATTTTTCTACCACTGAATGTTCTGCTGGGCTGCTAGGTGCAGCCTCATTTTCTGTGGGATCGTCCACCTTAGCCCCATGTGCTTGCTTGCAATGAGAGGCATGAATCCAACTTTCTATTTTGGGTCCATATTTGTTTCTATTCTTATCAATCTCCTATGGTTTATCAATTCGTTCCAAGATACCACAACCAAAGGTTTTAACCAAAGCTCTACCAAACTATTTCCAATTTGAACAAAAATGCCAGTGAAACAATGATTCGAAGGATTAACTTCAAGGGGTCAATAAATTTATTCTATAGCCAGATCTAATTTTCCCATCCAATAGTTTGCCTTGCCACATGTCATATTATAACACCTTAATAAACCTTCGAAAAAATGTTTCCCATCTCAACAAATTTCCTTTTTTTTACAAATAGCCATGTGTAACTTACGTATTTAACTACAATTTCCTCTCAATTTGTTTGGCCTAACTGGCCGCAAAAGTGGCTGCCAGCATGCAGTACCGTTTTTATCTACCAAGGAAGTGTTCCACACAAGACCTCTACCAAAATGTTGTTTGTAAAAACAAATCTGGGATTTCTGATTACATGGATGCACACTCTCAGGACATTTTCAGGCTGCTGTTAACAATCCACTACGATGACTTAATTCCTTTACCCACAATCAAATAATTAGTACAAATTGAGGATATTATCCCTATCACATTCTTTTATAGATTCATTATGTTGGATCTAATTTTTTCCAATAATTTTCCACTGCTGTAAGGCGGAACAATAGCTCTCATAAGTCTTAGTAATATCGTACTTAATTTGCCCAGCAGAGAATAATTTATTTACTATCCTTTCTCATCTGTTAACCAGTGACTTTGTTTGAACTCCAGAACTGAAAACCCACAATAGTTCAAACCAGCAAAATTTTCTTTACTATTTTCCCATATCATCTATGCCTAAAACACATCCATACATACAGCACAATTTATATGCTGATAAAATTCAAGTTTATATATATAAAATCCATGAGCAGAGTATTCTGGGAAGTCAGTGTAAGACCTCTCCCAAATTTGGATGATTTTGTACTTCCTCATTTCCTTTTATGAAGCTCATATCCATAAATAGATGTTATTCTCATATACATTCTATCAAAAATGGAATCCCAAAATTACTCACAATTTTACTATTAATTAATGGCTGCCCATAACCCAGCACATCAAATTTTTTATATTCCATTTCCCTTGACAAAAGAGATAATGTTCATAATCAAATTATATTTCTATTTTATTTTACGGATTCTCTGGATATTCAATCCCATCCACATATCCCAATCCCATCCACATATAACTATCCATTTCCAGACAGGCACACTGTCGGTGTCAACAATCTTGTAAGATTGATACACAAAAACACACACACACATGCATTATGCATATTTGTTTGCGTTGGAACCATTATTTACAGATCAGATGGGTGTCAATTTTATTTCAATTTCATAAAATTTGTCAATCAAATTCAAAATGCTTATAGACAAATGAACCAAAAGTCCATTCTTAGAAAACCTTTATGATGTCAAATTGAAATTACCCTTTCTGCCTTCACAATAATCTATCCAAATTTTGACTACACACCCATTTGCATGTCAGTCGACCATTGACCTATCAATTGTGCGGAACAATAGTCCGAAATTCCCACCTGATCATCATGTGACTCTTGTTACTTGGTTTGCCAACAATTGCAACGCAATTGTTCCAAACTTTGTAAATTTAAAATTGCTGTGCCCAAAATAGAAGATCCAATTTTGGCATTTGATCAATTAATTACTAATTTGCTTACAAGCAAAAGAAAAATGAATAATTCTTGCTCCGAAAACTTTTCAGACCCAAGAATCATCGACAGTTATTCATGTTTGTCCAGTAATCTAATTTGTTGAGGCCAATCGTCATTTGGGATTTGTCGCAATGAAGGCCTAATCATTGTCTGAGGTATCGGTCAGCACTGGTACCCTTGATCTTGGTTTACCCTATTAACTTGTCTTCCTTTTGGTATACGGACATCCTCTTTTCCAATGTCCCATCAAAAAATCCCATTAAAATCCCATATTTTGTCACCCTTTGCATTGTTGAAAGCAATTAATTCCATAACTTAATATTACCTCAATTTATATATACTAGGGCGTGCCCGCACGTACGTGCTCGCCCGTACGTGCTTGCAAAAAAAAACATGCGTGCAAACAACAACAAAACTTTGAAACCACGTGGCAGTAACGACCACAGAACCACCCTCCTATTTGCATGGAATGGTTTGGTCCATTCGCAAAGCCAAAACGAACGACCACAGAACCACCCTCCTATTTACATGGAATGGTTTGGTCCATTCGCAAAGCCAAAACGAACGACCACAGAACCACCCTCCTATTTGCATGGAATGGTTTGGTCCATTCGCAAAGCCAAAACGAACGACCACAGAACCACCCTCCTATTTGCATGGAATGGTTTGGTCCATTCGCAAAGCCAAAACGAACGACCACAGAACCACCCTCCTATTTACATGGAATGGTTTGGTCCATTCGCAAAGCCAAAACGAACGACCACAGAACCACCCTCCTATTTGCATGGAATGGTTTGGTCCATTCGCAAAGCCAAAACGAACGACCACAGAACCACCCTCCTATTTGCATGGAATGGTTTGGTCCATTCGCAAAGCCAAAACGAACGACCACAGAACCCCCCTTCTATTTACATGCAATGGTTCGGTCCATCCGCAGAGCCAAAACGAACGGCTTGCGAGTACGGTGACCATACCTTGGGACCCCCTTGTCCGATTAATTTCAAACCTTGACAAATTTTCCATTCCTTCCCTTCCTGATCTTTCGATGTAGGGCTGGGTTCTTTTTTTAGGATCATGTTGCATCGAGCATTATTTTCCAAAACAGTGTGAACATTAACCCACACCAAAACCTCTGACATCCCACCATTAACACCTATTGTAAGCGTGCCGAATCAGTAAGCATCACCCCTTCTATGAGCCTCGACCAGAGGGTGGTTGTTACTCACAAACACCATTTCCTGTAATTATCTCTCACTAGGGCATGCCCGTACTATATATATATCTAAAATTATATCCCCCGCCGAGCAAGTCGCTGGCTCCAAGTCGAGTGCTTTGAACAAAAAAAGAAGTACTCTAAACGGTGGTTTTTTATTCAACCGTGAAGCATGTCTCAAAGGCTTCTTGATGGACCTGGACAAAATTTGATGCAATTTTTTTTCTCAATCGCCATCTTTCATCATAATTCTGGACCGGCATGAGGGGGGGTTGTCTGTCATGAATTTATAGGCATGGCGGGAAAACTGAAAAAAAATTATTTATTTAAAACGGGTGTACACGATTGTACACGTGTACGGACGGACCTTACCGAACCGGCAAACAAGTCGCTTCATGCACATCAGTGGTGCGTTTCTTCGTGGCGCGTGTCAGAAGAATTACACAGCGCAGGAAAAATACGTATTTACAGAAATCGTTTAAAAAAAAACTCGGATAATCGCTAAAATCGTTGTGGCCGGTGTACCATATTGGAAATATATATATATATAAATATAATTCCGTTTCCCGGTTCCCTGTCGCTCGCCGAGCGCCGATCAAGTCAAGTGCTTCGAACAAGTGCAAAAAAAAAGCAGTACTTTATCCGTGTGCGGGTGGGTAAACGAGTGTACCGGCCTTACACGTCCTGGAAGCAAGCGGTCGCAAGGTGCACACTTGCTCCGTCCGCTTCCAGGTCACAGCAAGGCCCTTTAATAACCAGCGCAAAAATACGTATTTACAGAAATCATTTAGAAAAAAAACGAATAAATTGCTACAGTCGTTTATCGAAATCCCATTCGTGATGGCTCACGCCACCTATATCGCGGCATCGGTGCGCAAAGAAGCCCCAGACCACCTGCTCCCCCATGTATGTACCCATAACTTCCAAGTTCGTAAATCATATTGGACCAAACAAGACACACTCACCTTTTAAAGACTTGTTTGTGTCCAGTTGATGTCAGCGGTGCCTCCAAGATTGTCAGGGAATTTGTACTGGGGGACTCACAGGACTCCAATGACCGGACACAGGTTACAAAAGGTCTAGTTTATTAAACTGTATTCACTTCATCCAATTACCAAAATGATACCGCATAATATAATGGATCAGGTTAACTCTTTTCGCTGGTCCTTCTCGTTCATCCGACACTCCCGTTCGGTCAGCGCTTCACGTAGCAAGTACTCGTTCATTCCATCGTTCCGTCGGGCAGGGCTTCTGAGGACAAGTCTACTTTACTCAACGTTTGCTCTCGTTATATCGCCAAACTGGACTTAATCTCCTCTCCGCTAATGTCCCGAGGTCATGCATCGCACCGAGTCCTGGCATCAGCTCGCTCCCCTCCTGCTGTGATTTCCATTTACACAGCAGGGGGGGGTGCTCTAGCCTGGGGCCTTGACCAGGTGTTTCCAAAGGATTATCATGTTCATGCACATTCTGCTTCGTTACCAGATTTAATCAATGAGTTACCAGGGCCAATCAATACGTTACACTGAGTTACACTTCCACACTCCCAACGCTCCACCCACTCCATACACATCCCATCTCCTTACTCCCATCACTCCACCCACTCGCTACACATCCCATCTCTTTACTCCCAACGCTCCACCCACTCCATACACATCCCATCTACTTACTCCCATCACTCCACCCACTCCCTACCTTCCCATCTCCTTACTCCCAACGCTCCACCCACTCCATACACATCCCATCTCCTTACTCCCATCACTCCACCCACTCCCTACAGAACCCATTTACTTACTTCCATCACTCCACCCACTCCCTACACATCCCATCTCCTTACTCCCATCGCTCCACCCACTCCATACATCCCATCTCCTTACTCCCATCACTCCACCGACTCCCTACAGAACCCATCTACTTACTTCCATCACTCCACCCACTCCCTACACATCCCATCTCCTTACTCCCATCGCTCCACCCACTCCCTACAGAACCCATCTACTTACTTCCATCACTCCACCCACTCCCTACACATCCCATCTCCTTACTCCCATCGCTCCACCCACTCCATACATCCCATCTCCTTACTCCCATCACTCCACCGACTCCACAAAAATGATCCAAAAGAACCATCAATAACAGCAGGTACCATGAGATGGATCACATAAAAAATGACCAAAAATTGCCATCAATAACAGCAGGTACCGTGGGATGGATCACATCAAAAATGATCAAAAAGTACCATCAATAACAGCAGGTACAATGACATGGATCACATTAAAAATGACCAAAAAGTGCCATCAATAACAGCAGGTACCGTGGGATGGATCACATCAAAATGATCAAAAAGTACCATCAATAACAGCAGGTACCGTGGGATGATTCAAATAAAAAATGATCAAAAAGTACCATCAATAACAGCAGGTACCGTGGGATGGATCACATCAAAATGATCAAAAAGTACCATCAATAACAGCAGGTACCGTGGGATGATTCAAATAAAAAATGATCAAAAAGTACCATCAATAACAGCAGGTACCATGGGATGGTTCACATCAAAAATAATCAAAAAGTACCATCAATAACAGCAGGTACCGTGGGATGGATCACATCAAAAATAATCAAAAAGTACCATCAATAACAGCAGGTACCGTGGGATGGATCACATCAAAAATAATCAAAAAGTGCCATCAATAACAGCAGGTACCGTGGGATGGTTCACATCAAAAATAATCAAAAAGTACCATCAATAACAGCAGGTACCGTGGGATGGATCACATCAAAAATAATCAAAAAGTGCCATCAATAACAGCAGGTACCGTGGGATGGTTCACATCAAAAATAATCAAAAAGTACCATCAATAACAGCAGGTACCGTGGGATGGATCACATCAAAAATAATCAAAAAGTACCATCAATAACAGCAGGTACCGTGGGATGGATCACATCAAAAATAATCAAAAAGTACCATCAATAACAGCAGGTACCGTGGGATGGTTCACATCAAAAATGATCAAAAAGTACCATCAATAACAGCAGGTACCGTGGGATGGTTCACATCAAAAATGATCAAAAAGTACCATCAATAACAGCAGGTACCGTGGGATGGATCACATCAAAAATAATCAAAAAGTACCATCAATAACAGCAGGTACCGTGGGATGGTTCACATCAAAAATGATCAAAAAGTACCATCAATAACAGCAGGTACCGTGGGATGGATCACATCAAAAATAATCAAAAAGTACCATCAATAACAGCAGGTACCGTGGGATGGTTCACATCAAAAATAATCAAAAAGTACCATCAATAACAGCAGGTACCATGGGATGGTTCACATCAAAAATAATCAAAAAGTACCATCAATAACAGCAGGTACCGTGGGATGGTTCACATCAAAAATAATCAAAAAGTACCATCAATAACAGCAGGTACCGTGGGATGGTTCACATCAAAAATGATCAAAAAGTACCATCAATAACAGCAGGTACCGTGGGATGGTTCACATCAAAAATGATTGAATATGCAAATTTATGCACGGTTGATGCTGGTTTTCAAACTTGATCTGAGGTATGCTGAGACACGTGTGTGTCGCTCCGTGGAGCCCGCAAGGTCGCTCCGTGGAGCGGCCTGCACGTATTGCACTGTGTGAATTATATAAATTATTACCAACTCACGGTCTGAGGTACTAGCGGTTCAAGAGATATCCATTTTTTTATGGCACATTGGAGAAGCCAATGCGAGGTTTCTTCTTCCTCAGCTTGTCACAACTCTGTCAAATGCGATCGATTTTAAAAAGTCAGAATTTGACCAAATCTGTTTTATTCCTTTGTTAATATACCTCAGCTATTGACAAATCTTAAATTAGAATTTTATTTGAGGTTAAAATGACCGCGACAGGTCGTGTCCAACGATGCTTTCAGTCTGTACATGTGATAAATAATTAAATCCGCACACTTGACGCCTCTTCTTCTTCACGCAATAACAACTCGCTTCCAGATCGTACATCCAATCATCTTGAAATTTTTCACACTTGTTAATATTCTTCATGACTTGTACTATAGTATGAAGTTTCACGTCGATCAATAAAGCGATTCAAGAGATATCCATTTTAAAAAATATTTTCGTTTAATTAATGATATCTGCCAAACCACATGAGCTATCGCAAATTCCAAAAGGACATTTTAGTAGACTGACATGCGGAACAGATTTGTCAAGTTTCCCCTCGATTGGATCAAAAATGAGGGAGGGGCACGGTTTTAAAGGTTCATGCTTAAAAACGTCATAACTCTGAAACCATGTGACGCATGACGTCATGCTCGCTGAAGTTTTTGTTCGTCATGGGTATGCGATTCTACCTGCAAAGATTGGCCTCGATCTGTTCAGCCGTTGCAGAGAAAAATGGGTTTTCGTGTTTTCACGAAAAACAATATGGCGCTCGACCCACGTGACCTGTGACGTCATAATTACCATTAAAATATTCTACAGACCGAGTCCCTCCTATGGTGCAAATTTGATCTCAATCGGTCCAATTATTGCAGAGAAAATATTTTTTAAAGGAAATTAAAACTTAAAATGGCACTGAGTTAAGGATCATCAGAATTATCAGAATTACCAAAGTTCAAAGTGCCATAACTTTGTCAAAAATGATCGAAACGTCGTGAAGTTCGAACTTGATCTGTAACTTATCATAAGGAAACCATGTGCCAAGTTTGAAATCATTAGCGTTAAGCGTTTAGAAAAAACCTCCGGAAAACTGTTCTTGGCATGACGGACTGCCAGACTGACGGACTGACGGACTGACAGACGGAGGGACGGCGTGCAAACCTATAGTCCCCTCCGGTGTACACCGGTCGGGGACTAATAACAGCAGGTACCGTGGGATGGATCACATCAAAAATGATCAAAAAGTACCATCAATAACAGCAGGTACCGTGGGATAGTTCACATCAAAAATGATCAAAAAGTACCATCAATAACAGCAGGTACCGTGCGACGGATCACATCAAAAATGATCAAAAAGTACCATCAATAACAGCAGGTACCGTGGGATGGATCACATCAAAAATGATCAAAAAGTACCATCAATAACAGCAGGTACCGTGGGATAGTTCACATCAAAAATGATCAAAAAGTACCATCAATAACAGCAGGTACCGTGCGACGGATCACATCAAAAATGATCAAAAAGTACCATCAATAACAGCAGGTACCGTGGGATGGATCACATCAAAATGATCAAAAAGTACCATCAATAACAGCAGGTACCGTGGGATGATTCAAATCAAAAATGATCAAAAAGTACCATCAATAACAGCAGGTACCATGGGATGGTTCACATCAAAAATAATCAAAAAGTACCATCAATAACAGCAGGTACCGTGGGACGGATCACATCATTATAATCAAAAAGTACCATCAATAACAGCAGGTGCCGTGGGATGGATCACATCAAAAATGATCAAAAAGTACCATCAATAACAGCAGGTACCGTGGGATGGATCAAATCAAAAATGATCAAAAAGTACCATCAATAACAGCAGGTACCGTGGGATGGTTCACATCAAAAATGATCAAAAAGTACCATCAATAACAGCAGGTACCGTGGGATGGATCACATCAAAAATGATCAAAAAGTACCATCAATAACAGCAGGTACCGTGGGATGGATCACATCAAAAATACAACATGGGGCCACTAGTTCAACGCTGGGAATCAAACCTATGATCAGACAGCTGGGAATAATTCTTCTCGGAATCAAAGTGATGATCAGACAGCTGGGCCTAATTCTGCTAGATATCAATTCTATTATCAGACAGGTATGCCTAATTCTGATAGAAATCAATCCTATTATCAGACAGGTAGGCCTAATTCTGCAAGGAATCAAACCTATGATCAGACAGCTGGGAATAATTCTTCTCGGAATCAAAGTGATGATCAGACAGCTGGGCCTAATTCTGCTAGAAATCAATCCTATTATCAGACAGGTAGGCCTAATTCTGCAAGGAATCAAACCTATGATCAGACAGCTGGGAATAATTCTGCTAGAAATCAATCCTATTATCAGATAGGTAGGCCTAATTCTGCTAGAAATCAATCCTATTATCAGACAGGTAGGCCTAATTCTGCTAGGAGTCAAACCTATGATCAGACAGCTGGGAATAATTCTGCTCGGAATCAATCCTATTATCAGACAGGTAGGCCTAATTCTGCTAGAAATCAAACCTCTGATCAGACAGGTGGGAATAATTCTGCTAGAAATCCATCCTATTATCAGACAGGTAGGCCTAATTCTGCTAAGAATCAAACCTGTGATCAGACAGTGGAGCTTTGGTCACACTATGGGTGAAGCATGTTGTCAGTAAGACCTTTCCAGTTGGCACAGCAACGCTGGAACACAAGTGGCCATTTTGTTTGGTCAGTGTGAAAAACAAATGTTGAACCGACGCCGCCGACTATTCGCCGCCGACTATTCTCCGCCGACTATTCGCCGTCGATTTATTCGCCGCCGACTATTCGCCGCCGAATATTCTCCGCCGACTATTCGCCGCCGACGATTCGCCGCCGACTATTCGCCGCCGACTATTCGCCCAGAGTTGACCCCGAACATCGACATTACCCACAACACCAAGCATTTATTTTCATGTAAAAGTGAACATTTAACTAAATGATCAATGGCGATGACACCAGGCCAAGCCTAATGTTTGTCCAACATACTTGTGACAGATGGGGTCAGCTGTAGGAGATGTTTTTTTTTCACCCCATCAAAAGATGACCCTTACTATGGAAAAGTTCAACATCATCACCATGAAAAAAGCTATAAATTACCCAGACAACGACCACAAGAAAGCTGCCGCGGCCATTATTCTCATGAATTATCACATTTCTCTCACTAACAGTGTGGTGCTGTGCACACACGACTCGATTGCCAGAGAGGTAGGCCACAACGCGTGGATACAAACAAGAGTCTTTATTACAAGCTCGCATATCAGCACTGGGCGGGCTCGAACTTAGAGCCCGCATATATGTCCCGAGGCCACGCCTTGCCCCCGGGCGTGGCCGATCGGCCGAAAGGCGGGGCATGTATTTCAGTTCCCCGCCTGGACGCTCGCGCCACCCACTGGTGTGCGGAATTATTGACCCTTGTGCCCGCCACACGCGCCCCCCCCCAGAATTCCCACGCACCTGAAGGGTGAGCTTGCGAGGAAGCTGGATGACCCGGCCGAAACGCCCCCTGGCGATGCGTGCAGGGCTGGGGGGTAGCGGGACGGTGGGGCTGGGGGGTGCCGGGGGTCTGACTGCCGGCGGGCGGCCTCGACGCGGAGGCAGAGCTGCTTGCAGGGGGTGGTCCAGATCGAGGTGGGCCGGCTTGAGGCGGTCTACGGAGATACGATCCGGGGCACCGCCGATGTCCACGGTGAAATGTTTGTCCCCGGTCTCCAGCACGCGGAAGGGCCCATCGTACGGGGGCCGTAGCAGTGCCCGGTGGGCATTGTGTCGGATGAAAACGTACTCCGCCGTGCGAAGCTCCGGGGTGACGTGGGAGGACGGGCAACCGTGGTGTGCCGTCGGCACCGGGGCGAACCTCCGGGCGGTCTCCTGTAGCGTGGAGCGCTGTTGCGCCGCGGACCAAGGAGCCGTGGAGTCGGGGATAAATTCGCCCTGCACCCGCAGCGGTTGTCCGAAGACCAGCTCCGCCGAGGACGCGTGCAGGTCGTCCTTGGGCGCCGTCCTGAGGCCCAGCAGGACCCAGGGGAGCCTGTCGGCCCAGCTGCCATCACGGAGGCTGGCCCAGAGCGCGGCCTTCATCGAGCAATGAAAGCGCTCGCACAAGCCATTGGCCTGGGGGTGGTAGGCCGTGGTGCGATGAAGTTTGACGCCGAGCCCTTGCGCCACCGCGCCCCAGAGCTCCGAGGTGAACTGGGGGCCGCGGTCAGACGAGATGTCCGAGGGGGCACCGAACCGGGCAACCCAAGTGGCGATGAAGGCTTGCGCCACATCAGCCGCAGATGTCGCCGCCAATGGCAAGGCCTCCGGCCACCATGTGGTGCGGTCCACCATGGTGAGGAGGTGGGTGAACCCCCGCGAGGGGGGCAGTGGTCCCACCAAGTCGACGTGGACGTGGTCGAACCGACGCTCGGGCACCGTAAACGGGGCCAACGGGGCCTGGGTGTGGCGGTGGACCTTTGCGCGCTGGCACGCGAGGCACGTCCTGGCCCTGTCGCGGATGTCCTTCCTGAAGCCATGCCAGACGAACTTCGCCGCGACGAGCTTCTGGGAGGCCTTCGTGCCCGGGTGGGACAGGCCGTGGATGGCGTCGAAAACCGGGCGCTGCCAGCCAGCGGGCACGATGGTGCGAGGCCGGCCAAGGGAGACGTCGCACAGGAGGGCCCGTCAAAAGAACACGGCGGGCGGCACGTTTTAGCCTTGCGGCCGAACCTGGCATGGTAGAAGCACCAGGTTTGCGGCGGTGGCCCCCGGGGCGGCCGTGCCGGCGGCGGTGGTGGTGGCGGCGGCGGTAGTGGGCGGGGCATAGCAGCGGCCATGAGGGAAGCAGGGGGCGCTGTAGCCTCCGCGCCGGGATCCACTACGGCAGCACCGTACACCGACCGTGTGTCGCAGGCCACGAAAAATTTGTCGGCCTCTCCGGCCAGGGCACGGGGTTCCGTGATGTTGGAACCGGCCAGCGCGAGGCGCACCTGTACAGATAGCTGGCGGAGGAAAAGTGCGCGGAACAAGAAATCCGGGCGCTGGTCTCCAAGCAGGGACAGCATGAAATCCATCCGGACGGACAACAACAGGATTATATCACAGGTGGCGTGGTAAAATGTACTGACAGGTGCATTTGATGATTGGCTTCACAGTCGGGTATACAAGGGTTGTTGCATTCTGTATTAGTGGAAAACAACTGCTGCACATCTCCAAAAGTTATTGTCGCTTCCTCTGGAGATGGTCCGTCAACTCGACAATGCTGTTTGTCATGGAGTGGTGGCTTTACGAAATTACGGCATGAAACAGCGTGCTATTGCTCGGCAGTATGGCATCACTCAAGGTCAGGTGTCAAAGATCCTGAAACGAAATGCTCAGAGGGGTGTCCCTACTCCAATACTGAGGCCAGGATGTCCCCGCAGAACCACAAGGAGGGATGATCGCCAGCTGCACCGGTTAGTCCGCAATGGCCTTACCAAGTCAACTAATCGGCTTAGGGCTGAGTGGCAGCAACTGACAAATGTGCCTGTATCCAGAAGGCTAGTCAACCAATGACTGGTTCAAGCAGGCTATCGTGCCAGGCGTCCCCTGAGAAAGCCATGCCTGACCAGACAACACTGCCAGCGCCGATCGCAGTGGGCCAGAGAGCACCGTCAATGGCAGCCAGGACACTGGAATCACGTGATCTTCAGTGACGAGTCTAGATTTCTGGTCTATCGTCAAGATGGCCGCGTCCGAGAGCGCAGACAAGTGCATGAAGCCTACAACGAAGATTGTATAGTGCCAAGAGTCCAAGCTGGAGGTGGTGGGGTGACCGTTTGGGCTGATTTTCATGCAGGGGGCAAAACTGACCTGGTTGTTGTGAATGGAAACCTGAACCAGTTCAAGTACAGGGCCATTCTGGAAGAAACATTGCTTCCATTTGCTCGTGCAGCTTTTCGAGGAAACTTTGTCTTCCAAGATGACAACGCACGGCCTCATCGTGCTCGCATGATCCAACACTTTCTTGCTGACCGTGGTGTAGAGCATATGGAGTGGCCTGCCATGTCCCCAGATATGAATCCGAAAGAGAACTTGTGGGCAGAATTAACGTGTCAAATCGACCACTTGGACCAGCAGCCGACCTCTGTGCATGAATTGCAGCAGGCTATTGTCACTGCATGGCAAGCGATTCCTGTCCAAACCTTGGCAAATCTTGTGAACAGCATGCCTCAACATGTACGTGCTCTCCTGAATGCTCGTGGGGGTTACACGAAGTACTGAACTGTAATTTTACTGTCCGTAATCCCAGTCGTAATTTAACTTTTGTTTTTGTTAAAAAAAAAAATTGGTTAATGTGCAAAATAAAGAGATACTTCTGGAAAACGTACAGAAGTTTAACACAGTACTGTCCATGAATTGAGTTCGATATCAGTTTACATCACTTTCAAGGATCAATTTATTTGTTTCGAAATGTCAAATGTGGTTTTTGTTTCTTTTAAAGGTCACATTAACAAAATCTAGAATAATTTCAACATAATTCCAATGAACTTTTGGTTCTAAGACATCTTGAAAAGTAAGTTCACCCACACAAAAAAAATATTCCATATTAAATGCCAAGTCTGTATATATATATATATATATATATATATTTTTTTGTGTGTGAAGGTTAACATGTGCTAACGAATAGTCACCATGGAGTTTGACGCAGAGAAGTTTGCAGTGACCCCTAGTGAGGCACAGTTCCGAGCGTTATTAAAATCGGAACTCTTGGTATTGGCCAGACATTTTAGCTTGGAGGTCCGAGCGAGTATGAGGAAAGCAGAGTTGCAGAGATTGGTGATAGAATCTCTGGTCGAACTAGGAACATGGAAAGAGGGAGCCTTGGATTGGTTACCAGAAGAACAAGAAAATGTGGAGCTCCAAAAAATGGAGATGCAATTGCAGAGCCAGGAAAGGTTAAAAACACAGGAAAGAGAACTCCAGGAAAGGTTGGAAGAGAAAAAGCAGAGGAAAGGAGAGCTGCAAGAGAACTCGAAGAAAGGGTAGAAGAGAAAAAAGCAGAGGAAAGGAGAGCTGCAAGAGAACTCGAAGAAAGGGTAGAAGAGAAAAAAGCAGAGGAAAGGAGAGTTGAAAGAGGACTCGAGGAAAGGATAAAAGCAGAGGAGAGAAAAGCCGAAAGGGAGTTAAGGGAACGTGAAATAGCGCTTCAGCAGGAAATTAAAGTCAAGGAGCTGGAGTTAATGAGAGAACGGGGAGAGGTACCATCCATGCCGACAGGTTCGACAACTAGTCAGAACACCTGGGATGTGGGCAGACATGTTAGGCTGGTTCCACTCTTCAATGAAAAGGAGGTAGCCAAATTTTTTTTCACACTTTGAGAAAGTGGCTCAAATGCTAAAATGGCCTGAGGAGTCCTGGACCATGTTAGTGCAAAGTGTTCTGGTGGGTAAAGCTCAAGATACTTATTTGGCTTTACCGATTGACCAATGTGCAGATTATGAGATAGTGAAGAAAACCATTCTCAAAGCCTTTGAATTGGTCCCTGAAGCTTACCGGCAAAAATTCCGGAATGCCAGGAAGAGGGAGAGTGAGACCCATGTGGAGTTTGCCAGAATGAAAGAAACCATGTTTGATCGGTGGTGTGATTCAAAAGGGGTTGGGAAAGACTTCGAACTATTGCGACAATTGATCCTGGTGGAGGAATTCCAACAGTGTGTCCATGAGGACATTAAAGTACATCTGGAGGAAAGGAAAGTACCAAAGTTGTATGAGGCAGCAACCATGGCAGATGACTATGCCTTAACACACAGGATGGGGTTCCACAAACCTAACTTCTCGCCTAGACTTAAACAGGGGAGCTATGGTACATCCGGTGCGGAGAACGAAAATTCATGGGGGTGGCCTCGAGATGACTATGAGGACAACTCTGATACCACAACTTTTAGAAATCAGAAGACTACGGTTCCGAGACAGACTTATCCTCCGGGGGGCTCGAGACAAACCACGAGTTTCTCCTCCGGGCCTACTTGTGCTTTTTGCAATAAACCTGGACACTTGATGTCCCAATGTTATGCTATGGGAAGGCAAAATCAGGAGTGGAGTCAGACTAGTACAACTCCGAATGCAATGGCAAATGTGAGAAATCGCCCTCAAAAGGGTTACCAACCATTTATTTCAGAGGGGTTTATGTCATTGGATGGAGACTTGACTAACCAGAAACCGGTTAGGGTATTGAGGGTCACAAGAGCATATCAATCTTTGATGCTTGAAGGCATTTTGCCAATGTCAGAGAAGACGGCAACTGGTGTTAGTGTTCGTTTACAGGGGGTTGGTGGCTGTGTTAAAGCTCCACTCCATGTCATCCATTTAGAGTCTGATTTGGTGTCAGGACCGGTCACTGTGGGGTTACAAGCCACTCTTCCTGTAGAGGGACTATCTTTTGTTATCGGGAATGATTTGGCCGGTGGTCGAGTTTCTGGTAACCCGATGGTTGTTAAAAAGCCCAGTAGGGAAAATAACACCACACCAGTTAGGGATGGCGGCACATTTGGCAAGTTATTTGTAGGTGGACTGAACTTCAAAACAAAGGAAGAAGTTCCGACCTCTGTCTTCAGCAAATATGGACCGCTTTTGGAAGTGCGGCTGGGACAAGACAGGGAAACGCAAAAGTCAAGAGGGTTTGGCTTTGTCACGTTTGAAATCACAAAGGACGCCAAAGAGGCAGAGAAGGATTGGAATGGCAAGGATTTGGATGGTCGGACCATAGCCGTAGAGAAGGCAGGCCGTAGGTGTCGATGGGGCTACAGAAGAGGGAAACGTGGCGGTAGTTTTGGTGGTGGCCGCAGTCGAGATTACTATGGAGGCTCACAGAGTTACGGCAGCTCCCGAAGGAATGATTTATCAGGGTAGGTGCCGAGAAGGAGACCGCTATTCACGTGACTACAGTGACAAGCGGTCCAACCGTGATTATTACAAGTTAGAAAGAGTTGAAGCACTGAATGCTGCGGAGCAGCCGAGCAAAAATTCCGACACGGATTAACCGTGAACGCCACGTTCCTAAAGGCGTCCATGTAGTGAACTTTCTGACACGGATTAACCGTGAACTCCATGTTCCTAAAGGCGTCCATGTAGTGAATACTTCCAGGCCTCACCACCCAACCACCATCGAACCTGGCTTTCAGCTCGGCCTCCCGGGAAAAGTGCTGTAGATTTGCTTGACTTTGGATTTTGATCACTACCCCTTAACCTTCATTCAGAAAATGAAAAATAAAAATCAGAGGTTGATGAGATGGAGTTTGGCTTTGCAGGGGTTCAACTTGGAAATTGAACATGTAAAGGGCAGGGACAATGTCGTTGCTGATGCTTTGTCCAGAGTGAATTAACTTTGGAAATCTCTGTGGGTTGTGTGAAATTTTGAAGTTTTATTTTTGAGATATTGATAATTGTTGCTAACGGGAATTGGTGATTTGGGTTGTGAGTTTATTTTTGTTTGTTTAAAGAGTTTGCATGCAAAGAAAGTTTTCACTGTGTTCAAACTTTCTTTCTTGAGGGGGGGAAGTGTTACGGATTCGTAACTTCCGTTGTTGTGGTTTTCACCCACTTGACATATTTCTGATATTATGTACTATTATTATTCTCAAAAGGTTTATTATTCATGAACAGTTATCTAAAGTTAAAAAGGCTAACTTTAAATGATACCGGAAACCGAACCGGAAGACAACAGCAGAGAAGAGGAAGAGGCGTCGCGAGCAAAGTCGGAGAAGACGCGTGACGTCGAGGCTCCGTAGCGAGCGTGGTCTACTGAAAGTCGCGAGGGAATTTTGAGTTCCTTGAAAGGACATCCGGCGATAGGAATTATCGCTGGAAATGAGAAATCTGCGTAGTCAGGTTTGGGCGCTGAGATTTCGACGAATCCTCGCCTAGTCGCATCGACTCAAGTAAGAGCCGTCAGCCATTTTGATCCTTGTGCTTCGGACACCTACAAAGGTTTTGCTTCGCGTCAGCTTTACCCCAACATCCTACCGCCTGTCGGGGATGTGTGTGGGAGACCGCTTCGTCTCCAATTACGTTGCGGTTTGTTGATTGAGCGGTGAAGGTGCTCCTCTGGAGGGTGCCTGTATACAGTTTCGGCGGGGCGATTGCCATTGCCATCTGTACGCGATTCGGGTCTCGACTGGAGAGTGAGATTCGGGCTTCGACTGGATATCGTTCTAGCGACCGCTGGAGCGAATCACCTTTGCCTTGGAAAAGGTTATAGAGACATTGAGGAGTGTCCCTTTCACTCGCTGGGAGCGCAGTGAGTTATCTGACTTTAGTGATGGTACCATCCTAAGCGATAAGGTATATAGAGTGCACTCTTAATTGCCATTTGTTGTACCGTTATTCTGGTGTGTGATTTTTAATACAATATCTGTTCATTTATAATCATTGGTGTGGTTTCACTATTGATTTCTAACACAGAATAACATATTTTTCTGCCGGGGCTCCTCTCGGGGTTCGGAGGTTTACCGAGACCAGGAGATCGTTGAGGAACCCGTAACACAAGGCTCAAATTCCCTGATCTTCATCAATGATCTCCCTGACTCTCTGGAAAATCCTCTTTATCTATTTGCTGATGACTCCACCCTCTGCCATGACATCCCACATCCTTCAGACAGGTAGGCCACAGCCTCTTCCCTCTCCTCAGACCTTGACAAAAGCACAAACTGGTTAAAACTTGGAATATGACTTTCAATCCTGACAAATCTCAGAAAGAACTGTACAAAGGAAAACTGTATGGCAAACCTTCCCATCGATTTTCAATCCATCTCAAAGAAGTTCAGTTACTCAAAACTCTTTGATCTCACTCCTAGCCATGACCTTTGTTGAGCAAACCACATTTCAAAGTTGTTCTCCAAAGCCAGTCACAGCCTGGGCATCTTCCATCATGAAAAGTCCTTCCATTGCACACCTGATCTCGTATCCACTTACAAGGCCATCATCGGCAGATTGAGGGAATTCAGAATCACCCCTCACCCTCACTAATTTTCCTCCTTTTCCCCACTTTTTCGGTTTCTTCATCGACTTCTGATCTCTTCACCTCACCGGACCACACTCAGCATCCCACCTGGCATGTAATCATCTGCCTAATTCCAGTGTTGCACCGTCACATGTGTGCTTGTCACTGTCAATCGCAATGAATGAAACATGGCATAGTCAATCACAATGAATGACTGCAAACAGAATGAAGTAGCTCATTAAAAAGAAATAAACGAATGAATAAACAAACAAACATAACCCTTGCATACAGGTGGATGCTTGCGCACATTGTTTACCTTCAGGATGGCGCTTCTTCATGTTTCAAGGTAGATTTCACAGCTCAATAGAAAGTGTGAAAAACATCATGTGTCGGATTTTTCACTGCGTGGTCTGCACTCCCTCTCAGCAGCCGAAGTATAATGAACGCTTCATTTGTATCCAAGTGTTATATTAATATACATGTAGGTGCTGGGACACATTTAGTTTGGAATGGTGGGATTGCTACTTATCATTCCTGAATACAACGAGGACCAAGTTGCTTCACATCTAATTTTTGTACTTTCCATCTCACAGAATTGTTTTCTCCTCCACATGGACATTTGGCCATTTAACCAATATCATGGGGGGGGGGGTGCGGGGGGGGTGTCTGAAGCTATTACGTGATAATAATAGTATGGACTGTATGATCGAGTAGGTTCGATTTACACGTCAGAGTTTGGTCGTATGTAATATGTGCACCGAGGAGGCCGTCCATTATAAGGCAGCTTAGGGTTAGGACATGTCGTGTAAAACTTCCTGTCTACAGGCGAGGCCAGGTGGGCGACTTGAGGTGAAGTAAAAACGGACATGTGCACGAGGAGCTTAACGACAAAGTCGCGTGTGAATTGCATCAGGGTCTCCCCAAAGTGAGACTTTGCTGCTGTGGCCGGACAGCCACGTCCCTGCGCAGCAGGCCACAACCACTCGCCACCTGGAGCCAGGTCCAATGTGCAGCCGGGGACTGTTCGTGCCAAGCCCATGTCATTCTTGGGACTCCCCCCCACACCCCCCATTCCCCACTGTACAGGCGCCTGGTGACCTGAACCACACCGACGGATGTATTAACACGAACGTGACAATAATAACCTACCAAGTGGCCATACCCGAGGGACTGCCATCGCAGGATAATAACCTACCAAGTGGTCATACCCGAGGTACTTCCATCGCAGGATAATAACCTACCAAGTGGTCATACCCGAGGTACTTCCATCGCAGGATAATAACCTACCAAGTGGTCATACCCGAGGTACTTCCATCGCAGGATAATAACCTACCAAGTGGTCATACCCGAGGGACTGCCATAGCAGGATAATAACCTACCAAGTGGTCATACCCGAGGTACTTCCATCGCAGGATAATAACCTACCAGGTGGTCATACCCGAGGTACTTCCATCGCAGGATAATAACCTACCAAGTGGTCATACCCGAGGGACTTCCATAGTAGGATAATAACCTACCAAGTGGTCATACCCAAGGGACTTCCATAGTAGGATAATAACCTACCAAGTGGTCATACCCGAGGGACTTCCATAGTAGGATAATAACCTACCAAGTGGTCATACCCGAGGGACTTCCATAGTAGGATAATAATCTACCAAGTGGTCATACCCGAGGTACTTCCATAGCAGGATAATAACCTACCAAGTGGTCATACCCAAGGTACTTCCATCGCAGGATAATAACCTACCAAGTGGTCATACCCGAGGGACTGCCATAGCAGGATAATAACCTACCAAGTGGTCATACCCGAGGGACTGCCATAGCAGGATAATAACCTACCAAGTGGTCATACCCGAGGGACTGCCATCGCAGGATAATAACGTACCTAGTGGCCATACCCGAGGTACTTCCATCGCAGGATAATAACCTACCAAGTGGTCATACCCGAGGTACTTCCATCGCAGGATAATAACCTACCAAGTGGTCATACCCGAGGTACTTCCATCGCAGGATAATAACCTACCAAGTGGTCATACCCGAGGGACTTCCATAGTAGGATAATAATCTACCAAGTGGTCATACCCGAGGTACTTCCATAGCAGGATAATAACCTACCAAGTGGTCATACCCGAGGTACTTCCATCGCAGGATAATAACCTACCAAATGGTCATACCCGAGGTACTTCCATAACAGGATAATAACCTACCAAGTGGTCATACCCGAGGTACTTCCATAGCAGGATAATAACCTACCAAGTGGTCATACCCGAGGTACTTCCATAGCAGGATAATAACCTACCAAGTGGTCATACCCGAGGTACTTCCATAGTAGGATAATAATCTACCAAGTGGTCATACCCGAGGTACTTCCATAGCAGGATAATAACCTACCAAGTGGTCATACCCGAGGTACTTCCATAGTAGGATAATAATCTACCAAGTGGTCATACCCGAGGTACTTCCATAGCAGGATAATAACCTACCAAGTGGTCATACCCGAGGTACTTCCATAACAGGATAATAACCTACCAAGTGGTCATACCCGAGGTACTGCCATAGCAGGATAATAACCTACCAAGTGGTCATACCCGTAGAGTGAGCGAATGATCAAGGTAAAGCATCGAACAGAGAAAACGGTTGTAGCGCTCCGAAGCAAAGCACCTCATTATGTGGCAAACAGAAAAAGAAAATGTCACCAAAGGCTGGAGGTGGTGGTGGTGTTGTTGTTGTTGTTGTTGTTCCTAAAAAGAACACTTCCCCTACCCATGCCCTGTTCGTTTTTTGTTTTTAGCATCCACCCGGTGAACCACGCTTTCTTTATGAAGTTAATTTCAATTAAGCATTAATGATAAACGTCCTGCTAATGAGACTGTGGACAAAAATTTTAATGTGGATAAAATGGCTGATGAATAATCCCAAGAAGAACCACAGTGTTTATGGACGTACAGTTGTTGGGAGAGGTAAAACCTGCTCCATCCTCCTCCTCCTTGCATTTGTCCCTCTCCTTCCCCTCCCACTCCCTCCCCTACAGGACTGGCAGGATTTGGAGACCGGTCGGAGTGAGGGTCAACTATCAACAGATATACACCTTGAGGTGGGCACTGACCAACGTCAACGACAGAAGACAAAAGAATGACCGCACAGGTGTGGGATACACTATTCCATGCGACTGTGGTGGGGAATACATAGGCGAGACCGGAAGAACATTTGGCCAGCGCATTGAAGAACACCAGATCTGCTAAGATCTGCAATCGCCAAGCATGGATTGAGGGAGGGCCATGTTCCCCTATCGGACAATGTGAACAGGAGTCCCACACGAATACTTGAGGCATGGCACACTGGTCAAACAGGTGACATTTGACAGATGAGACTGTGGCGTTATTACAAGCGTACCGACCTCTCATTTACAAATACACCAGAGACACCGATGCTGGGAGGAGGACAAAGACAAAGTGGGACATAAACAACACAGACGATGAGGGAAACACAAACACAATGCACCTCTCACACATACAGTACATATACATATTTATACACATACAAATATACATATATATATATATATATGTCTGGTGTTAGCTTAACACATAAGGTTAAATCCATGAAAATCTCCACGCATGGCTTGCGAACTAGCTCTCTGGTCATAGTCAATGTGTGGCCATGAATGGGTTTCTCTCATCTCCCCTTCCCGTTCTGGCTGGAGTTCCCCAAGATAGTGTTCTGGGCCCTGTGCTTTTTCTGGTCTTTATCAATGATCTCTCCGACTCTCTGCAAAACCCTCTCTATCTCTTTGCTGATGAATCCACTCTCTGTCGCTCCATACCTCATCCCTCAGATCGGCAGTCTGCAGCCTCCTCACTCTCTGCAGTCCTGGACAAAATCACAGACTGGGCAAACAAGTGGAACATGTCTTTCAATCCTGACAAATCTCACACTCTCACTCTGTCTCTCCGAAAAGACCGACTGGACATCCCTCCCGACTACTTTCTCAACAATCCTCTCCAAGAAGTTCTGTCACTCAAGCTTTTGGGTCTCACTATCTGCCATGATCTTTCCTGGGAAAACCATATTTGCAAGCTGCTCTCCAAAGCCAGTCCCCGACTGGGCATCCTCCGTCGTGCGACGTTCTTCCTCGGCACACCTGAGCTCCTCACCACATACAAGGCTTTCATCCACAGCTCAATGGAATACTGCTCTCCCCTCTGGGCCGGTGCTCCTGCCTCACACCTAGCTCCGCTTTACGCTGTTGAAACCAAAGCTTTCAGAATCATTGGAATCTCCCTGTGATGAAGCTGAATCTGAGGGCCTTTCACTCACTCACTGCAGGCAGGTTGGTGGTCTGTCTGTCTTCTACCGACTCCTCCCTGGCCTTGCTCCCCCAGCTCTGTCTGTGCTCTGTCCCCAAAATATTCCTACAGGTCGCACAAGATCTGCCAGCAACCCTCTTATGGTGAAATTGCCAAAATCAAGACTCTCTGCTCACCTTCATTCTTTCATTCCTCTTTTCTCCCACCTGTAGAACAAACCCCCCCACTCCCTTCAATCCCACTCATACCTCCAGGTCTTTAAAACAGCAGTTCACCACCATCTCCTATCTTCTCCCATCCAAAACCTTGATCTTTCCTACCCCCGTTAATTCACCCCAGATCCACTTTTTTGAAATGCCAACTTCTTTCCTTGAAGTCCTTGCAGTGTCCATGTGTTTTATACCTCCCCCCCCCCTCCTTCCCATGCCTCCTCTCCCTAAGCCCTCTCCCTCCCACAGAGCTCCCCACCTCCCTGTTCTCTACTGTTGTACTTGTGTGCTTCCCTCTCTCTCCCCATCTTGTATCCCGCTGCCTTTATTATGGTTTTTTTTATGTGCCCGTTTGTTTTTTTTGTGATCAATGTTAGCTCTTACACGAGCTTCGATCTTGTATACAAAAAAAAGAAAAAGAAAAAAAAGGTTACTGGCCTGTGTCCTAAGTTCAAGCTCCTTTCAAGCCGTTGAATTAACACCAGGTGGGTTGACTCAGCCTATCATCCTTTTGAGGTCGGAAAAGTGTGAAACAGCTTGCTGGCATGAATGAGCCATTCGGGTATCCTGCGTCAGAGTGACGACCCGTCCCGGATTGTGCCCAATTGTCAAGAAACTGCTTCGGCAGCCTTATCAACTGTCATGGTGTATATATATACCGCACAGGTGTGGGATACATATATGTATGTATGTATATATATATATATATATATATATATATATATATATATACATACATATATATATATATTGTTGCGGATATGGGATTTGCATCCATCCATATCCGCTTGTAAATATTCCCCTATTTCCTCAATACTTCCCAACTATCCCCAATCCCCCATTCCCTAGTCCCATTTTCTGTAAACAACACTCTGTACACCCGACCTCCCCCTATTTCCCCCATTAAATGTCGCACCCAGGTTCACCGCATCTCATGTAAGACAACTATAGGACATCTTGCTAGTTATTCTTAGTCTATGTCAGTTAAGGACTCGTTTCCATTAATTCTGACTCTTCGTTGCACCAGAATGTGATTGTATGGCACCGTTAGGAAGTTTAGGACCTCCCAATACCTCCCCGCAGCTCTTCCTCACGGTTCAGCAACAACAACAACAACAACAACAACAACAACAGCAGCGGCGGGTGCGGGGAGTGCGCGTCCTCACTCCGGCTTGGTTGGTAGGGGGTGTTGGGAGGGCACCAGGCCTTTCCAACGAGCCGCCATCGAACATGTGCTCGACGGGGTTACCACGTAGGGGCTCGCTGTCAGCTCCTCGTCAAGGGCGGAGCCCGGTAACCCCCGCACCCAATGGAAGCGGCGGACCGGTCCCATCTGGGGCGGAGCCAACCAGCCGAGGGCGTGTGACTCCCCGCTGAGCATGCGCAGGAAGAGGGAGGTGACGTCAGATGCGCGCAGAGCTGAAGGAGAAAGGACGCACCCTCCGAGCGCCGAGAGACCTCTGCCATTAAGAAAGACCTCCCAAAGACTGAGCTGTATCCTGTCCCCGAGCCAAGGTGCACCTTGTGCCATCGGTCTACCTGCCATCAATCCCTGTGTGAGTCAGCCTTGTCCGTTTGTCTGTGGTCTGTCTGGGATAGATAAGATTGTATCTAAGTGCCTATCTCTTCTGTGTCTTTTACCTCACTCTACCTTGTAATCTACCCCTTTTCTCCACCACTAATTATATCCTCCTCCGGAGGTCTTGAGAACTGTACCCCTTGCGTCGTTTCATCTATCCCAGTCGTTGTGTCCTTTCCATCATTGATTTAGCGTAGCGCGATTTGGCCAACGTTCGAGTGGAATCGGGTGAGTTGGGGAAGAATCGGGGGAACTGTTAGGTCGCGGTGGACCATCCGCTCGGCCCATAATAACATCTAATCCGCGATCCGTAACAATATATATATATATATATATATATATATATATATATATATATATATATATTTGGTATATGGGTGATTATAGTGTCTCTGATCGCTCGTGAGTTGTACACTTCCGTTAAAGAAAACATTGGATTCAGGCGATTAGCACCCGGGACAAGACTTTACCGAATTCCTGTGCTTTTGCTCAGTTGCTAATTAGTGTAAATTGACGCAGGACACCGATCAGTGTGGCGCATCCAGTGACTCAGTTATTCCATTGGAGCTAAGTACCGTGGCAAACAGTCCCATGATCCATCTCGGAACAGCAATATCAGTTGGCCATCATGACCGCTTTAATGTGGTTCATTGGGATTCAGACGGGGCAACTGGGCCGACCCAACGGATATAACAATATTTCCAATTTTACTTATCTTTCTCCACCTCTTTCCCTTCATGCTATTTGGAGTACTTTGACTTTGATAAACCCATAAATCTAAGACTTTATATACATATGAAAATGCTACATTTGGGATGTGATTTGGTGAGGATAGATTCTTTGCTTACCCTGAAACTGTATGAATTCAAATGTCCCCAGGCGCTCCCCGTTTCGAAACAAAACCTGGCCCTGAAACATGACAAAAGCAAACATAAGGTAGAGAACAATTATATAATTTTAAGTGATCTTTGCATTGAATACTGACTTCATGCAGGATAATATAAATGAGGATATAAGCGTGTGGTGCCAAGATAACTTGTAAAAATAAAACCTTACTGTCACACCAAAGAAGTCAGTCTTGTTCATGACTTCCAGGCACCTGGTGCGCAATACATCTGTGTAATTTGCTCGGAGAGAGACTTCCCAAAGCTGTGGCTCCATCTCGTCCAAAACGCGGCGCAGAGTCCATGCCAGAACCCACACACCATCGTACGCGTACCCATGGAACTTGCTGTAGGGAGCGCCGGAGCTTTTACGATTGCGCTCATAGTTCTTCTTATATTCCTCTGGTGTCTAGAGAAAAGATGAATGGATCTGCATTGACCCGCCAGGATGACCGTACCCAAGCATTAAATTTCAGAATCTTATTCCGAAACCTTCCCAGATCGCGCACTTCTAAGTTCATGGTCAATAACCTTTGAATTGAAAAAGTTTATTTCAAACTTCCAAAGGCCATGCAACTCTTTAGCAAGAAAAGCCTTTTTTGTAGCTCTGTTGCTTTGTTCAGCTCATGCCTATTAAGCAGAGCATATGCAACTGTTTATAGCCCAAAGAGCCTCTTTAAGATTAATATATACATATAAATACATATATACACACACACACACACATATATATATATATATATATAATATACAAGTGAATTTTAAAAATGATGCTAAATTAAAAAAGCAATGCAGGGATGGCAAACTACAGTCTAAAAAAGGTCCTAAACAAGATAGGGTTGATGTTGGTTAAGAGAGTAGCTAAGAGTATTGCCATCACATAACAATCCCTACATCACTGCCTCATTAACGCCTCATCAATCATTGCTTCAAGCTTTTACAAACATTTGACTGGTTACCACATTACTTGATTACTCCTGTAGTGTAGCCATATAATGAGACTGTACAAATTAGCAGCCCGAGTACAATGTTATAATATCAGTACGTGATCATCAACTTCTTACAAACTGCATGGACATCTCTAATAACAGCATTCTATAACTATCTCCATTTGTGATTGGTTACTCTAAGTTGATAAAAAAAGAAAAGTAGGAAAGACAATTGAAGCTGCAAGAAGTCCCTGAAATTATACAGGAGCTTCTTATACTTATGCAGAAATGAAATATAGCCCAATCTTGGAGCAAAAGTGCCAATATATCTTAGTCAGCAAAGTCAAACACTGCACACGTGTTCCTATATTGTCTTACGTAACCCTCACTGTATCTTGCAGCTCTGTCTTATTGCTCGTTTCTCAAAGAGTAATGTCTTCATCCAGCCTCATGCCACACAAGGACCTGCACTTAGAAATACCAAAATAACTGGTGTGGTTTCCCTCTAACCAATAGGGTGGGCACAGAGCGGAGGGGCGGAGCCTCTCGAGAGGAATTTATTTATACACGGCCGGACGTGAAAGACACACGTGGTTTTTACTGTTTTGTTTACTCCCGCTCCCTTTATTATATGTTTTATGTGTCCGTTTATGTTTTCTGTGTTTAATGTGTTAGCTCTTGCACGAAACTCGATCTTGACTACAACAACAACAACAACAACAATAACAACAACAAAAAACAGACATGATTGAGATGTTTACGATCATCAATAAATGTGACAATAAAGACACCTTATCTACAGTTCATTGGTTCCATAACCAAAGGACACTTTCAAACCACTGAAGCTGAGAGGCAATAAGAATGTATGGAAGAGGTTCTTTACACTGGGGATCATAAAATTGTGCAATATTCCTAAAGTAGAAGCAGATAAAGTGCTGTAATTGAAAGAGGATTGGACCTGAGTTGGCACAATGAAGAATTCAAGTTCCGGTATGGAGCTTCTCCGCATGGATGTGCACACCGTGGGGACAAAGTATCACTCCACCAGGATTGTAACATGGAGGACTGAACAGGCCTGCGTTCGCAAGGATACCTTAAATAAACCTTTAACAAGTATGTTAGAATCATAAAAATCTTCTGATGAGTCAGAGAGGGGGTTGGGAGGGGGTCGGGGATGGGGAATAGGGGGAGGTCAAAGTCGGGAAAATTCAAATGTTTTTCAAGCGGATGAAAAATCATATGGCCGCCATCTTGGTGTTTACTGATATACGAATCCAAAGACATATTCGCAGTTGTCATAATCACAATCGCCATTCCCTCCCTATAAGTTTTCCCTTCAGTGTAAAACGACCAAAGCGACAGTTATAAGGATACCTGGAGGTGGAGCGGGCCTTGTGAAGATAGGCCTCAGCGATCAAGATAGCAGTCTGTGTCATATACAATGACCATATAAAATGACAGACATGTCATAATAAAGGTTTTTGGCTGAGATCATTATTTAGTTTTAATGATGGGTACAGTGCATTCAGAAAGTATTCAGACCCCTTCACTTTTTTCACATTTTGTTATGTTGCAGCCTTATGCTAAAATCGTTTAAATTCATTTTTTCCCTCATCAATCTACACTCAATAACTCAAAATGACAAAGAGAAAACTGGCTTTTAGAAAGTTTTGCAAAATTTATTAAAAAGAAAAAACTGAAATATCACATTTACATAAGTATTCAGACCCTTTGCTGTGACAATCTTTTTTTTTTTTCTTTTTTTTTGTATACTGAATCGAGGCTCGTGAAAGAGCTAACATTTACTTCACAAACAAATCGACCAGACAAACAAAATACACAAAAAGAGGGAGCGGAAGACAACATGGGGAGAAAAGGGGAAGCACACAAACACAACATCCGAGAGCAGGGAGATGTGTGGAAGGGAGAGGGCCCGGGGGGAGGAGGCATGGGAAGGGGGGGGGGAGGGGGAGGGAGAAGTATAAAGCACAAGGACACCAAGGACTTCCAGGACAGAAGTTGGTATTTCAAAAAGGGGAATTGGGGTGAAATTAGCAGGGGTAGAAAAGATCACGGTTTTGGATGGGGGAAGATAAGAGATGGTGGTGAACAGCTGTTTTAAAGACTTGGAGGGTGGAGTGGGATTGAAGAGAGTGAGGGAGTTTGTTCCAGAGGCGGGAGAAAAGAGGAATGAAGGAGTGAAGGTGAGCAGAGAGTCTTGATTTTGGCAGTTTAACCAAAATAGGGTTGCAGGCAGATCTTGTGCGACCTGTAGGAATATTTGCGGGACAGAGCCCAGAGAGAGCTGGGGGGGGCAAGGCCAGAGAGGAGTCGGTAGAAGACGGAAAGACCACCAACCTGCCTGCGGTGAGTGAGTGAGAGGCCCTTGGAGTTAGCTTCATCGCGGGAGATTCCAATGATTCTGAATGCTTTGGTTTCAACAGCGCGAAGGCGAGCTAGGTGTGAGGCAGGAGCACCAGCCCAGAGGGGAGAGCAGTATTCCATTGAGCTGCGGATGAAAGCCTTGTATGTGGTGAGGAGCTCAGGTGTGCCAAGGAAGGACTTCGCACGACGGAGGATGCCCAGTCGGCGACTGGCTTTGGAGGCCAGATTTGAAATGTGGTTTTTCCAGGAAAGATCATGGCAGATAGTGAGACCCAAAAGCTTGAGTGACAGAACTTTTTGGAGAGGATTATTCAGATAGTGGATGGGAGGGTTGTCCAGTCGGTCTTTTTGGAGAGACATCGTAAGAGTGTGAGATTTGTCAGGATTGAAAGACATGTTCCACTTGTTTGCCCAGTCTGTGATTTTGTCAAGGTCTGCAGAGAGTGAGGAGGCTGCAGACTGCCGATCTGAGGGATGAAGAATGGAGCGACAGAGAGTAGAGTCGTCAGCAAAGAGATAGAGAGGATTTTCAAGAGAGTCAGAGAGATCATTGATGAAGACCAGAAAAAGCACAGGGCCCAGAACACTGCCTTGGGGAACTCCAGCCTGAACAGGAAGAGGAGATGAGAGAAACCCATTCAGGGCCACACGTTGACTACGACTAGAGAGGAAGTCCGCCAGCCATGCGTGGAGATTTCCATGGATACCAAAAGAGGAGAGTTTGGTGAGCAGAGCGGGGTGCCAGACTGTATCGAAGGCACGTGATATGTCAAGGGAGACTGCTCTAATTTCCTGTTTGGCATTGAGGACCTCCATCCATTGTTGAGAAAGCAGAAGCAGCATGTCCAGAGTGGAGTGTCCAGGTCTGAAACCAAATTGATGATCAGAGATCAAGCCATTGGAGAAGAGGAAAGATTTCATATCTGAAGCAATGATGGATTCCATGACCTTGCTGATAATTGGGAGAAGGCTGATTGGTCTGTAGTTGCTGGGATCTGTTTTTGCACCTTTTTTGTGCAAAGCGGTGATTTTGGCAGATTTCCAAGCAGATGGAAGATGACCTTGAGCAAAAGAGAGGGTGAAGAGAACAGAGAGAGGGAGTGAAAGAGCGGAAGAACATGATTTTAGGACCCGTGGGCTGATGCCGTCAGGTCCAGTTGCAGAATCAGAGTCGAGGGTTGACAGACACTTTTCCACCTTGTCAGGAGGAAAGGACACAGAGTCCAGGAGCAGCTGGGTATGACTGGGTATGGTGGGTACAGAGAGGGATGGGTTTGGGACACAAGATTTAGAGGCAAACACAGAGTTGATGCATTCGGCTTTTTCACGTGCGGAGTTAGCCGTGTGGCCATTTAAGGTGAGGGAGGGGATGGAGGGGGAACAAACACCAGAAACAGATTTTACCAGACGCCACCAGGATTTGGAAGAGGGAGACAGATAAGAGAGTTCGGTCCTGAGGACGGAGAGATATTGTTTCCTGGCTCTCCTGAGGGTGGACACACAGTTGTTTCGGGCTTTGTGAAAGGAAATGAGATTTCCTTCTGTTGGATTTGCTTTCCAGGAGACGAAAGCAAGTTGTTTCTGGGCAATAGCCTCACCACAAGAATCCATGTACCATGGACGGGAGGAAGGGTATGACAACTGAAGACGAGAAGGGATAAAACTGTGCATGAGAGAGAGCAATTTACTTTGGAAGAATTCCCAGGATGAGTTGAAATTTAGCTCAGGTGCCTCCCATTTCTCTTGATCATCTTTGAGATGTTTCTACACCTTGATTGGAGTCCACCTGTGGTAAATTCAATTGATTGGACATGATTTGGAAATGCACACACCTGTCTATATAAGGTCTCACAGCTGACAATGCATATCAGAGCAAAAACCAAGCCAGGAGGTCGAAGGAACTGCCTGCAGAGCTCAGAGACAGGATTGTGTTGAGGCACAGATCTGGGGAAGCCTACAAACAAATCTCTGCTGCATTGAAGGTTCCCAAGAGCACAGTGGGCTCCATAATTCTTATATGGAAGAAGTTTGGAACAACCAGGACTCTTCCTAGAGCTGGCCGCCTGGGCAAACGGAGCAATCGGGGGAGAAGGGCCTTGGTAAGAGAGGTGACCAAGAACCCGATGGTCACTCTGGCTGAGCTCCAGACATCCTGTGTGGAGATGGGAGAAACTTCCAGAAGGACAACCGTCACTGCAACACTCCACCGGTCTGGGCTTTATGGCAGAGTGGCCAGACGGAA
Organism: Myxine glutinosa; assembly: GCF_964187855.1. NCBI lineage: Eukaryota > Metazoa > Chordata > Myxini > Myxiniformes > Myxinidae > Myxine > Myxine glutinosa. Next base: position 3,960,476 of record NC_136272.1, on the reverse strand, counting down.
GCCTCTCCTCAGTGAAAGACACATGAAAGCCCGCTTGGAGTTTGCAAAAAAACACCTAAAGGACTCTGAGACTGTGAGAAACAATATTCTCTGGTCTGATGGAACCAAGATTGAACTGTTTGGTCTCAATTATAAGCGTCATGTCTGGAGGAAACCAGGCACCACCCATCACCTGCCCAATACCATCCCAATGGTGAAGCATGGTGGTGGCAGCATCATGCTGTGGGGGTGTTTTTCAGCAGCAGGGACTGGGGGACTGGTCAGGGTTGAGGGAACAATGAACGGAGCAAAGTACAGAGATATCCTTAATGAAAACCTGAAACAGAGCGCTCAGGACCTCAGACTGGGCCGAAGGTTCACCTTCCAACAGGACAATGACCCAAAGCACACAGCCAAGACAACGCAGGAGTGGCTTAGGGACAACTTTGTGAAGGTCCTTGAGTGGTCCAACCAGAGCCCTGACTTGAACCCAATCGAACAACTCTGGAGAGACCTGAAAATGGTTGTCCACCGACGGTCCCCATCCAACCTGACAGAGCTTGAGAGGATCTGCAGAGAAGAATGGCAGAAAATCCCCAAATCCAGGTGTGCAAAGCTTGTCGCGTCATACCAAAGAAGACTCGAGGCTGTAATCGCTGCCAAAGGTGCTTCAACTAAGTACTAAGTTAAGGGTCTGAATACTTATGTAAATGTGATATTTCAGTTTTTTCTTTTTAATAAATTTGCAAAACTTTCTAAAATCCTGTTTTCTCTTTGTCATTATGGGGTATTGAGTGTAGATTGATGAGGGGAAAAATGAATTTCAACGATTTCAGCATAAGGCTGCAACAAAACAAAATGTGAAAAAAGTGAAGGGGTCTGAATACTTTCTGAATGCACTCTGTATATATGCATCAGGAAGAAGATCATTGGTTTAGGTCGTTTGGAGGGGGGTGGGGGAAGGGTTAGGGGAGGGGGGTTTGAAGGCTTGGAGAGGCATTAACACCTCAGACTTGGGAGGTGAAGGATGAGGAATTGAGGTTAGTGAGAGAGTGGGGTGGAGAATGAAGGGGGGGGGGGGGTTGAGGGGTTACGGACTTGAAGTCGCATTTTACATTGAACGGATGTTCCGCAGGTCCCAGCTAGTAAATTATGAATATTTGTTTTATTATTTTACAAGGTGCACCAAAAATACCTCACCCTCACACCTGCCTTGCGGATATGTTGTTACCGTTGAAGGTGTGATGGCCTCGTTAATATTTAGCACGTACATAATTAATTATTTTCTCTTTCTCACTCAAGACACATTTCAGAAGCAGATGTTGATATTCTTTGCCAGAACCTGGTTACCTCCACCACCAAAGGTGGATGGAGGTTATGTTTTCACCACTATCTGCGTGTCTGTCTGTGTGTTTGTCTGTCGGTCTGTCCGTTTGTGAACAAGATATCTCAAAAGGTTATGGACCGATTTGGACGAAACTTGGTGGACAGGCTGGGTGTCTGACAAGGAAGAGTCGATTCGATTCTGGTGAAGAATGTTTCTACATTATATTAATTCTGTGTTTTATGTTTGGAGATTGAGATGTTTTTTGATGTAAACTTTGGTAAATTATGGTCTTGTGAAAATCAGAACCTGAGGGCTTCAATATTAGTTATTTGTAGACGAAGGAACATAAGGTGATGTAGAACCAGGGAAAGTGTTTTTTTTTTCTCAAACACACCATGCCACTGTAAAAACAAAACAACCCCATAATGTTGATGCGTAAGCTCAAAGGTTGGAATAATTATTACCTGAGTGTGAGCAAAGTCTGATTCTGATATCTGCTTCAAGATCACTTGGTTTGTGCTTCTGAGAATCGGACATATTGTGCTTTCCGCTCCTTTACAAAGCATCAAATCCCTTTTTCTGGTGCGTCGTTTTTACCAGGAACACACGCTGGTGACGACCGAAGAATAACGGGGCAGAGACCGGTTCATCCGTGCGCGTTCCATCGAGGAGGACATTATTGAGGAGCTGCCATGGCGAACACGGGATGCCAGGTGTTTGCCTTCGTTCTTTGCTTCGCCGCTCTCGTTGGCTACTCGATTTGCATCGGCTCCAATCAGTGGAAGATCACGAGCCGAGGAAGATCCGTTGTCGTGGCCACGGTCATCTACCAGGGCTTGTGGAAGACCTGTGCTGGAGATACTTTGGGGTCCCAGCAATGTCGCTCATACTACACGGTGCTGCAACTTCCTGCGTACATGCGAGCTTGTCAGGCGATGATGATCATCGGGATGGTCCTGGCTTTGATTGGCATACTCGTGTCCCTCTTCGGGATGAAGTGTTCCAATATTGGAGACGACGACCCAGCGATTAAAGGCAAAATCATTGCGGTTGCTGGGATCATGAACATCCTTGCTGGCCTGTCCATCATCACGGTGATTTCATACTTTGCCTGGCAGGTAACAGTGGACTTCTACAACCCGGCTGTGAAAATAAAGTACGAGTACGGTGTGGCGCTCTACGTTGGCTGGGGTGCGTGTGTGTTCTCGCTACTCGGGGGATCCATGATGTGTTTTGGATGCATGGAGGAGAGAAGAGGAAGAACATCCTTCCAAGAACATCTTATGCCGAAGCAGTCATTTGGAGCACCATACTCGGAGAGTTCTGCCCCCATGATGCACCAGGGTTTGGCTGGCAAGCCGCATAAGGCTTCGGTATTCTCCATGCCCTTGGGTACTGAAAGCCGGAAGGTTTCCCAGTATTCACCTCCGATGAAGAAGTCCTCCATCTTCTCAAAGGCTGCGGAAAATAGGAGGCAGACTCTTCATAAAGAGTCCGTAATGACGCATGGCACCGGTATGAATTATGCTCCAGCCAATCAGCAAACGGGGTCCAATATTCTATCTGAGACTGCAGTTGCCTCCGAAGATGCTCCGATGGATGACATAACATCGAATACAACGCAACAGCCACCAAACATGCTGGGACGAAGCCAGAGCATTGGAATACAGAGCTACAACCACAATGCATACGTGTGAGCCACGTTGGACTGACTCGCCCCCACTGATCCCTCATCACCACAAGCATACTCTACTGCTTGCACCATGGGGGAGAGAAAACGGAAACGACGTTGCGTTTCGAGGAGAGTGCTCTAAACAGAGGGTAGGGGGGATGAGTTGCAGCAACACGGAGAAATGTTCGGGGGTGTTAAGGTTGTTGTTAGGTTGTTACCAAATTGCACAATTTTTACAAACGTACCGTGTACATAACAATTTGTAACGCTTGACGCTCATTGTGTTTAGTTGTAAATTTATTTTTCTATACTGTTGCATTAACCTTGTTCACTGTGAAAAACATCACATGTTGCTGTTTTCGAGGTGTTTGGTACACATGACTCGTCTCAGTTATGAAGGTAAAAACATTCTATATTTTTTACTCAAATATTTGTCTTGAGTAACCCCTCCCAACTCGCACCTCCCACCCTCGCTTCCTCAATTTCCCAAAATTCCATCCCATTGCACTTATCCCACCATCTTCACCTAACTCGCCCCCCCCCTCCCTCCACCCTCAATTCCCCAATTTCCCAAAATTCCATCCCATTGCACTTATCCCACCATCTTCACCCAACTCACGCCCCCCCCCCCCCCCTCCACCCTCGCTGCCTCAATTTCCCAAAATTCCATCCCATTGCACTTATCCCACCATCTTCACCCAACTCGCCCCCTCCCACCCTCGCTTCCCCAATTTCTCAAAATTCCATCCCATTGCACTTATCCCACCATCTTCACCCAACTCGCCCTCTCCCTCCACCCTCAATTCCCCAAAATTCCATCCCATTGCACTTATCCCACCATCTTCACCCAACTCGCCCCCCTCCCACCCTCGCTTCCCCAATTTCCCAAAATTCTATCCCATTGCACTTATCCCACCATCTTCACCCAACTCACGCCCCCCCCCCTCCACCCTCGCTGCCTCAATTTCCCAAAATTCCATCGCATTGCACTTATCCCACCATCTTCACATCCATATTAAAAGGGCATCCGTTTATTTAAGTTGGGGAACATAATGGTGGAATTTTGAGCCTTTCCTTGTCTCCGCTCCACCAATTCCTCCTAGCCTCCCCTCCTTTAATTTCCCATTTCTCTCTCCCATCATCGTCCTTCCCTCAATCTCGCCATTTAATCACCCCCCTTCTCCCCACCACCTGTACACATCAATTAGAGTGACAAGTTAATTTGTCCTTGGTCGAGATGACTCAAAGTAGATTATAGAGCTTACTGTTGCCTTTTACATTCAAAATGATCCTGTTAATCATGGTCTGTGTGCCCCATGAATCGGGGATTAATGACAAGTTAACATTCCGGTTCCGGTTCCTGAATTAATGAAAGTGTTTTAAGTGTAGACGATGCACACACAGAATGTCAGTAAAGATGTGCACCGAGACAAGGAAACAATTATTAGATTGATGTGATGTCAAGAGCAGACTCTGTACTTGAAACAACTATTATTCTTATATAATTATTTCAAATCAATCATGTATTGGCTGCAAAATTAAAGTGAAAGAACAAAAAGACTAAAGTTGTTGCTCATCCGAAGTTGTTGTTCTACTCCTCCTCCTCCTCTTCCATTTATAAGGGTTGAGGTCCAACGGTACCAAGCTTCTGCCACGACAACGATCCTCCTCCACTCCACTATACTCTGTCCTCAGCCAACTCTACACTCTCCTACCACCTCACCTACCTTACTGATACCCAGCCCCCCCCCCCCCCGCCCTTCACACTGAAGGAGCTGTGCTCCAACTCGAATCGAAAGAATGGACGCGACAAAAAGCTGGAATTCGTCCGAGTTTCTTTATTCCATCAAATCAACTCGGGTACTCTGAAAAGCCAGTTTATCGGGCAGCATTATATACTGTACAAGCACTCGAATATCTCATGCCGGAGCGTTTGCCCTTAAAAGGCGTGACTGGGCGTGTCCGGGAGACCTGGGCGAGTCTGGATATGCCCGGGAACGGCGAGACTGGGTGTCGCCGGACGGGCCGGGCGTGCCTGGACATGCCCAGGAACGGCGAGACTGGGTGGCGCCGGACGGGCCGGGCGAGCCCAGGAAAGGCGAGTCCGGGCATGCCCGGGAAAGGCGAGTCTGAGCGTCTCCGGGTGGTCTGGGCGAGCCCGGCACAGCGATCGCTCCGTGGTTGCGTCCTCGGCAGGTGTAAGGCGATTGTGTATGTTCAGCGGCAACTGCTACACACGCCCCCCCAGAATTGACTTGCACCGGCAGGGTCAATTTAAGGGGGGGTCCTGATAACCCGGCCGAAGCGACCCCTGGAGGGTCGTGGGGGGGGGTCCGGTGTGGGGGTGGGTGGTCGAGCGGGAGGCACCGTGGATGGGGGGCGGCCTCGCCGCGGAAGAAGGGCCAACCGAGGTGGTTGGTCGATGTCCACGTGCGCCGGCTTGAGGCAGTCCACCGAAATCCGGTCCGACCTGCCGCCGACGTCGATGACGAAGGACTTGTCGTCCCGTCGCAGGACCCGGAAGGGTCCGTCGTATGGCTGCCTGAGTGGCCCCCGGTGTGCGTCATGACGCACAAAAACGTACTCCGCTGTGCGAAGCGCTGGGGGGACGTAGGACTGGGTGTTACGTGGTCCCCTCGGTGAATACCTGGTCTCAGTGACCCCCGGACCGTGAGAGGAACTTCGCCAGAAAGCTGTATTATATATGCGCTTTCGCCACGCAATCCATATGAATTTCACCCAAGAGACAACTGACGTTCAAGGATATATTTCAATGGTAATGATACCATACAATTTCAATGACACAACCACGGAGATTTTCCCCGAGCAATCAACAATACACAACCATCAACAATATTTCAATGACACCACCACGGAGATTTTCCCGGAGCAATCAACAATACTCTACCATCAACAATTCCCCAGCCACAATCAATTCCCTATGAGTAAGATGGCCATCTTATACATGTGTGTCCCGGTGAGTACTCACGACACCCTTTTGGTCTCGGTCCCGCACAATGTCTCTGGGCCCCTCCTGACCAAGATGATGGTCGCCGTCGCCGCACTCGGGCGGTTGAACGAACCCCGGGTGGACGTGTTTCCACTGGGCAGGTATCGTACCAGGCACCGTGGCTGCAGCCCCTCGTGGCCACGCGAAGCGGATACGGTAGAGCAAGCCAAACCCCACGCCGCTTGCAAGGCGCGTTAGGCCCCAACGTGCGACCCGCACGCGTCTGTTTGGACGGTGCCGCGAACGATGCCAGACGCGGGGTCGATGCACGGCCCCACGTCAACTTGACGTCTCCACCGGGCAGGTACACGTCCCGGTAATTCCTCTCGCCAGACAGGCTTCGGAAGCCGCTTTTCCACGCAGCGCAAGGTCGATCCCACCTTTTGTCGGAGCGGGGCGAGGAAGAATAATACCCGTCCTTTTTCCTCGTGTCTTTTTCTCTTCCGTTTCCGGTCACTTCCGTTTCCGGCCACTTGTTCAGAAGGGCTCCTGACCCTCCAATCACAACAACCCTTAATATACTACACACGGATAAGCAAAGACCTGAATGGTAATCCACATACATTCACATAAATATGTAACACTCCCCCCCTTCAAGAAAGAAAGTTTGAACCCAGCGAAAACTTTCTTTGCCGGCCAATTTGGAGAAACAAACCAGATAACTCAACCCCCCCACATTATCAGTTGCCCCCGGGCACAGTTATCACTTAAAAATAAAGCAACCAAAATTTCACCACAACCCCTCCAGATTACTCACTCTGGACTAAGCACCAGCAACGACATTGTCCCTGCCAAATCAAACTCCATCTCATGACCCTCTGACTTTGACCGCAAGTTTCTTGTGAATGAAGGTTAAGGGGTTGATCAAAGATCCAAAGTTAAGCCACTCGATAGCACTTTTTCCGGGAGGCCAAGCCGAGTATTCACTACATGGATGCCTTTAGGAACGTGGAGTTCACGGTTAGTCCGTGCAGGAAAGTTCTCTACATGGGCGCCTTGAGGAACGTGGAGTTCACGGTTAGTCCGTGCATGAAAGTTCACTACATGGACGCCTTTAGGAATGGCGTTCACGGTTAATCCGTGTAGGAATCTTGGCTCGGCGGCTCCGCCGCATTCAGTGCTTCAACTTCTCAGAACTTCCCTAATAATTAGGGTGGGACCACTTGTCCCTGTAGTCCCATGAATAGCGGTCTCCTTCTCGGCCACTACTTTGCCAATCCTTCCTTCGGGAGCGGCCGTAACTCCGGGAGCCTACATAATAATATTGATTGCGGCCACCACCAAAACTACCGCCCAGTTGTTCTCTCCTGTAGACCTCTCGACGCCTACGAAATGCCTTCCCTACTGTTATGGTCCGACCCTCCAAATCCTTGCCATTCCAATTCTTCTCTGCCTCTCTGGCGTCTTTTGTGCTGGCAAACGTGACAAAGCCGAACCCTCTTGACTGTTGCGTTTCCCAGTCTCTTACCAACCGCACTTCCACCAGCGGCCCATATCTGTTGAAGACAGAGGTCAGAACTTCTTCCTCTGTTTTGAAGTTCAGTCCCCCTACAAATAACTTGGCACTTTTGTCGCCATCCCGAGCTGGTGTGGCGTTATTTTCCCTGCTGGGCTCTTTACCAACCCTCAGGTTACCATAAACTTGACCCCCGGCCAAATCATTCCCGATAACCACAGATACACCCTCTACAGGAAGCGTGGCTTGTAAACCGACGGTGACCGGTCCTGACACCAAATCGGACTCCAAATGGATGACATGAAGGGGAGCACTAACACCGCCCCCGATCCCCTGTAAACGAACACTATCCCCCGTTGCCGTCTCCTCGGACCATGGCAAAATGCCTTCAAGCATTAAAGATTGATGTGCCCCTGTGTCCCTCAATATCCTAACCGGTTTCCGGTTAGTCGAGGCTCCATCCCGTGACACAAACCCCTCTGAAATAAATGGTTGGTAACCCTTTTGATGGCGATTTCTCACAATGGCCATTGCGTTTGGAGTCGTAGTAGTCGGACTCCGCTCTGGGTCTTCGCTTTTCATGCGGTAACAACTGGACATCAAGTGTCCAGGTTTCTTGCAAAAAGCGCAAGTAGGCCCGGAGGAAAAACTCGTGGTCTGCCTCGGGCCCCCCGAACTATAAGTTTGTCTTGGGCCCGCATCCCTCTGATTTCGAACAGGTGGGGTATCATAGTTGTCCCCATAATCATCTCGAGGCCGCCGCCATGTATGGTCGTTCTCCGCACCGGGTGTTCCATAACTCCCCTGCTGAAGTCTAGGCGAGGAGTTAGGTTTGTGGACCCCTATTCGGTGGGTTAAGGCATAATCATCTGCCATGGTGGCTGCGTCCCACAACTTAGGTACTTTCTTTTCCTGCAGGTACACTTTGATGTCCTCGTGGACACACTGCTGGAATTCCTCCACCAGGATCAAGTCCCGCAATGTCTCGAAGTCTTTCCCGACTCCTTTTGACTCACACCACCGATCAAACATGTTTTCTTTCACTCTGGCAAACTCCACATGGGTCTCACTCTCCCTCTTCCTGGCATTCCTGAATTTTTGCCTGTAAGCTTCCGGAACCAACTCATATGCCTTGAGGATGTGCTTCTTCAGTACCTCATAATCTGCACATTGGTCCATTGGTAGCGCCGAATAAATTTCCTGAGCTTTCCCCACCAGCACACTTTGCACGAGTATGGTCCAGGCCTCCTCCGGCCAGTTTAATTGTCGAGCCACTTTCTCAAAGTGTGGGAAAAATTTCGCGACTTCCTTTTCACTGAACGGTGGAACCAGCCTCACATGTCTGCCCACATCCCAGGTTTTCTGGTTAGGTGTCGACCCCGTCAGCAAGGGTGGTGCCTCTCCCCGTTCTCTCATTAACTCCAGCTCCTTGAATTTAATTTCTTGCTGAAGCTCCATGTCACGTTCCTTTAATTCCCTTTCCGCTTTTCTCTCCTCTGCTTCGAGGACCCTTGCAGCTCTCCTCTCCTCTGCTTTTCTCCCTTCTAACCTTTCCTGGAGTTCTCGTTCCACTCTCCTTTCCTCTGCTTGCTTCTCTTCTCTCCTCGCTTCTGCTTTCCTTTCTTCTTCTTTTAACCTTTCCTGGAGTTCTCGTTCCACTCTCCTTTCCTCTGCTTGTTTCTCTTCTCTCCTCTCTTCTGCTTTCCTTTCCTCTTCTGATCTTTCCTTTTCTGCTTTCCTTTCTTCTTCTGCTCTTTCCTTTTCTGCTTTCCTTTCTTCTTCTGCTCTTTCCTTTTCTGCTTTCCTTTCTTCTTCTGCTCTTTCCTTTTCTGCTTTCCTTTCTTCTTCTGCTCTTTCCTTTTCTGCTTTCCTTTCTTCTTCTTTAATCCGTTCCTGGCTCCGTAATTGCAACTCCAGTTTCCGGAGCTCAACGTCTTCTGGTTCTTCGGGTAGCCACTCCCAGGCTAACTCGTCCCATGTTCCTAATCCCACCATAGATTGTATCACCGTGGCCTGCAACTCTGCCTTCCTCAAATTAGTTCGGACCTCCAAGTTAAAATGTTTGGCCAATTTCAAGAGGTCCGACTTTAGCAACGCTCGGAACTGTGCCTCACTCGGGGTTACCCCAAAGTTCTGTGCCACAAACGCCATGGTGCCTATCGTTAACACCTGTTAACCTTCACGCAAGACTTTACCCCAATTTCTCAAAAAAAATTACCAATTAATAATTAATTAATAAATTTTAATTAATAAAAAATTATTATTTTATTATTTTATACAATTTTAAATCCCGGACGTAGACCCAATTGCGAAACCGCAAATCGTAATCCCGGACGAGCCCCCAATTCTGTTACGTGGTCCCCTCGGTGAATACCTGGTCTCAGTGACCCCCGGACCGTGAGAGGAACTTCGCCAGAAAGCTGTATTATATATGCGCTTTCGCCACGCAATCCATATGAATTTCACCCAAGAGACAACTGACGTTCAAGGATATATTTCAATGGTAATGATACCATACAATTTCAATGACACAACCACGGAGATTTTCCCCGAGCAATCAACAATACACAACCATCAACAATATTTCAATGACACCACCACGGAGATTTTCCCCGAGCAATCAACAATACTCTACCATCAACAATTCCCCAGCCACAATCAATTCCCTATGAGTAAGATGGCCATCTTATACATGTGTGTCCCGGTGAGTACTCACGACACCCTTTTGGTCTCGGTCCCGCACAATGTCTCTGGGCCCCTCCTGACCAAGATGATGGTCGCCGTCGCCGCACTCGGGCGGTTGAACGAACCCCGGGTGGACGTGTTTCCACCGGGCAGGTATCGTACCAGGCACCGTGGCTGCAGCCCCTCGTGGCCACGCGAAGCGGATACGGTAGAGCAAGCCAAACCCCACGCCGCTTGCAAGGCGCGTTAGGCCCCAACGTGCGACCCGCACGCGTCTGTTTGGACGGTGCCGCGAACGATGCCAGACGCGGGGTCGATGCACGGCCCCACGTCAACTTGACGTCTCCACCGGGCAGGTACACGTCCCGGTAATTCCTCTCGCCAGACAGGCTTCGGAAGCCGCTTTTCCACGCAGCGCAAGGTCGATCCCACCTTTTGTCGGAGCGGGGCGAGGAAGAATAATACCCGTCCTTTTTCCTCGTGTCTTTTTCTCTTCTGTTTCCGGTCACTTCCGTTTCCGGCCACTTGTTCAGAAGGGCTCCTGACCCTCCAATCACAACAACCCTTAATATACTACACACGGATAAGCAAAGACCTGAATGGTAATCCACATACATTCACATAAATATGTAACACTGGGGGTCACCGTGGTGGGACGTTGGCACGGGGGCAAACCGTCGGGCGGTCTCCTGGAGGTCCGAGCGCTGGCGAGCTGTGGACCAGGGACTGGTAGCGTAGGGCACGAATTCGCCCGGGACGCGTAGTGGCTGGCCGAAGACCAGCTCGGCGGTGGACGCCCGGAGGTCCTCCTTGGGGGCCATGCGGAGGCCCAAAAGGACCCACGGTAGCCGGTCGGTCCAGCCGCCATCCTGAAGGCCGGCCATGAGCGCGGCCTTCATGGAACGGTGGAACTGCTCGCACAACCCGTTGGCTTGGGGGTGGTAGGCCATGGTACGGTGGAGCCTGACCCCCAGGTTGCGGGCGACCGTGCCCCACAGCTCGGAGGTGAACTGCGGCCCGCGGTCCAAAGAGATGTCCGCCGGTGTGCCGAAACGGGCGACCCAGGTGGCGATGAAAGCCTGCGCCACGTCGGCGGTGGTTGTGGAGACGAGGGGAACGGCCTCCGGCCACCTGGTGGTCCTGTCCACCATGGTGAGCAGGTGTGTGAAACCCCGTGATTGGGGGAGGGGGCCCACCAGGTCCACGTTGACGTGGTCGAAACGCCGTTCGGGCACGGTGAAAGGTGCCAGCGGGGCCTGGGTGTGTCGGTGGACCTTGGCCTGCTGGCAGGCCGTGCAGGTGCTGGTCCAATCGCGGACATCCCGTCGAAGGCCGTGCCAGACGAATCGCGCCGACACCAGCTTCTGGGAAGCTTTCCGGCCCGGGTGGGAAAGGCCGTGGAGGGAGGCGAAGATGCGGCGTTGCCAGGTAACGGGCACGATGGGGCGAGGCTGGCCTTGGGAGACGTCGCAGAGCAGGACAGTGTCAGTGAAGGGGACGTCGGCCAGGCGGAGGCCCGTGTCCACCACCCGGAGGGCTTGCACCATGGTGTCGGTGGTCTGGTCAGCCGCCATAAGCGCGAAGTCCATGCCGAGGTGGACCGCGTTCGCGCTGGCCCGAGAAAGACAGTCGGCCATGGCGTTGTCTTTGCCGGCGACGTGCCGGATGTCCGTGGTAAACTCTGACACGGCAGAGAGGTGGCGCTGCTGGCGGGCCGACCACGGCTCCGTGACTTTGGCCATTGCGTAAACCAACGGCTTGTGGACGACGAAAGCCATGAAGGGTCGGCCCTCCAGGAGGTGGCGGAAATGGCGAACGGCCAGGTGTAGACCGAGGAGCTCGCGGTCTAACGTGCTATATTTGAGCTCGTTCGGCCAGAGTTGCCGGCTGAAAAAAGCGAGTGGCTGCCAAACCCCGTTCACCCATTGCTCATGTACGGTGCCCACCGCGTAGTCAGAGGCATCCGTGGTGAGGGCGATGGGAGCGTTGAGCACCGGGTGCGCGAGCAGTGTTGCGTCGGCGAGGGCCCGCTTTGAGCTTGTAAATGCCGCGTCCATGGCTGCGGACTAGACGACGTCGTGTTTGGCCGGCTTGCCCCGGAGGGATTCGTAGAGGGGCCGCATGAGCTGAGCAGCACGGGGCACAAAGCGGTGATAGAAATTCACCATTCCGAGGAACTCCTGCAGGGCCTTGATGGAGCGGGGACGCGGAAACACGGTGATGGCCTCGACCTTGGTAGGCAGTGGCACGGCCCCGTTCTTGGTGATGTGGTGGCCCAAAAAACCAATGGCCGTCGTGCCGAAGTGGCATTTGGCCGCGTTGACGATTAGGCCATGCTCGCTGAGGCACCCGAACAGTGTTCGGAGGTGAAGGAGGTGCTCGGCCCGGGACGCGCTGGTGACGAGGATGTCGTCCAGGTAGACGAAGAGGAACGGCAGGTCGTGCAGCATGCCGTCCATCAAGCGCTGGAACGCCTGAGCCGCATTCTTGAGGCCAAATGGCATTCGAAGGAATTCAAAGAAGCCGAACGGCGTGATGACGGCCATTTTTGGGACGTCGGCCGGCCTGACAGGTACCTGGTGGTATCCCCGTATCAAATCGATCTTCGAAAAAATTACCCGTCCTGCCAAACGGGCGGAGAAGTCTTGAATGTGCAGGATCAGATACCTGTCGGGGGTGGTAACGTCGTTAAGGCGGCGGTAGTCGCCACATGGGCGCCAGCCTCCCCCCGGCTTCGGTACGATGTGTAGTGGCGAAGCCCACGCGCTATCGGAGCGCCGCACGATGCCTAGGTGTTCCAAAGCGTCGAACTCGGCTTTGGCCATGGCGAGCTTGGCTGGTTCGAGGCGGCGGGCTCTGGCGTAGACCGGCGGGCCCGTGGTTTTTATGTGGTGCTCGATACCATGTCGTACCGCGACGGCTGAAAACGTCGGCCGCGTGAGGGCCGGGAACTCCGCGAGCAGGCGAGCAAACTCGTTCGCCGCCGGGAGGGCGCATGCTAGCTCGGTCGGCGCGGAGCTGCTCAACGTGCATGCCAGGGAGCTGAAGGTCTCGGCGTTGACGAGGCGATGCCATTTGACGTCAACCAGCAGCCCATGTGCGCAGAGGAAGTCGGCGCCCAGCAGAGCCATGGCACGCTTGCGGTCACAAAAGTCCAATGAAAGCGCTGGCTGCCGAAGCAGAGGGTGACGTTGCGTGGGCCGAAAGTGCGGATGGCCGATCCGTTGGCCGCCACCAAGGAGGGGCCGCAAACCGCGGACTGCCTGTCCTGATCGGAGGTGGGTATGACGCTCAGTTGGGCGCTGGTGTCACACAGGAAGCGCCGTCCGGACGCTTTGTCCCTGATAAAAAGTAAGTTGCCCGTGTGGCCGGCGCACATGGCTCGTAATGAACGCCGGCCCGGCCGTTTCTCGACTTGCCGAAAGTGCACGGGGGTCGGCATGTCCGGGCCTTTTGTCCGAACCTGGCATGATAGTAACACCACGCCTGGTCAGGTGGAGGCCCCGGTCGTCGTGTTGGAGGCGGTCGGCGCGGCATAGCGGCCGCCAATTGCGCTGGCAGTTCGGCCGCCGACCGTGCCGGGTGCTCGGGCGCCATGGGCATTGCTTCGGACGGCGGCGGGCTCCAGGTCGCTGCCCCGATGTGTTGGCCTGCCGAGGAGATCTTGTCGGCTTCCCTGGCGAGGGCGCGGGGATCCGTGATCTGCGTGCTTGCCAGGGCGAGGCCTACCTGGCTAGGCAGCTGATGGAGGAACAGCTCTTGAAAAAGAAAATCCGGGGCGTGCTCCCCGAGCAACGAGAGCATGTAATCCATTCGCTCGGACGGGCGCGTGTCGCCGAGCTCGGGCAGGTCGAGCAGGCGCCGTGCGCGTTCCGCCGATGAGAGGGCGAAAGCGTCGAGGAGGAGCTTCTTGATCGTGCCGTACTTGTCAGCGGCTGGCGGGTGCTGGAGGAGGCTGAGGGCGCGGGCCGCGGTGGCTGAGCCGAGTGCTGCTACCACATGATGGAAGCGGGTGTCGTCGGCGGTGATGCCTCGCAAGGCGAACTGGGAGTCCGCCTGGGCGAACCAAACCGCCGCGTGAGCCTCCCAGAAGGTAGGCAGTTTGAGGGCAACTGCCGTGTCCATGTCGGTAGGTCACCAATGAAGGAGCTGTGCTCCAACTCGAATCGAAAGAATGGACGCGACAAAAAGCTGGAATTTGTCTGAGTTTCTTTATTGCATCAAATCAACTCGGGTACTCTGAAAAGCCCGTTTATCGGGCAGCATTATATACAAGCACTCGAATATTTCATGCCGGAGCGTTTGCCCTTAAAAGGCGCGACTGGGTGTGTCCGGGAGACCTGGGCGAGTCTGGACATGCCCGGGAAAGGCGAGACTGAGCGTCTCCGGGCGGTCTGGGCGAGCCCGGCACAGCGATCGCTCCGTGGTTGCATCCTCGGCAGGTGTGAGGCGATTGTGTATGTTCAGCGGCAACCGCGACAACACAATCCTCCCATCTCAACCACGGTCGACCTGTTTTACTCCCACCTTGTTCCCTAAAACTATCTGCTCTCTTTGCCACTCTATGTTCCCCCATCTGCACCACGTGTCCAGCCCATCTCAGCCAGCATTTCACCAATCTCCCCATCAAGCTCATCTGCACATCAATCTCCTCTCTCAGTTCAATCCTCCTCCTTATATCTACTCTCTTCACTCCCACAATCATCCTGCTTCGATCTACTCTGTTCACTCCTTCAATCCCCTCCTTATATCTACTCTCTTCACTCCCTCAATCCTCCTCCTTATATCTACTCCCTTCACCCCCACAATCCTCCTCCTTATATCTACTCCCTTCACTCCCACAATCCTCCTGCTTCGATCTACTGTCTTCACTTCCACAATCCTCCTCCTTATATCTACTCTCTTCACTCCCACAATCCTCCTCCTTATATCTACTCCCTTCACTCCCACAATCCTCCTCCTTATATCTACTCCCTTCACTCCCACAATCCTCCTCCTTATATCTACTCTCTTCACTCCCTCAATCCTCCTCCTTATATCTACTCTCTTCACTCCCACAATCCTCCTCCTTATATCTACTCTCTTCACTCCCTCAATCCTCCTCCTTATATCTACTCCCTTCACCCCCACAATCCTCCTCCTTATATCTACTCCCTTCACTCCCACAATCCTCCTGCTTCGATCTACTGTCTTCACTTCCACAATCCTCCTCCTTATATCTACTCTCTTCACTCCCACAATCCTCCTCCTTATATCTACTCCCTTCACTCCCACAATCCTCCTCCTTATATCTACTCCCTTCACTCCCACAATCCTCCTCCTTATATCTACTCTCTTCACTCCCTCAATCCTCCTCCTTATATCTACTCTCTTCACTCCCACAATCCTCCTCCTTATATCTACTCTCTTCACTCCCTCAATCCTCCTCCTTATATCTACTCCCTTCACCCCCACAATCCTCCTCCTTATATCTACTCCCTTCACTCCCACAATCCTCCTGCTTCGATCTACTGTCTTCACTTCCACAATCCTCCTCCTTATATCTACTCTCTTCACTCCCACAATCCTCCTCCTTATATCTACTCCCTTCACTCCCACAATCCTCCTCCTTATATCTACTCTCTTCACTCCTTCAATCCTCCTGCTTCTATCTGTTCTTTTCACTCCTTCAATCCGCCTCCTTATATCTACTCTCTTCACTCCCACAATCCTCCTCCTTATATCTACTCCCTTCACTCCCACAATCCTCATCCTTATATCTACTTTCTTCACTCCCACAATCCTCCTGCTTCCATCTACTCTTTTCACTCCTTCAATCCCCCTCCTTCTATCTACTCCCTTCACTCCCACAATCCTCCACCTTATAACTACTCTCTTCACTCCCACAATCCTCCTCCTTATATCTACTCCCTTCACTCCCACAATCCTCCTCCTTATATCTACTCTCTTCACTCCCACAATCCTCCTCCTTATATCTACTCCCTTCACTCCCACAATCCTCCTCCTTATATCTACTCCCTTCACTCCCACAATCCTCCTCCTTATATCTACTCTCTTCACTCCCACAATCCTCCTGCTTCGATCTACTCTCTTCACTCCCACAATCCTCCTCCTTATATCTACTCTCTTCACTCCCTCAATCCTCCACCTTATATCTACTCTCTTCACTCCCACAATCCTCCTCCTTATATCTACTCTCTTCACTCCCACAATCCTCCTGCTTCGATCTACTCTCTTCACTCCCACAATCCTCCTCCTTATATCTACTCTCTTCACTCCCACAATCATCCTGCTTCGATCTACTCTGTTCACTCCTTCAATCCCCTCCTTATATCTACTCCCTTCACTCCCACAATCCTCCTGCTTCGATCTACTGTCTTCACTTCCACAATCCTCCTCCTTATATCTACTCTCTTCACTCCCACAATCCTCCTCCTTATATCTACTCCCTTCACTCCCACAATCCTCCTCCTTATATCTACTCCCTTCACTCCCACAATCCTCCTCCTTATATCTACTCTCTTCACTCCCTCAATCCTCCTCCTTATATCTACTCTCTTCACTCCCACAATCCTCCTCCTTATATCTACTCTCTTCACTCCCTCAATCCTCCTCCTTATATCTACTCCCTTCACCCCCACAATCCTCCTCCTTATATCTACTCCCTTCACTCCCACAATCCTCCTGCTTCGATCTACTGTCTTCACTTCCACAATCCTCCTCCTTATATCTACTCTCTTCACTCCCACAATCCTCCTCCTTATATCTACTCCCTTCACTCCCACAATCCTCCTCCTTATATCTACTCCCTTCACTCCCACAATCCTCCTCCTTATATCTACTCTCTTCACTCCCTCAATCCTCCTCCTTATATCTACTCTCTTCACTCCCACAATCCTCCTCCTTATATCTACTCTCTTCACTCCCTCAATCCTCCTCCTTATATCTACTCCCTTCACCCCCACAATCCTCCTCCTTATATCTACTCCCTTCACTCCCACAATCCTCCTGCTTCGATCTACTGTCTTCACTTCCACAATCCTCCTCCTTATATCTACTCTCTTCACTCCCACAATCCTCCTCCTTATATCTACTCCCTTCACTCCCACAATCCTCCTCCTTATATCTACTCTCTTCACTCCTTCAATCCTCCTGCTTCTATCTGTTCTTTTCACTCCTTCAATCCGCCTCCTTATATCTACTCTCTTCACTCCCACAATCCTCCTCCTTATATCTACTGCCTTCACTCCCACAATCCTCCTCCTTATATCTACTCCCTTCACTCCCACAATCCTCATCCTTATATCTACTTTCTTCACTCCCACAATCCTCCTGCTTCCATCTACTCTTTTCACTCCTTCAATCCCCCTCCTTCTATCTACTCCCTTCACTCCCACAATCCTCCACCTTATAACTACTCTCTTCACTCCCACAATCCTCCTCCTTATATCTACTCCCTTCACTCCCACAATCCTCCTCCTTATATCTACTCTCTTCACTCCCACAATCCTCCTCCTTATATCTACTCCCTTCACTCCCACAATCCTCCTCCTTATATCTACTCCCTTCACTCCCACAATCCTCCTCCTTATATCTACTCTCTTCACTCCCACAATCCTCCTGCTTCGATCTACTCTCTTCACTCCCACAATCCTCCTCCTTATATCTACTCTCTTCACTCCCTCAATCCTCCACCTTATATCTACTCTCTTCACTCCCACAATCCTCCTCCTTATATCTACTCCCTTCACTCCCTCAATCCTCCTCCTTATATCTACTCTCTTCACTCCCACAATCCTCCTCCTTATATCTACTCCCTTCACTCCCTCAATCCTCCTCCTTATATCTACTCTCTTCACTCCCACAATCCTCCTCCTTATATCTACTCCCTTCACTCCCACAATCCTCCTCCTTATATCTACTCTCTTCACTCCCTCAATCCTCCTCCTTATATCTACTCTCTTCACTCCCACAATCCTCCTCCTTATATCTACTCTCTTCACTCCCACAATCCTCCTCCTTATATCTACTCTCTTCACTCCCACAATCCTCCTCCTTATATCTACTCTCTTCACTCCCACAATCCTCCTCCTTATATCTACTCCCTTCACTCCCTCAATCCTCCTCCTTATATCTACTCTCTTCACTCCCACAATCCTCCTCCTTATATCTACTCCCTTCACTCCCACAATCCTCCTCCTTATATCTACTCTCTTCACTCCCACAATCCTCCTGACCCAGTTGTTCTCGCATCTTCCTGCAGCCTCTGTTGTTGCCAACATCTCCAGATCGTAAATACAGGCCGGCATTACACACGACATCAGAAACTTCTCTTTAAATCTCCTTGACACCTTTGTCTGCCATTACACCCTCCACCCTCCTCCGTGCATTCACACCCACCTGAATCCTTCTCCGTACCTATGCCTCAGACTTACCATCCCCAGAAACTCAAACCCCAGATACTCAAACCTATTTCCCCCAGATACTGACTCTTCCCCCCAGATACTGACTCTTCCCCCCAGATACTCAAACCTATTTCCCCCAGATACTGACTCTTCCCCCCAGATACTGACTCTTCCCTCCAGATACTCAAACCTATTTCACCCAGATACTGACTCTTCCACCCAGATACTCAAACCTATTTCCCCCAGATACTGACTCTTCCCTCCAGATACTCAAACCTATTTCCCCCAGATACTGACTCTTCCCCCCAGATACTCAAACCTATTTCCCCCAGATACTGACTCTTCCCTCCAGATACTCAAACCTATTTCCCCCAGATACTGACTCTTCCCCCCAGATACTGACTCTTCCCCCCAGATACTCAAACCTATTTCCCCCAGATACTGACTCTTCCCCCCAGATACTGACTCTTCCCTCCAGATACTCAAACCTATTTCCCCCAGATACTGACTCTTCCCCCCAGATACTCAAACCTATTTCCCCCAGATACTGACTCTTCCCTCCAGATACTCAAACCTATTTCCCCCAGATACTGACTCTTCCCCCCAGATACTGACTCTTCCCCCCAGATACTCAAACCTATTTCCCCCAGATACTGACTCTTCCCCCCAGATACTCAAACCTATTTCCCCCAGATACGGACTCTTCCCTCCAGATACTCAAACCTATTTCCCCCAGATACTGACTCTTCCACCCAGATACTGACTCTTCCCTCCAGATACTCAAACCTATTTCCCCCAGATACTGACTCTTCCACCCAGATACGGACTCTTCCCCCCAGATACTCAAACCTATTTCCCCCAGATACTGACTCTTCCACCCAGATACTGACTCTTCCCTCCAGATACTCAAACCTATTTCTCCCAGATACTGACTCTTCCACCGAGATACTCAAACCTATTTCTCCCAGATACTGACTCTTCCCCCCAGATACTCAAACCTATTTCTCCCAGATACTGACTCTTCCCCCCAGATACTCAAACCTATTTCTCCCAGATACTGACTCTTCCACCGAGATACTCAAACCTATTTCTCCCAGATACTGACTCTTCCCCCCAGATACTCAAACCTATTTCTCCCAGATACTGAGTCTTCCCCCCAGATACTCAAACCTATTTCCCCCAGATACTGACTCTTCCACCCAGATACTCAAACCTATTTCCCCCAGATACTGACTCTTCCACCCAGATACTGACTCTTCCACCCAGATACTGACTCTTCCACCCAGATACTGACTCTTCCACCCAGATACTGACACTTCCACTCGGATACTGACTCTTCCACCCAGATACTGACTCTTCCACCCAGATACTCAAACCTATTTCCCCCAGATACTGACTCTTTCCCCCAGATACTCAAACCTATTTCTCCCAGATACTGACTCTTCCACCCAGATACTGACTCTTCCACCCACATACTGACTCTTCCACCCACATACTGACTCTTCCACCCAGATACTGACTCTTCCAACCAAATACTGACTCTTCCACCCAGATACTGACTCTTCCACCCAGATACTGACTCTTCCACCCAGATACTGACTCTTCCAACCAAATACTGACTCTTCCACCCAGATACTGACTCTTCCACCCAGATACTGACACTTCCACCCAGATACTGACTCTTCCACCCAGATACTCAAACCTATTTCCCCCAGATACTGACTCTTTCCCCCAGATACTCAAACCTATTTCCCCCAGATACTGACTCTTCCACCCAGATACTCAAACCTATTTCCCCCAGATACTGACTCTTCCCCCCAGATACTCAAACCTATTTCCCCCAGATACTGACTCTTCCACCCAGATACTCAAACCTATTTCCCTGGCTGATCCCTTTCCCCTCTAACCTGATATTCATTAATTTTTCCTGCTTCCCATTCCACATCCTCTCTATTGAAAATAGAAATTTTCAATTTCAAGATTGAAAATTTCAATAGAAAATTGAAAATCCTCTCTATCTCTTTGCTGATGACTCCACTCTCTGCTGCTCCATTCCTCATCCCTCAGATCGGCAGTCTGCAGCCTCCTCACTCTCTGCAGACCTGGACAAAATCACAGACTGGGCAAACAAGTGGAACATGTCTTTCAATCCTGACAAATCTCACTCTTACGATGTCTCTCCGAAAAGACCGACTGGACAACCCTCCCATCTACTTTCTGAATAATCCTCTCCAAGAAGTTCTGTCACTCAAGCTTTTGGGTCTCACTATCTGCCATGATCTTTCCTGGGAAAACCACATTTCCAAGCTGGCCTCCTAAGCCAGTCGCCGACCAGGCATCTTCCGTCGTGCGAAGTCCTTCCTCGGCACACCTGAGCTCCTCACCACATACAAGGCTTTCATCCGCAGCTCAATGGAGTACTGCTCTCCCCTCTGGGCTGGTGCTCCTGCCTCACACCTAGCTCGTCTTCACGCTGTTGAAACCAAAGCGTTCAGAATCATTGGAATCTCCGGCGATGAAGCTAACTCCAAGGGCCTCTCACTTACTCACCGCAGACAGGTTGGTGGTCTTTCCGTCTTCTACCGACTCCTCTCCGGCCTTGCTCCCCCAGCTCTCTCTGGGCTCTGTCCCAAATATTCCTGCAGGTCGCACAAGATCTGCCTGCAACCCTCTTATGGTTAAACTGCCAAAATCAAGACTCTCTGCTCACCTTCTCTCCTTCATTCCTCTTTTCTCCCGCCTCTGGAACAAACTCCCCCACTCTCTTCAATCCCACTCCTCCCTCCAGGTCTTTAAAACGGGTGTTCACCACCATCTCTTATCTTCCCCCATCCAAAACCTTGATCTTTTCTACCCCCGCTAATTTCACCCCAAATCCACTTTTTTGAGGTGACTTTTGACTTCTTTCCTGGAAGTCCTTGGTGTCCTTGCGTTTTATACCTATCCTGCCTCCCCCCAGGCCTTCTCCCTCCAAAAACATCTCCTGATGTCCCTGCTCTCAAATGTTGTGTTTGTGTGCTTCCTCCCCTTCTCTCCCCATCTTGTCGACCGCTCCCCTTTTTATATACTTTGTTTGCTTGTTTGTTTGATTTGTTTGTTTGATAAATGTTAACTCTTTCACGAGCCTCGACTCTGTATACAAAAAAAAAAAAAAAAAAATCACCTCCATCTTCTCCATGCTCATTTTCAGCCCATGCTTCTCAAATGCCTTCTTCCACTCCCCCAGTACTTCCTGCATCTCCCGCCTACTCTCCACTACAACAGCCTGATCGTCTGCATACAACATCGTCCACAGAATACCCCTCATGTTTACCTTCCTGCTTACCAGCTCCATCACCATGATAAACAGGAGTGGGCCGAGAGAGTTTCCCTGCCTCACGCCGATGTTCACACTGAACTCTTCTGACATCTCAGGACCAACCAACACTCTTCCCTTCATTCCCTTGTACATCCCTTCCACCAACCTAACTTCTGCTTCCGGCACTCCCACTCAGTATCGCCCTCAGCATCTTTCACGGGTCAATGTCATAGGTCTTCTCCAGGTTCACAAACCCCACCCGCCATTTCACCTTCCTCCAACCTCTGCTCCACCAGCTGTTTCAGGGTGAACTTCCCATCCGTCATCCCCCAACCCTTTCTTTTTCCTGCTGCTCTTCTCCAATCTTCATCTCCACACTCTTCCTTATCATCCCATCCAGAAGCCTCTCCAGCACCTTCATAACATGACTAAGGAACATAATGCCCCTGTACGCTTCCCCGGATCGTGAACATCCCCTTTCCCTTTGGCACAATTAACCCTGTCCTCCACTCCTTCCTCCGGCATTGAACAATCTCTCATATATACAGTCGTGTCCAAAAATATTTTCACCCTTGCACTTTTTTCAAATAACTCCCACTTTTCTCGAAAAATAAGTTGATTTTGACAAAAGTATTTTGTCTCCACAATTCTTTATTTCAATGTTAAGATTACAGAACCTTCGTTTTTGATTCAGAACTTAATATTTCCTTTTAAATCAGGAAATAAAAAGAAAGGGCATTGACAAAATTATTGACACCCACGACTTAATATTTGGTAGCACAGACTTTGGACAAAATACCTGCAGTCAAGCACTTCCGATAGCCATGAATGAGCTTCCTACACCTCTCTACTGGCAGTTTGACCCACTCTTCTTGTGTAAACTGCTCCAGTTCTCCCAGATTTGAAGGGTACCTTCTCCCAACTGCTGTTTTCAGATCTTCCCACAGGTGTTCAATGGGATTTATGGGTATCCTACCATAGAACCCCCTTTGATTGAGTTGGTGACGGATGGTGTGAGTTGAAACTATCGTACCTTGAGTCTGAAGATCAGCTTGAATCTGTTTGGCAGTTGATCGAGGTGCTTTCTCCACCATTCGAACAATCCTTCACTGCAATCTTCGATCAAGTTTTCTCTTGCGGCCACGTCCAGGGAGGTTGGCTACAGTGCCATGGGCCTTAAACTTCCTGATAACATTGCGTACAGTGGACACAGGAACATCAAGGTCTCTGGAGATAGACTTGTAGCATTGAGATTGTCCATGTTTGGCGACAATCTTGTGTCTGACCTCCTCAGACAATTCTCTGGTTTTCTTTCTTTTCTCCGTGCTCATTGAGGTACACACAGTGACACCTCCCCTCCCCCCACACCCACTCTTCATGTTCTTACATCTTCAACCCTGTTCCGAGCCAATTTCTACATCATCTTCCTCCCACCATCCTCTTCCAACTTGTACATCTCCTCTTCCATATCATTCCTCGCCTTATCCACAGTTCTCCTCGCTGCTTTCTTATTTTGCCCATACAGGTGCAGCAACCCTGCTTCTTGTTGCCGCCCTCTATCCTTCATCTTCTCTAACCTCTTCCAAACCTCCTTTTCACCAACTGCCTTCGCGACTTCCTCCGTCCACCATACCTGGTTTCTATTCCTAGACGATGCACCCTTTCCTGACATCCTTCCACACAAAACTTCAGCAATTCCCCTAAATGCCTCTCCATACTTCTTCCACTCCTACAAACCTTCCAATTATTCGCTAAGTTGCTCATATCTGGCCCTCATCCTCTCCTTGTACTCCACTGTGACGTTTCACCCCGATCTGTCCAGCCATTCTGGAGAAGATAAATTTAAAGGTTTCTTCTTAAATATCTCTATATATATATAGCTGCCAGACCATGTGACCTATGATGTTTTCGCGAACACCCTTAATTCACCAAGGCTAGCAAATCATCTTTGTGGAGTTTCTTTGTGGAGTTTCTTTGTGGAGAAACATCTTTGTGGAGTTTAATCCCCTTGGCCTGTTAAGCCGGCCGTCTCTAGTCCTGGTACTTATAACGCTCCTTTGTGGGGTGAAATTGGTCAGGGTTATTGGTCAAGGTGTTCTCCCGAATACCTTTACCAATCCCTCCGCAAAGCAGGGAGATAAGTACCACTCGAACCACGGACAAGATGGTATTTGCCGAGCGGTTTAGCAATCCGTGATTCGAGCCGTTAGCAATTGACTAACCCGATTCTGCGCATTGGCCAAATCGTGCCACAGGTACTCAATCAAAAGAAAGGACTAAAGCGATCGGGGGAGAATGAAACCAAAAGGGGTAAGAAATAACAGACATTTATTAATTATGTACACCAAAACCAAAGGAAGAGGAAACGAAAGTAATATGCAGGACGAAGAAGAAGAAGATACACAGGGCAGCCTTAAACAGTCTTATATTATACCCCAGGACAAACAAACAGACTTACACGAAAGGGGAATAGCAGGCAGGAATGACTGGAAGAGGGAGAAGGTCCAGGTGGGACAGCAGGGCTGGAAGGTTCGGGCAGAGGCACAGCATTGAGGTCCGCTCCAGGTCCACACTCCGGGCTGGAAGCGAACAGCCAGCGGCAGCTGCTGGTCTCGTATCTCACACGGTCGGACAATGCGAACCAAGCGCAGGATTGTCGCCGTCAAATGGACCCACTCTCCTCCTTTCAATGCTCCGTATCCTCGTCGGGTACCTCACTCATCTCCCTCGTCTCCTCTTCTCAACTCCCCTCAAGCAGTCCCTCGCAGCCGCTTTTATTGTTCGTGCCGGAATCAAGCCGCCGGCTCCGATGACAAGCCTACCGGTTGGCTCACCGCGGTGCTGGTTGGCCGGCAAAGGGCTCGCTGACTCCACCTCTGCTGACGCGTCGACGTGCCACACCTTGTTCTTGTGGCCCCGCCCCCTTCTTCCTCGGCTTGACCACATGGCTTATGGCGGTGTGGTGCCAGTAAAACAGCCCAATGCAACGGCGGGCAAATGCTGCTGGCAAACGAAGTACTGGGGTCTATCTTATTTGATTAATGCAACGCAGATTCAACTATTGGGAACAGATCCTTAACTGAAACACAGAATAATGAAATAACTACGGAGAGGTCCTATGGTTTGCTACGTGTTGTAGATGGACTAACTAGGGTGCGATCTTTAACAAAGCCAATTGATGGGGATATTTACAGGGGATCATTTATAAGGGAAACATTTACTAAAATTTACAAGTGAAGGTTCTAAAAACCGTAACACAGCATCCGTAACAGCATCCGATGTGTTACGCATCCATAACACACGCATCCATAACACAGTAACCGTAACACAGTACATTACATCCGGTTAAAGGTTCCAGCAGATTATCAGGATTACATCCGGTTAAAGGTTCCAGCAGATTATCAGGATTACATCCGGTTAAAGGTTCCAGCAGATTATCAGGATTACATCCGGTTAAAGGTTCCAGCAGATTATGAGGATTACATCCGGTTAAAGGTTCCAGCAGATTATGATGATTACATCCTGATAAAGGTTCCAGCAGATTTTCAGGATTACATCCGGTTAAAGGTTCCAGCAGATTTTCAGGATTACATCGGGTTAAAGGCTCCAGCAGATTTTCAGGATTATATCCGGTTAAAGGTTCCAGCAGATTATCAGGATTACATCCGGTTAAAGGTTCCAGCAGATTATCAGGATTACATCCGGTTAAAGGTTCCAGCAGATTATCAGGATTACATCCGGTTAAAGGTTCCAGCAGTTTATCAGGATTACATCCGGTTAATGGTTCCAGCAGATTATCAGGATTACATCCGGTTAAAGGTTCCAGCAGATTATCAGGATTACATCCAGTTAAAGGTTCCAGCAGATGATCAGGATTACATCCAGTTAAAGGTTCCAGCAGATGATCAGGATTACATCCAGTTAAAGGTTCCAGCAGATTGTCAGGATTACATCCAGTTAAAGGTTCCAGCAGATTATCAGGATTACATCCGGTTAAAGGTTCCAGCAGATTATCAGGAATACATTTGATGAAAGGTTCCAGCAGATTATCAGGATTACATCTGGTTAAAGGTTCCAGCAGATTATCAGGGTTACATCCGGTTAAAGGTTCCAGCAGATTATCAGGATTACATCTGGTTAAAGGTTCCAGCAGATTATCAGGATTACATCCCATTAAAGGTTCCAGCAGATTATCAGGATTACATCCGGTTAAAGGTTCCAGCAGATTATCAGGATTACATCCGGTTAAAGGTTCCAGCAGATTATCAGGATTACATCTGGTTAAAGGTTCCAGCAGATTATCAGGATTACATCCGGTTAAAGGTTCCAGCAGATTATCAGGATTACATCCGGTTAAAGGTTCCAGCAGATTATCAGGATTACATCTGGTTAAAGGTTCCTGCAGATTATCAGGATTACATCTGGTTAAACGTTCCAGCAGATTATCAGGATTACATCCGGTTAAAGGTTCCAGCAGATTATCAGGATTACATCTGGTTAAAGGTTCCAGCAGATTTTCAGGATTACATCCGGTTAAAGGTTCCAGCAGATTATCAGGATTACATCCGGTTAAAGGTTCCAGCAGATTATCAGGATTACATCCGGTTAAAGGTTCCAGCAGATTATCAGGATTACATCCGGTTAAAGGTTCCAGCAGATTATCATGATTACATCTGGTTAAAGATTCCAGCAGATTATCAGGATTACATTCGGTTAAAGATTCCAGCAGATTATCAGGATTACATCCGGTTAAAGGTTCCAGCAGATTTTCAGGATTACATCCGGTTAAAGGTTCCAGCAGATTATCAGGATTACATCCGGTTAAAGGTTCCAGCAGATTATCAGGATTACATCCGGTTAAAGGTTCCAGCGGATTATCAGGATTGCATCCGGTTCATGGTTCCAGCAGATTATCAGGATTACATCCGGTTAATGGTTCCATCAGATTATCAGGATTACATCCGGTTAAAAGTTCCAGCAGATTATCAGGATTACATCCGGTTAATGGTTCCATCAGATTATCAGGATTACATCCGGTTAAAGGTTCCAGCAGATTATCAGGATTACATCTGGTTAAAGGTCCCAGCAGATTATGAGGATTACATCCGGTTAAAGGTTCCAGCAGATGATCAGGATTACATCCGGTTAATGGTTCCAGCAGATTATCAGGATTACATCCGGCTAAAGGTTCCAGCAGATGATCAGGATTACATCCGGTTAAAGGTTCCAGCAGATGATCAGGATTACATCTGGTTAATGGTTCCAGCAGGTTATCAAGATAACATCCGGTTAAAGGTTCGAGCAGATTATCAGGATTATATCCGGTGAAAGGTTCCAGCAGATTATCAGCATTACATCCGGTTAAAGGTTCCAGCAGATTATGACTCAGGATTACATCCGGTTAAAGGTTCCAGCAGATTATCAGGATTACATCCGGTTAAAGGTTCCAGCAGATTATCAGGATTACATCTGGTTAAAGGTTCCAGCAGATTATCAGGATTACATCCGGTTAAAGGTTCCAGCAGATTATCAGGATTACATCTGGTTAAAGGTTCCAGCAGATTATCAGGATTACATCTGGTTAAAGGTTCCAGCAGATTTTGAGGATTACATCCGGTTAATGGTTCCAGCAGATTTTCAGGATTACATCCGGTTAAAGGTTCCAACAGATTATCAGGATTACATCCGGTTAAAGGTTCCAGCAGATTATCAGGATTACATCTGGTTAAAGGTTCCAGCAGATTTTCAGGATTACATCCGGTTAAAGGTTCCAGCAGATTATCAGGATTACATCCGGTTAATGGTTCCAGCAGATTATCAGGATTACATCTGGTTAAAGGTTCCAGCAGTTTATCAGGATTACATCCGGTTAAAGGTTCCAGCAGTTTATCAGGATTACATCCGGTTAAAGGTTCCAGCAGATTATCAGGATAACATCCGGTTAAAGGTTCCAGCAGATTATCAGGATTACATTCGGTTAAAGGTTCCAGCAGATTATCATGATTACATCCGGTTAAAGATTCCAGCAGATTATCAGGATTACATTCGGTTAAAGATTCCAGCAGATTATCAGGATTACATCCGGTTAAAGGTTCCAGCAGATTTTCAGGATTACATCCGGTTAAAGGTTCCAGCAGATTATCAGGATTACATCCGGTTAAAGGTTCCAGCAGATTATCAGGATTACATCCGGTTAAAGGTTCCAGCGGATTATCAGGATTGCATCCGGTTCATGGTTCCAGCAGATTATCAGGATTACATCCGGTTAATGGTTCCATCAGATTATCAGGATTACATCCGGTTAATGGTTCCATCAGATTATCAGGATTACATCCGGTTAAAAGTTCCAGCAGATTATCAGGATTACATCCGGTTAATGGTTCCATCAGATTATCAGGATTACATCCGGTTAAAGGTTCCAGCAGATTATCAGGATTACATCTGGTTAAAGGTTCCAGCAGATTATCAGGATTACATCCGGTTAAAGGTTCCAGCAGATGATCAGGATTACATCCGGTTAATGGTTCCAGCAGATTATCAGGATTACATCCGGCTAAAGGTTCCAGCAGATGATCAGGATTACATCCGGTTAAAGGTTCCAGCAGATGGTCAGGATTACATCTGGTTAATGATTCCAGCAGGTTATCAAGATAACATCCGGTTAAAGGTTCGAGCAGATTATCAGGATTATATCCGGTGAAAGGTTCCAGCAGATTATCAGCATTACATCCGGTTAAAGGTTCCAGCAGATTATGACTCAGGATTACATCCGGTTAAAGGTTCCAGCAGATTATCAGGATTACATCTGGTTAAAGGTTCCAGCAGATTATCAGGATTACATCTGGTTAAAGGTTCCAGCAGATTATCAGGATTACATCCGGTTAAAGGTTCCAGCAGATTATCAGGATTACATCTGGTTAAAGGTTCCAGCAGATTATCAGGATTACATCTGGTTAAAGGTTCCAGCAGATTTTCAGGATTACATCCGGTTAATGGTTCCAGCAGATTTTCAGGATTACATCCGGTTCAAGGTTCCAACAGATTATCAGGATTACATCCGGTTAAAGGTTCCAGCAGATTATCAGGATTACATCTGGTTAAAGGTTCCAGCAGATTATCAGGATTACATCCGGTTAAAGGTTCCAGCAGATTATCAGGATTACATCCGGTTAATGGTTCCAGCAGATTATCAGGATTACATCCGGTTAAAGGTTCCAGCAGATTATCAGGATTACATCCGGTTAAAGGTTCCAGCAGATTATCAGGATTACATCTGGTTAAAGGTTCCAGCAGATTATCATGATTACATCTGGTTAAAGGTTCCAGCAGATTATCAGGATTACATCCGGTTAAAGGTTCCAGCAGATTATCAGGATTACATCCGGTTAATGGTTCCAGCAGATTATCAGGATTACATCTGGTTAAAGGTTCCAGCAGATTATCATGATTACATCCGGTTAAAGGTTCCAGCAGATTATCAGGATTACATCCGGTTAAAGGTTCCAGCAGATTATCAGGATTACATCCGGTTAAAGGTTCCAGCAGTTTATCAGGATTACATCCGGTTAAAGGTTCCAGCAGATTATCAGGATTACATCTGGTTAAAGGTTCCAGCAGATTATCATGATTACATCCGGTTAAAGGTTCCAGCAGATTATCAGGAGTACATCTGGTTAAAGGTTCCAGCAGATTATCAGGATTACATCCGGTTAAAGGTTCCAGCAGATTATCAGGATTACATCCGGTTAATGGTTCCAGCAGATTATCAGGATTACATCCGGTTAAAGGTTCCAGCAGATTTTCAGGATTACATCCGGTTTCTACACGATGTACAAGCTTTTGTCATTCCTCCAAGAGAAATTTCTTTAAAATTATGATCTCACCTGGATGTGAAAATAAATTCATTGCAGTGATAATGGAATGACATTGGCGTTCGGAATTCAACATTGGTGTACCGCGAATGTTAAAACAACTGCAAGGTGTAGCTACTGGAATGAAACTGTCGTGGAATCTAAGACGTTTCGTCTCACTTCCTACCTATCTATTTATCCCAGGTTATTAGTGACGTCATAGCAAGACTTTTGCAATCCCTTTTGATTTATTTTGAGCTCGTCAGGTTCGATTTGCTAAGGTATCGGAGATCTTCTTCACACTATCACCTTGCTGGACCTCCTCTATAACGATGACCACAACCATTCCTTCCATGACACCTTCCTCGGTCTTTTCCATCTCTGTGCCTGGTAAGACCAAAGGAACTGAGTTTACACCTGTTGATTTGTGATACCAAGGTCTACCTTTCTCCAATGGTGTCTAAAAAAAAAGCATTTGTTTTCTTTGCAAAAAAACACCTTTGATGACACCTGATATGAAACCAGTGGTTTCTTTTTTTTCTAGACACACTACACTACTGCAGGGTCTTGGTAGAGCAAGATGGCGGAAGATGCAGGTATTCCAACTGATAAAGGTAAGAAGCTCGTTGGGAATTGGACAAACATGATCCGAGAGAATAATGTAGGTAAGAAAGAGGGATGGCAAGATTACAAGAAGTCAAGGTGAAATGAGATGGAAGGTGGACTACTCATTTGTACAGAGAAAGGTGATTCCACAGGTGATAAAAGAGAGGGACACAACAGTGCAAGTGAACGGAGAGCCTTGACTTTGAAAGGTTAACAAGGAGTAGGTAACCGCTTGGAGAGAGATGGGGAGCTGAAAGGGCACACACACACACACACACACACACACACACACACACACACACACACACACACACACACACACACACACACACACACACACACACCTTTGGACAGGTGACGATGGAAAACTTGGTGCTAAGATTACTAAGAAAACTTCACGTGCGATGCGAAGATTTTCTGAGGGTTTCGGGAAGTGGTAAAGGTGGTTTCCAAGGATTCAGGTGGTGTTGATGTGAGCAAAAAAAAACAACATAAGTTTGATGAACAGCTGCAACCTGGGCACAGGTAGACAACTCAGCAAACAGAGTGAGATAAGAGATGCTGTCAAAACCCCCCAAAATGTATCAGGTAACCACTCTGCCCTCCTGTTTGAGGATCAAGGCCTCCATAGGTCCATAAGCGAGGAGCAGTAGAGCGACCTGAACAAAAACACAAGTGGGGACAGGTGATCAAACCATTCGAGAAGACAAACTCCGCAATGCGAGTACCAATTGTGGATTCCATGACGGTTTACCTTTGGAAGCAGGTTAATTGCTCTACAGTTGTTCGGATCAGACTTCACACCTTTTGTGTGAACAGGGATGACGTTGGCCACCTCAGATTGAACAGGTACCGGTCTGGCAGACGCAAGATTTGAAAACTCAGACAACTATGTCACTCAGGTGAGTTAGCAGTGAAAATGTCATCGTTATGAAATTATATTGATGGTGTAAAGACCGGTGATGCCATTACCAAGGTATGTGTTCATTGGTGTACAAAGGTGTCCTTGTTTATGCTTTTCACACCTCGATAAAGGTGGTAAAAGCTGAAAGATGACGTTTTCTGTTGTGTCCTTGTCACAAGCTTTCTGTATATTTCCACTCATCCACTCCAGCCCTCCTCCTTCCTACCTGTCATCCAATCCTGTTCCCTTTATTCAAACCACCTTTCAGGTAGGCAATCATTGAACACATCGTCATGGGGAAGTTTTCTTGAGTTTAACCCTCACACAACATACACTCGACATTCTAGAACATGACAAGCTCACCTTCTCACATGGTGGAGAATTCGAGAATGTTTTCAGAGTAAATGATGACGATGCACGTCACAAAAGGGCCATGACTGCGTGAGAGAAGTGGGAATGCATTGAAAGACAACCTAATGCACGTCACAAAAGGGCCATGACCGCATGAGAGAAGTGGGAATGCATTGAAAGACAACATAATGCACGTCACAAAAGGGCCATGACCGCGTGAGAGAAGTGGGAATGCATAGAAAGACGACCTAATGCA
This sequence comes from Myxine glutinosa, assembly GCF_964187855.1. Taxonomy (NCBI): domain Eukaryota; kingdom Metazoa; phylum Chordata; class Myxini; order Myxiniformes; family Myxinidae; genus Myxine; species Myxine glutinosa. The sequence continues at coordinate 3,928,677 of NC_136272.1, read as the reverse complement.
CGTCACAAAAGGACCCTGACCACGTGAGAGATGCGGAAAAGCATTGAAAGACGACCTAATGCACGTCACAAAAGGGCCATGACCACATGAGAGAAGTAGGAATACATTGAAAGACAACCTAATGCACGTCACAAAAGGGCCCTGACCACGTGAGAGATGCGGAAAAGCATTGAAAGACGACCCAATGCACGTCACAAAAGGGCCATGACCGTGTGAGATGTGGGAAAGCATTGAAAGACGACCTCATGCACGTCACAAAAGGACCATGACCACGTGAGAGAAGTGGGAATGCATTCACAGGCGACCTCATGCACGTCACAAAAGGGCCATGACCATGTGGGAGAAGTGGGAATGCATTGAAAGACGACCTAATGCACGTCACAAAATGGCCATGGCCATGTGAGAGAAGTGGGATGCATTGAAAGACAACCTAATGCACGTCACAAAAGGACCATGACCACGTGAGAGAAGTGGGAATGCATTCACAGGCGACCTCATGCACGTCACAAAAGGGTCATGACCATGTGGGAGAAGTGGGAATGCATTGAAAGACGACCTAATGCACGTCACAAAATGGCCATGGCCATGTGAGAGAAGTGGGAATGCATTGAAAGACAACCTAATGCACGTCACAAAAGGGCCATGACCGCATGAGTGAAGTGGGAATGCATTGAAAGACAACCTAATGCGCGTCACAAAAGGGCCATGACCGCATGAGAGAAGTGGCAATGCATTGAAAGACAACCTAATGCACGTCACAAAAGGGCCATGACCACATGAGAGAAGTGGGCATGCATTGAAAGACAACCTAATGCACGTCACAAAAGGGCCATGACCGCGTGAGAGAAGTGGGAAAGCATTCACAGACGATCTAATGCACGTCACAAATGGGCCATGACCGCATGAGAGAAGTGGGAATGCATTGAAAGACAACCTAATGCACGTCACAAAAGGACCATGACCACATAAGAGATGCGGAAAAGCATTGAAAGACAACCTAATGCACGTCACTAAAGGGCCATGGCCGCATGAGAAATGCGGAAAAGCATTGAAAGACAACCTAATGCACGTCACAAAAGGGCCATGACCGTGTGAGAGAAGTGGGGATGCATTGAAAGACAACCGAATGCACGTCACAAAAGGGCCATGACCACGTGAGAGATGCGGAAAAGCATTGAAAGACAACCTAATGCACGTCACAAAAGGGCCATGACCACGTGAGAGAAGTGGGAAAGCATTGAAAGACGACCTGATGCACGTCACAAAAGGACCATGCCCGCGTGAGAGAAGTGGGAATGCATTGAAAAACAACCTAATGCACGTCACAAAAGGGCCATGACCGCATGAGAGAAGTGGCAATGCATTGAAAAACAAACTAATGCACGTCACAAAAGGGCCATGACCGCATGAGAGAAGTCAATGCATTGAAAGACAACCTAATGCACGTCACAAAAGGACCATGACCACGTGAGAGATGCGGAAAAGCATTGAAAGACAACCTAATGCACGTCACAAAAGGGCCATGACCGTGTGAGAGAAGTGGGAATGCATTGAAAGACGACCTACTGCACGTCACAAAAGGACCATGACCACGTGAGAGAAGTGGGAATGCATTGAAAGACGACCTAATGCACGTCACAAAAGGGCCATGGCCGTGTGAGAGAAGTGGGAATGCATTGAAAGACAACCTAATGAGCGTCACAAAAGGGCCATGGCCGCATGAGATAAGTGGGAATGCGTTGAAAGACGACCTAATGCACGTCACAAAAGGACCATGACCGTGTAAGAGATGCGGAAAAGCATTGAAAGACAACCTAATGCACGTCACTAAAGGGCCATGGCCGCGTGAGAGATGCGGAAAAGCATTGACAATGATGAAATTCCGAATGTCCGGTTTGATAACTACACACAAATATGGGAATGTCAGCATTAGATAATTATCAACCGTGGGATGAAAACAGGTGAGCAGGATAACGGAGCTGGAGGAGACGGGACTCCGAGCAGGACGTCACAACATGCATGCATGGGATACCGTGTGGGATGTGGAAACAGGCAGAGTAGTTGGAATCAGTGGATATGGCATCACATGGGAAGGTATCTAATTTGGCATAGAAGCTCACATATGTGGTGTGTGATCATTCCGGACTTTTCCTATTGTATGACCAAACAACATGATGGCAAAGTTCATTGTCCTCGATGCGTTGATACCTATGTTGGTAGGTGTGTGCTTGTTAATGAGAAACAGATATCACTAATGGGTAGACCACTTTATTGGGGACCTTGTGATGGAAATGTATCTCCATGGCTTCTCTGATTTCTCCTCTTCTCCTTGTGTGCCATTGGCTGATGAGGAAACAAAGTTTATTGGAGGCAGATTTGGTGATATTGAGGATGTGAGGCTGCTAGGAGAGATTTCTGGAGATTGCGACACCCAACAGATTAATAGAGGATTCGTCCAGGAGTTGAGAGTTGGGCATGAGAAGAGGAGGGTGAGGGTGAGGTTGTGTTGATCTTACTGTATATAAGGAGAGTTTGAGTCTTGGACAGATTAAAGGAGACAAGGTTGGCGGCGTCCTGGTGGAGGATAACATTGAGATCACGACTGATGGAGGCAACAGTTGAGAGGTGATCGGCAGAAAGGGACCGCGAGGAGGTGTACTGGGATTTATAATCGCAGGAGGAGTGTCGGGTGGAGTAGTCAGGAAAGGAAGCACGGGGTTGTTAGTAGCTGTCAGGAAGGAATTGATGAAAAGAATAAAGAGGGAGGGTGGGATGACAGAACCTTGAGGGACACCAGAATGAATGTGGTGTGGGTCAGAAAGGACACCAACAACGCAGGTACAGATAGATCACTTAGCAAGGAATTCCTTGCCCGCACTGCACGAGGATGCCAAGATTTTAAAGTCTGATTAAAGTCCATGGGGAAATAAATCCATGACGACGTCGCTCAGAAGCAACTACCCTATCAAATTAGCGATACCATCATCTCTGAGGCTAAAACACCCAAACATCTTCAATGGAAGTCTCCCATACAAATAGCAACTTGGAATCAATGGCCTTACCTGTGCCCAGCTTCCGATACCTGATGGGGTCGGTCACAAGTTGAACAAACTGAATTTGCCTAAAAGATTTTCCCCGATCTTTGATTCATTAATAAATTTATTCCAGCAAAGTGAATCATCTCCCTCAGGATTGTGGATTTTCAATCAATGGACGAAGCGCATTATTAGGCTGAAAGGATGGGAAGGCATCTCCCTTTTGGGTGAAAGGATGGGAAGGCATCTCCCTTTTGGGTGAAAGGATGGGAAGGCATCTCCCTTTTGGGTGAAAGGATGGGAAGGCATCTCCCTTTTGGGTGAAAGGATGGGAAGGCATCTCCCTTTTGGGTGAAAGGATGGGAAGGCATCTCCCTTTTGGGTGAAAGGATGACACTGGGATGACATATACCTGAGGTATGGCACACACATTGATGAATCAACCTACCTATGGAACACCGGGATGACATATACCTGAGGTATGACACACACATTGATGAATCAACCTACCTATGGAACACCGGGATGACATATACCTGAGGTATGGCACACACATTGATGAATCAACCTACCTATGGAACACCGGGATGACATATACCTGAGGTATGGCACACACATTGATGAATCAACCTCCCTATGGAACACCGGGATGACATATACCTGAGGTATGGCACACACATTGATGAATCAACCTACCTATGGTACACTGGGATGACATATACCTGAGGTATGGCACACACATTGATGAATCAACCTACCTATGGAACACCGGGATGACATATACCTGAGGTATGACACACACATTGATGAATCAACCTACCTATGGAACACCGGGATGACATATACCTGAGGTATGGCACACACATTGATGAATCAACCTACCTATGGTACACTGGGATGACATATACCTGAGGTATGGCACACACATTGATGAATCAACCTACCTATGGAACACCGGGATGACATATACCTGAGGTATGACACACACATTGATGAATCAACCTCCCTATGGAACACTGGGATGACATATACCTGAGGTATGGCACACACATTGATGAATCAACCTCCCTATGGAACACCAGGATGACATATACCTGAGGTATGGCACACACATTGATGAATCAACCTCCCTATGGAACACCGGGATGACATATACCTGAGGTATGGCACACACATTGATGAATCAACCTACCTATGGTACACTGGGATGACATATACCTGAGGTATGGCACACACATTGATGAATCAACCTACCTATGGAACACCGGGATGACATATACCTGAGGTATGACACACACATTGATGAATCAACCTCCCTATGGAACACCGGGATGACATATACCTGAGGTATGGCACACACATTGATGAATCAACCTACCTATGGTACACTGGGATGACATATACCTGAGGTATGGCACACACATTGATGAATCAACCTACCTATGGAACACCGGGATGACATATACCTGAGGTATGACACACACATTGATGAATCAACCTACCTATGGAACACCGGGATGACATATACCTGAGGTATGGCACACACATTGATGAATCAACCTACCTATGGTACACTGGGATGACATATACCTGAGGTATGGCACACACATTGATGAATCAACCTCCCTATGGAACACCGGGATGACATATACCTGAGGTATGGCACACACATTGATGAATCAACCTACCTATGGAACACCGGGATGACATATACCTGAGGTATGACACACACATTGATGAATCAACCTACCTATGGAACACCGGGATGACATATACCTGAGGTATGGCACACACATTGATGAATCAACCTACCTATGGTACACTGGGATGACATATACCTGAGGTATGGCACACACATTGATGAATCAACCTACCTATGGAACACCAGGATGACATATACCTGAGGTATGGCACACACATTGATGAATCAACCTACCTATGGAACACCGGGATGACATATACCTGAGGTATGACACACACATTGATGAATCAACCTACCTATGGAACACCGGGATGACATTTTATATGTGCTGTGGGGAATGAAACCCAGGAGACGCAGCTCAAAGTCCAGTGGGTTTACCTCGAGGAGATCCTGCCACTCCAATCAATATACAAATGGAATCCCATCGTTTCCTGTGAAGATATTTTTGTAAGATTGTTCCAGATTTTGAGGTGTCACGTGTCATTGTGCCGTTTCAAATGAGACGTGAACATATTGCTCACACTCATGACATTCCGTAATGGAGTTGGGACAATCCGTTCCTTTGAGCAATTCTTGGAACATCGTTTGGTGTGACATGTTCTTTTTTCTCATTCAAACCGAAATCATTCCACAGATTACTTTTCCAAAAACACTCAAACACTTCCTTGTACATTCTCGGTGTCCTTCGGTGCCCTTTGCGGAATCACCGACACGGTTTTTGGGATGAAACTGATAGATGACAGAACATTTCAATATCCGGGATTTTAATTCTCTGCTTTTTCATTCATACTTGAACAATGATTCTTTTTTTCTTTTTCTTTTTCACTTTTTTGCACAAAATGTTCACATTTCAATGTCTTCCTTTTCGCTCTTTGCTTTTAATCTTGTATTGTAGATTTTTTCAACTTTTAAGCATTAAATATTAATTTAGTACATCAACTAGCGGACACCCCGGCATTCCGGGCAGGAGTACCCTTTTTCGGTCCATCTTCGGTGGGCAACATGCTGCGGGGGCAACATGCTGCGGGGGCAACATGCTGCGGGGGCAACATGCTGCGGGGGCAACATGCTGCTGGGGCAACATGCTGCGGGGGCAACATGCTGCGGGGGCAACATGCTGCTGGGACAACATGCTGCGGGGGCAACATGCTGCGGCGGCAACATACTGCGGGGGCAACATGCTGCGGGGGCAACATACTGCGGGGGCAACATGCTGCGGGGGCAACATGCTGCGGGGGCAACATACTGCGGGGGCAACATGCTGCGGGGGCAACATGCTGCGGGGGCAACATGCTGCGGGGGCAACATGCTGCTGGGGCAACATGCTGCGGGGGCAACATGCTGCGGGGGCAACATGCTGCGGGGGCAACATGCTGCTGGGACAACATGCTGCGGGGGCAACATGCTGCGGCGGCAACATACTGCGGGGGCAACATGCTGCGGGGGCAACATGCTGCTGGGACAACATGCTGCGGCGGCAACATGCTGCGGCACGTTCTTGGAAATGCACTTTATCATTTTTGTCATTTTGGAAAGAAATTTTATGAATCACAAAATGTTATCATCCTCCATGTCATAAGATAAAAGAGAAAAACATAAAACACCTTCAGAGGCCATTTTTCCCCGCAGGGCGGGGGTTGGCCTTTTTTGGGCACCGTGGTTGCCTTTTTGAAGCGATGTTTTATGGCCGGATGCTCTTCCTGCCGCCAACCCTGTTAGTCGCCTCTTGCGACACACAGGGAATTACCAGTGAGCTGGTACTAAATTTGCCGACCTCGGAAGGATGACAGGCTGAGTCAACCCCCCTGGTGTTAATTCAGCGATCGACCGGGATTCAGAACCTAGGATCCGAGGATCCCAAGCCGCACCCTAACCGCTAAGCCAACACCAGGCTCAACCAAGACCAGGCTCAGCGAACACCAGGCTCAGCCAACACCAGACTCAGCGAACACCAGGCTCAGCCAAGACCAGGCTCAGCCAACAACAGGCTCAGCCAACACCAGACTCAGCGAACACCAGGCTCAGCCAAGACCAGGCTCAGCCAAGACCAGGCTAAGCCAACACCAGGCTAAGCCAACACTAGGCTAAGCCAAGACCAGGCTCAGCCAAGACCAGGCTCAGCCAAAACCAGGCTCAGCAAACACCAGGCTAAGCCAAGACCAGGCTCAGCCAAGACCAGGCTCAGCCTACACCAGGCTAAGCCAAGACCAGGCTCAGCCAAGACCAGGCTAAGCCAACACCAGACTAAGCCAAGACCAGGCTCAGCCAAGACCAGGCTAAGCCAACACCAGGCTAAGCCAACACCAGGCTAAGCAAACACGAGGCTAAGCAAAGACCAGGCTCAGCCAAGACCAGGCTCAGCCAACACCAGGCCAAGCCAAGACCAGGCTAAGCAAACACTAGGCTAAGCCAAGACCAGGCTCAGCCAAGACCAGGCTCAGCCAACACCAGGCTAAGCCAAGACCAGGCTAAGCAAACACTAGGCTAAACCAACACCTGGCTAAGCCAAGACCAGGCTAAGCAAACACTAGGCTAAACCAACACCAGGCTAAGCCAAGACCAGGCTCAATAAGATGAAGGTGGATGATTTGTAATACCTGCTCGCACCAGAGGTGGCGCTATTTCTGCCAATTGTCAATTTTGGTGATATGCACATTTGCCCCATTATACAGACTTGGCATTTAATATGGAATATATATTTTTTTGGGGGTGAACTTACTTTTCAAGATGTCTTAGAACCAAAAGTTCATTGGAATTATGTTGAAATTATTCTAGATTTTGTTAATGTGACCTTTAAAAGAAACAAAAACCACATTTGACATTTCGAAACAAATAAATTGATCCTTGAAAGTGATGTAAACTGATATCGAACTCAATTCATGGACAGTACTGTGTTAAACTTCTGTACGTTTTCCAGAAGTATCTCTTTATTTTGCACATTAGCCAAAAATTTTTTTAACAAAAACAAAAGTTTAATTACGACTGGGATTACGGACAGTAAAATTACAGTTCAGTACTTCGTGTAACCCCCACGAGCATTCAGGAGAGCACGTACACGTTGAGACATGCTGTTCACGAGATTTGTCAAGGTTTGGACAGGAATCGCTTGCCATGCAGTGACAATAGCCTGCTGCAATTCACGCACAGAGGTCGGCTGCTGGTCCAAGTGGTCGATTTGACGTGTTAATTCTGCCCACAAGTTCTCTATCGGATTCATATCCGGGGACATGGCAGGCCACTCCATATGCTCTACACCACGGTCAGCAAGAAAGTGTTGGATCATGCGAGCACGATGAGGCCGTGCATTGTCATCTTGGAAGACAAAGTTTCCTCGAAAGGCTGCACGAGCAAATGGAAGCAATGTTTCTTCCAGAATGGCCCTGTACTTGAACTGGTTCAGGTTTCCATTCAGAACAACCAGGTCAGTTTTGCCCCCTGCATGAAAAACAGCCCAAACGGTCACCCCACCACCTCCAGCTTGGACTCTTGGCACTATACAATCTTTGTTGTAGGCTTCATGCACTTGTCTGCGCACTCGGACGTGGCCATCTTGACGATAGACCAGAAATCTAGACTCGTAACTGAAGATCACGTGATTCCAGTGTCCTGGCTGCCATTGACGGTGCTCTCTGGCCCACTGCAATCGGCGCTGGTGGTGTTGTCTGGTTAGGCGTGGCTTTCTCAGGGGACGCCTGGCACGATAGCCTGCTTGAACCAGTCGTTGGTTGACTAGCCTTCTGGATACAGGCACATTTGTCAGTTGCTGCCACTCAGCCCTAAGCCGATTAGCTGACTTGGTACGGCCATTGTGGACTAACCAGTGCAGCTGGCAATCATCCCTCCTTGTGGTTCTGCGGGGACGTCCTGGCGTCGGTATTGGAGTAGGGACACCCCTCTGAGCATTTCGTTTCAGGATATTTGACACCTGACCTTGAGTGATGCCATACTGCCGAGCAATAGCACGCTGTTTCATGCCAGAATTTCGTAAAGCCACCACTCCATGACAAACAGCATTGTCGAGTTGACGGACCATCTCCAGGGGAAGCGGCAATAACTTTGGAGACGTGCAGCAGTTGTTTTCCACGAATACAGAACGCAACAACCCTTGTATACACGACTGTGAAGCCAATCATCAAATGCACCTGTCCGTACATTTTGCCACGCCACCTGTGATATAATCCTGTTGTTGACTTCTTGCTGCGACAGACAATCAGTGACATGGTTCTTTTAACAAATAAATCACCAAAGTGTGAAAGAAACTCACCAGATTTATATTCTGAGTTAAGAAAGTAAACCCAAGTCAAGAAAAAAATATATTCCATATTAAATGCCAAGTCTGTAGTAACATTCCCTGAAATTACTTCCCCCTCCCAGGCTAGACAGCTCAAAGACGAGTGTGCATACCTCTATGTTATCCTGCCAGTCCTACCAAGGGGTACAGGGGCGAAGGGGATCTACCAACCAAACTTTGGATCCCAGATTGTCCCTTATTTATCAACCGATTGCTTTGAACCCCGACAAGTCCTTCTATTGTATGGCCTGCACAATCACTCAGGCTTCGATTTGGTATTATTATTAGGACATCTCTATCTCGAAACTCCAAGAGATGAATTTATAAGATGGGTCGTGATGTCCAGATGTCCGTGCGTAAGTCCGTCCTTCAGTTAAAGTTTTCCTATTTTTGCTACTCTTCCCTTATCCCCCGGCTGATTGTTCTGAAACATGACACATGAATACAAGACGGCAGATTTTTCAATTTCGGATCAGGGGGCTCCCAAGGGATGGGGTCCCCTCAAGAGATGACCCTCAGCCCATTCGGGGCCATTTGTTATGATTGTCGTCATGTCTGATGTTAGCTCTTCTTGGAATGCATACAAGTATTAAATCCATACACATTATTCATATGCATTTCCTGCCATCTTTGCTAAGTGCAGTGCCAACTTAACCTTGAGAACTCATTTCCAACTTGTGCTCCAAACCATTATCGGACGCGTACCACCCACTCCCCATCCCATCTGAATCCGAGGGACCAGTCTCTCAAATCCTCATGCGTTCCGACAGATCCCTCGCCGAACACAATTGTGGCTACGGAAACTCCACTTTGTCAGACGACTTACCTTGAAACCACGGTGAGCTCGTTTTGCCATCAGTGTTACCTGCATGTGAATCCTACGGGTGACTCGTGGACGTGATTCCCATCAATGGATGTGCCTTGATACTTGTCTACTACCTGTCTACTTGCCTATGCGGTGACAAAAGGTCAAAAAAGGTCCGAGTGCTAACACTTTGAATGACCATGATTGTGTGCCACCACAATCGACATCAACAATGCAACATCACCACTTTTAACTAGTGGAACAAGTGGAACATAAATGGGAACTTAACAGTCTCAATACCTTGATCTGGGGATATACAGGGATGATTAAACAGGAAAACTAGACAGGTACTCGGTAGAGCGCATACCTCCGCCAGGCTGAACAGTTTATGCTTTGTATCCCACTGATAGGTTGGATCTGGATTCGGACCTGACCTACAACATTTTGAAATATCATAATATATATCGTTTATGTCTCTATCATTCAATGGTGACAAGTCAATTTCAGAATTAAAAAAGGTCTCATATCCGGATCCGGATCTTCACCAAATCGAATCGATTCATCCTTGTCACACCATGGACCTGTCCACCAAGTTTCGTCCGAATCCGTCCATAACCTATTGAGATATCCCGTTCACAGACAAACAAGAAAACACACAATACTTGCGAAATCCCGAAAATAGGTTGTTGACCATTGGGCCATGTTGACCTCAAAAAGTATTGCTGGTTGAATTCAATGATCAAGTCTGCAAATCCTCTTCAAATGTCAACTCAATCGGATGATAACTGAGGATTGGAGAAATTTGGCGGATATTGACTTTTTAGCCTATGTTGACCTTTTGACCTTTCGACCTCAAAAATAAATAGGATTTTGTCGGACCACCAACTCCACCATTTGGTGATGTTTCGTGAAGACCAGTTTAAAATTGTGACCTGTAGGCAAGTATAAGTGAGCGGACAGACAAACACACAAATGAAAAATCACTCATGGAGCGACACTTGGCAAAAGAGAACAGAGCAGAATGGCACTCAGTAGAGCAACATTTTGACCTCACAAATAATTGGAGCGCCAGTGGCTGAGATAGACCTTATCGTGTTCTCAATCCATCGGAGGATCACACACAGCACGCCGTTTCTGTGAATAGATCGAGCTTTATTGGGAGCTCACGCAAAACGCACCAAGCTCAAGGAAAAGAAAGACCCAAGAAGAAGAAGATTATTATTACGACAAAAGGCACAACCGAGCACGCGCGGGACGGCGCCAGACGACGTCCCGTCCTATGTACTAAACCAACAACAACCAATACTGGCGGTGGTTGAATTCAGTTAGCTGATATACAAATCCTATTCAGATCTCAAGTCAATTGGATGAAAATTGAGGATTTTAGAAATTTGAAAGAAGTGGTTGACCTTAGGCCTATGTTGACCTGTTGGCCGATGTTGATCTCCAAAATAGTTGGTGGTTGAATTCAATTAGCTGATATGCAAATCCTATTCAGATCTCAAGTCAATCGGATGAATATTCAGGATTTTAGAAATTTGAAAAAAGTGGTTCACCTTAAGCCTATGTTCACCTTAAGCTTAAGACTTTTGGTCTATGTTGATCTCAAAAATAGCTGGTGGTTGAATTTAATTCGCTGATATGAAAATTATATTCAAATTTCAAGTAAATCTGATGAAAATTGAGGATTTTTGGAATTCGAAAAAAGTGGTTGACCTTTGGCCTATGTTGAGCTTTTGGCCTATGCTGATCTCAAAAATAGATGGCGGTTGAATTCAGTTCGCTGATATGAAAATCCCATTCAAATTCCAAGTCAATCGGATGAAAATTGAGGATTTTAGAAATTTGAAAGAAAGTGGTTCACCTTTGGCCTATGTTGACCATGTGACCTCAGTTGACCTAAAAAAAATAGTTGTTGGTTGAATTCAGTTAACTGATCTGAAAATCGTATTCAAATTTCAAGTCAATCGGATGAAAATTGAGGATTTTATAAATTTGAAAAGGTTGTTGACCTTTTGGCCTATGTTGATATTTTGGCCGATGTTGATCTCCAAAATAGTTGCTGGTTGAAGTCAGTTTGCCGATATGTAAATCCTATTCAAATTTCAAATCAATCGGAGTAAAATTGAGGATTTTAGTAATTTGGAAAAAGTGGTTGACTTTTGGCCTATGTTGACCTTTTGACCTTTTGACCTCAAAAATATACAGGATTTTATCGGACCACGAAGAAGTTTCGTGAAGATCGGTTTAAAATTGTGACCTGTAGGCAACTATAAGTGAGCGGACAGACAAACAAACACACACACACACACACAAACACACACACACACACACACACACACACACAAACCGGAGTGATCAACATACTTGTCAAAAATAATTGTTTTTGCCAAGTAATAATGCCTAAGACCAACCAATATACCGAACTTGGAAAAATCTTCAATTTTCGTAAGTAATAAAAAGTATGCTGACCGATTCGAGCAGAAAATCGTCTCTTTGGCTCCAACATAACAAAAAACACTCCAACATAAACATAAATAATCCAACATAAACATAAATACTCCAACATAAACATAAATAATCCAACATAAACATAAATAATCCAACATAAACATAAATACTCCAACATAAACATAAATACTCCAACATAAACATAAATAATCCAACATAAACATAAATACTCCAACATAAACATAAATAATCCAACATAAACATAAATACTCCAACATAAACATAAATACTCCAACATAACAAAAAACACTCCAACATAAACATAAATAATCCAACATAACAAAAAACACTCCAACATAAACATAAATACTCCAACATAACAAAAAACACTCCAACATAAACATAAATAATCCAACATAAACATAAATACTCCAACATAAACATAAATAATCCAACATAAACATAAATAATCCAACATAAACATAAATACTCCAACATAAACATAAATACTCCAACATAAACATAAATAATCCAACATAAACATAAATACTCCAACATAAACATAAATAATCCAACATAAACATAAATACTCCAACATAAACATAAATAATCCAACATAAACATAAATAATCCAACATAAACATAAATACTCCAACATAAACATAAATACTCCAACATAAACATAAATACTCCAACATAAACATAAATACTCCAACATAAACATAAATACTCCAACATAAACATAAATAATCCAACATAAACATAAATACTCCAACATAAACATAAATAATCCAACATAAACATAAATACTCCAACATAAACATAAATACTCCAACATAAACATAAATAATCCAACATAAACATAAATACTCCAACATAAACATAAATACTCCAACATAAACATAAATAATCCAACATAAACATAAATACTCCAACATAAACATAAATAATCCAACATAAACATAAATACTCCAACATAAACATAAATAATCCAACATAATCATAAATAATCCAACATAAACATAAATACTCCAACATAAACAAAAATACTCCAACATAAACATAAATAATCCAACATAAACATAAATACTCCAACATAAACAAAAATACTCCAACATAAACATAAATACTCCTACATAAACATAAATACTCCAACATAAACAGAAATACTCCAACATAAACATAAATACTCCAACATTAACATAAATACTCCAACATAAACATAAATACTCCAACATAAACATAAATACTCCAACATAAACATAAATACTCCAACATAAACATGAATACTCCAACATAAACATAAATACTCCAACATAAACATAAATACTCCAACATAAACATAAATACTCCAACATAAACATAAATACTCCAACATAAACATAAATACTCCAACATAAACATAAATACTCCAACATAAACATAAATACTCCAACATAAACATAAATACTCCAACATAAACATAAATACTCCAACATAAATATAAATACTCCAACAAAAACATAAATACTCCAACATAAACATAAATACTCCAACATAAACATAAATACTCCAACATAACCATAAATACTCCAACATAACCATAAATACTCCAACATAAACATAAATACTCCAACATAAATATAAATACTCCAACATAAACATAAATACTCCAACATAAACATAAATACTCCAACATAAACATAAATACTCCAACATAACCATAAATACTCCAACATAAACATAAATACTCTAACATAAACATTAATACTCCAACATAACCATAAATACTCCAACATAAACATAAATACTCCAACATGAACATAAATACTCCAACATAAACATAAATGCTCCAACATAAACATAAATACTCCAACATAACCATAAATACTCCAACATAACCATAAATACTCCAACATAAACATAAATAATCCAACATAAACATAAATACTCCAGCATAAACATAAATAATCCAACATAAACATAAATACTCCAACATAAAGATAAATACTCCAACATAACCATAAATACTCCAATATAAACATAAATAATCCAACATCAACATAAATACTCCAACATAACCATAAATACTCCAACATAAACATAAATACTCCAACATAAACATAAATACTCCAACATAAACATAAATACTCCAACATAAACATAAATAATCCAACATAAACATAAATACTCCAACATAAACATAAATACTCCAACATAAACATAAATACTGCAACATAAACATAAATACACCAACATAACCATAAATACTCCAACATGAACATAAATACTCCAACATAAACATAAATACTCCAACATAAACATAAATACTCCAACATAAACATAAATACTCCAACATAAACATAAATACTCCAACATAAATATAAATACTCCAACATGAACATAAATACTCCAACATAAACATAAATACTCCAACATAAACATAAATACTCCAACATAAACATAAATACTCCAACATAAACATAAATACTCCAACATAAACATAAATACTCCAACATAAACATAAATACTCCAACATAAACATAATACTCCAACATAAACATAAATACTCCAACATAAACATAAATACTCCAACATAAACATAATACTCCAACATAAACATAAATACTCCAACATAAACATAAATACTCCAACATAACCATAAATACTCCAACATAAACATAAATACTCCAACATAAACATAAATACTCCAACATAACCATAAATACTCCAACATAAACATAAATACTCTAACATAAACATTAATACTCCAACATAACCATAAATACTCCAACATAAACATAAATACTCCAACATAAACATAAATGCTCCAACATAAACATAAATACTCCAACATAACCATAAATACTCCAACATAACCATAAATACTCCAACATAAACATAAATAATCCAACATAAACATAAATACTCCAGCATAAACATAAATAATCCAACATAAACATAAATACTCCAACATAAAGATAAATACTCCAACATAACCATAAATACTCCAACATAAACATAAATAATCCAACATCAACATAAATACTCCAACATAACCATAAATACTCCAACATAAACATAAATACTCCAACATAAAAATAAATACTCCAACATAACCATAAATACTCCAACATAATCATAAATACTCCAACATAACCATAAATACTCCAACATAACCATAAATACTCCAACATAAACATAAATACTCCAACATAACCATAAATACTCCAACATAACCATAAATACTCCAACATAACCATAAATACTCCAACATAACCATAAATACTCCAACATAAACATAAATACTCTAACATAAACATAAATACACCAACATAACCATAAATACTCCAACATAACCATAAATACTCCAACATAACCATAAATACTCCAACATAACCATAAATACTCCAACATAAACATAAATACTCCAACATAAACATAAATACTCCAACATAAACATAAATACTCCAACATAAACATAAATACTCCAACATAAACATAAATACCCCAACATAAACATAAATAATCCAACATAAACATAAATAATCCAACATAAACATAAATACTCCAACATAAACATAAATAATCCAACATAAACATAAATACTCCAACATAAACATAAATACTCCAACATAAAGATAAATAATCCAACATAAACATAAATACTCCAACATAAACATAAATACTCCAACATAAAAATAAATACTCCAACATAAACATAAATACTTAAACATAAACATAAATACTCCAACATAAACATAAATAATCCAACATAAACATAAATACTCCAACATAAACATAAATACTCCAACATAAAGATAAATAATCCAACATAAACATAAATAATCCAACATAAACATAAATACTCCAACATAAACATAAATAATCCAACATAAACATAAATACTCCAACATAACCATAAATACTCCAACATAAACATAAATACTCCAACATGAACATAAATACTCCAACATAAACATAAATACTCCAACATAAACATAAATACTCCAACATAAACATAAATAATCCAACATAAACATAAATACTCCAACATAAACATAAATACTCCAACATAAACATAAATACTCCAACATAAACATAAATACTCCTACATAAACATAAATACTCCTACATAAACATAAATACTCCAACATAAATAAAAATACTCCAACATAAACATAAATACTCCAACATAAACATAAAGAATCCAACATAAACATAAATAATCCAACGTAAACATAAATACTCCAACATAAACATAAATACTCCAACATAAACATAAATACTCCAACATAAACATAAATACTCCAACATAAACATAAATACTCCAACATAAACATAAATAATCCAACATAAACATAAATACTCCAACGTAAAGATAAATAATCCAACATAAACATAAATACTCCAACATAAACATAAATACTCCAACATGAACATAAATACTCCAACATAACCATAAATACTCCAACATAACCATAAATACTCCAACATAAACATAAATAATCCAACATAAACATAAATACTCCAACATAAACATAAATAATCCAACATAAACATAAATAATCCAACATAAACATAAATACTCCAACATAAACATAAATACTCCAACATAAACATAAATACTCCAACATAAACATAAATAATCCAACATAAACATAAATACTCCAACGTAAAGATAAATAATCCAACATAAACATAAATACTCCAACATAACCATAAATACTCCAACATAAACATAATACTCCAACATAAACATAAATACTCCAACATAAACATAAATAATCCAACATAAACATAAATACTCCAACATAAACATAAATACTCCAACATAAACATAAATACTCCAACATAAACGTAAATACTCCTACATAAACATAAATACTCCAACATAAATAAAAATACTCCAACATAAACATAAATACTCCAACATAAACATAAAGAATCCAACATAAACATAAATAATCCAACGTAAACATAAATACTCCAACATAAACACTCCAACTCCATTGACTTCCGTTTCCGGTCCGGTCGTGATAGGACGCTGGCGTCACTTGCTCGCCGCTTCTCTGACTGGACCATTGTCCGTGTCTTGCTTTCCTGGTGGTTGTGGCGGATTTTTGGCCATTGAGTCTTCCTCTGCGCGGTCCCGGCTCTGCTCTGCTGCTCCTGGCTTCGCCTGCTCGGCTCCTTCGCTATTTCCTCGGGCTCACTCTCGTGGGTTGTGCCGCCCATTGTTTGCGGCGGCGGTGGTGGCGGTTTGCCGCCGTGATCTTGATTAGCGGCGGCGGTCGTTTGCCGCTGCATTTGCCGCTTTGCCTCCTCAACCTTGGCCTCGTGCTCGTCTCTTCGCTCCTGTCTGCCCTCTGCATGGTCCCGGCTCTGCTCCTGGCTTCACCTGCTCGGCTCCTTCGCTGTTTCCTCGGGCCCACTCCCGTGGGTTGTGACGATTGTTTCGCCTCCTCACCCTTGGCCTCGTGCTCGTCCCTTCGCTCCTGCTGGCATGGCTCTGCGGTACTCCGCCGCAAGGCTTCTCCTGCTTAAAACCCGCTCCACCCCATCATGCATCTCTGCAATCAAATCGAATGGACTCCTGCGTCGACCCAGGTACATTCACCGTGGCTCCGGTCGTAAGTTTGTTTATTTACAATCAGGTCACTCCATCCCCATCCTCTGGTCGGCTCAGCGCACTCCCACTCATCGTCCCAACACACCTGGTCACAACAACGCACAAAATCGCACCTCCTGTCTGCGAACCCTGGCCAAATCACCTGGATTCATACCCGCCGTACAAAACAACATCAAGCTCACCCTGTTCAATACCCGGTCCCTCAACAACAAACGCCTCATCCTGAACGACTACATCCTGGAAAATAAACTGGACTTTCTCTGTCTCACTGAGACCTGGCAACAACCACTGGACTACTACACGCTCAACCTCACCACACCCAATGGATATTCTTACATCAATAAACCACGCTCGGAGGGCCGAGGTGGTGGAATTGCCGTTATTCACCGACAAGACATCAAGACCAACCTCATCTCCATCTCATCTGCTCCATCATTTGAACACCTGGCTTTTAAACTCTCTGGTCACACACAGTCAGTCATGGCTGTTGTCTACCGCCCTCCCAAACCACACCCATCATTCCTGTCTGACTTCTCATACTTTCTGACCCAGCTATGTTCCCTCTCCCCCTCAATCCTCCTCCTTGGTGATTTCAATATCCACATGGACTCCACTGACTCCACGCTAACCACTGACTTCACTGATTTACTCACCTGCTTTAACCTCACTCAACATGTCAACTTTCCTACCCATAACCGTGGTCACATTTTGGACCTTGTCTGCTCTACTGGACTAATTTTGCACCATCTCTCTGGCTCCGACCTCACTCTCTCTGACCACCTAGCCATCACTCTGACCATCAACATCCCCACCCCAGCACCAAGGCATTATCGCACTATCAACTTCCGTAAGCTAAACGCTCTTTCACCTGCCTCATTCTCATCGACCCTCTCTGAAAAAATGTCCACTTCTCCCTTCGTTGACCTCCACACCCCTTCTGACCTCACTGACTACTACAACCACACTCTCTCCTCCTGCCTTGACCAACTTGCGCCTATAAAAACCAAAACAGTTTCTTTCACCCATTCTGCTCCCTGGTTTACCCCTGAACTCCGCCTGATGAAAACTCGTGCTCGCCAACTTGAAAGACTCCGCAATAAAACAGGTCTCACAGTTCACTCCCAGGCCTACAAGGACCACATACAACACTATAAAGATGCCCTCTCCCGCACCCGCTCCGCCTACTACTCTCAAATTATCCACTCTGGCTCCGGAAACCCAAAAGCACTCTTCTCTACAATAAACAAACTCCTCAGCCCCCTGAACACCACCACCCAGTCATTCACAATAGACAACTGCATCTCCTTCCTTTCATTCTTCCAACGCAAAATTGAAAACATCTACAACAGCTTGACCACCGCCGCACCCGCTCCCCCTCAAACCACCTGCCCCCCCTTATCCTGCCATCCCCTGTCTCAATTCTCCCCAGTCTCCCCTACTGACCTCTCTGAACTCCTCATCGGAATGAAAACTGCCACCTGCACTCTTGACCCCATCCCCTCCAGCTTTGTCAAGGCCTCCCTTCCTGCTCTCTCTCCACTTATCATTGCAACAATAAACTCCTCCCTGTCTACAGGCATCGTCCCACCATCCCTCAAAATTGCTGCTGTTCCCCCATTCTGAAAAAACCTGGACTAAACCCTGACACCCTAAATAACTTCAGACCCATCTCCAACCTACCCTTTCTGTCAAAGGTTTTGGAACGCGCTGTAGCCACTCAACTCAAACATCACCTCTCTGCCAATAACCTGTATGAAACATTCCAATCCGGATTCCGCTCCAACCACAGTACTGAAACTGCTCTCCTCAAAATCACCAATGACCTTCTCCTCTCCTCTGACGCTGGCAACCTCAACATTCTCATCCTCCTCGACCTCAGCGCCGCCTTTGACACCATCGATCACACCATCCTCCTCACCCGACTTGAAACCACCTTTAACATTACCGGCACTGCCCTCTCTTGGATTAAATCATACCTCTCTGACAGACGTCAGTTCATCTCCATCAATAACTGCAAATCCCCCACTGCTCCCCTCCCTCAAGGTGTCCCCCAAGGTTCAGTTCTTGGCCCCCTCCTCTTCATCCTTTACCTGTCCCCCCTCGGTCACTTAATCCGCCGTCATGGTCTCCAATTCCACTGCTTCGCCGATGACATCCAGCTTTTCATCTCCACCAAGTCCATCTCCACCGCCACCCACTCTATCCTGACAAACTGCATCACTGAAATAAAATCCTGGCTTCAAATCAACTTCCTCAAACTTAACTGTGATAAATCTGAAATAATCATCATTGGCCCAAAAACGCTCACCAAGTCCACCCATAACTTTGCCCTCAACATCGACGGTTTCCCAGTATCCACCTCTCCTCACATCCGGAATCTTGGCATCATCTTTGACCAAACCCTCTCCTTCGACAAATACACTAAACAGATCACAAAGACAGCCTTCTTTCACCTGAAAAACACCACCCGTCTCCGTCCATCCCTCTCCTCCGTGGCTGCAGAAACCCTCATCCACGCCTTCATCACTTCCCGTCTGGACTACTGCAATAGCCTCCTTTATGGTTCACCCTCAACAATCACCAATAAACTCCAATACATTCAGAACTCCGCTGCCCGTCTACTCACCCATTCCCGGACCCGTGACCACATCACCCCCGTCCTTTACAAGCTTCACTGGCTCCCCATCTCCCAGAGAATCCAGTACAAAATCCTCCTCTTGACCTACAAAGCCCTCCATAACCTGGCCCCATCCTACCTGGCTGACCTCCTCTCCAGACACACTCCCACCTGCAACCTCCGCTCTGCTGATACCAACCTCCTGACCCCCCCCCCCCCCATCCGGACCAAATTTAGATCCTGGGGGGACAGGGCCTTCTCCATCGCTGCTCCCACCCTCTGGAACTCGCTACCTCACACCATCAGAGACTCCTCCTCACTCACCACATTCAAAACATCACTCAAGACCCACCTGTTCAACACTGCATTCAACATTTAACCCACAGCATCTAACCCCTGACTATCTCCTCTCTTTCTCCCTCCTTTGTGCTTTGAATATTTCCCTATTGATTCTTCTTTTTTGCAATTGTCTTTATGTTTTGCTATGCATTATGTTTTGCACTCTGTCAAAGCGTCTTTGGGCTTCCTGAAAAGCGCTATATAAAATAAATGCATTATTATTATTATTATTATAAACATAAATACTCCAGCATAAACATAAATACTCCAACATAAACATAAATACTCCAACATAAACATAAATACTCCAACATAAACATAAATAATCCAACATAAACATAAATACTCCAACATAAACATAAATACTCCAACATAAACATAAATACTGCAACATAAACATAAATACACCAACATAACCATAAATACTCCAACATGAACATAAATACTCCAACATAAACATAAATACTCCAACATAAACATAAATACTCCAACATAAACATAAATACTCCAACATAAACATAAATACTCCAACATAAATATAAATACTCCAACATGAACATAAATACTCCAACATAAACATAAATAATCCAACATAAACATAAATACTCCAACATAAACATAAATACTCCAACATAAACATAATACTCCAACATAAACATAAATACTCCAACATAAACATAAATACTCCAACATAAACATAATACTCCAACATAAACATAAATACTCCAACATAAACATAAATACTCCAACATAACCATAAATACTCCAACATAAACATAAATACTCCAACATAAACATAAATACTCCAACATAACCATAAATACTCCAACATAAACATAAATACTCTAACATAAACATTAATACTCCAACATAACCATAAATACTCCAACATAAACATAAATACTCCAACATGAACATAAATACTCCAACATAAACATAAATGCTCCAACATAAACATAAATACTCCAACATAACCATAAATACTCCAACATAACCATAAATACTCCAACATAAACATAAATAATCCAACATAAACATAAATACTCCAGCATAAACATAAATAATCCAACATAAACATAAATACTCCAACATAAAGATAAATACTCCAACATAACCATAAATACTCCAACATAAACATAAATAATCCAACATCAACATAAATACTCCAACATAACCATAAATACTCCAACATAAACATAAATACTCCAACATAAACATAAATACTCCAACATAACCATAAATACTCCAACATAATCATAAATACTCCAACATAACCATAAATACTCCAACATAACCATAAATACTCCAACATAAACATAAATACTCCAACATAACCATAAATACTCCAACATAACCATAAATACTCCAACATAACCATAAATACTCCAACATAACCATAAATACTCCAACATAAACATAAATACTCTAACATAAACATAAATACACCAACATAACCATAAATACTCCAACATAACCATAAATACTCCAACATAACCATAAATACTCCAACATAACCATAAATACTCCAACATAAACATAAATACTCCAACATAAACATAAATACTCCAACATAAACATAAATACTCCAACATAAACATAAATACTCCAACATAAACATAAATACCCCAACATAAACATAAATAATCCAACATAAACATAAATAATCCAACATAAACATAAATACTCCAACATAAACATAAATAATCCAACATAAACAAATACTCCAACATAAACATAAATACTCCAACATAAAGATAAATAATCCAACATAAACATAAATACTCCAACATAAACATAAATACTCCAACATAAACATAAATACTCCAACATAAACATAAATACTTAAACATAAACATAAATACTCCAACATAAACATAAATAATCCAACATAAACATAAATACTCCAACATAAACATAAATACTCCAACATAAAGATAAATAATCCAACATAAACATAAATAATCCAACATAAACATAAATACTCCAACATAAAGATAAATAATCCAACATAAACATAAATACTCCAACATAACCATAAATACTCCAACATAAACATAAATACTCCAACATGAACATAAATACTCCAACATAAACATAAATACTCCAACATAAACATAAATACTCCAACATAAACATAAATAATCCAACATAAACATAAATACTCCAACATAAACATAAATACTCCAACATAAACATAAATACTCCAACATAAACATAAATACTCCTACATAAACATAAATACTCCTACATAAACATAAATACTCCAACATAAATAAAAATACTCCAACATAAACATAAATACTCCAACATAAACATAAAGAATCCAACATAAACATAAATAATCCAACGTAAACATAAATACTCCAACATAAACATAAATACTCCAACATAAACATAAATACTCCAACATAAACATAAATACTCCAACATAAACATAAATACTCCAACATAAACATAAATAATCCAACATAAACATAAATACTCCAACATAAAGATAAATAATCCAACATAAACATAAATACTCCAACATAAACATAAATAATCCAACATGAACATAAATACTCCAACATAACCATAAATACTCCAACATAACCATAAATACTCCAACATAAACATAAATAATCCAACATAAACATAAATACTCCAACATAAACATAAATAATCCAACATAAACATAAATAATCCAACATAAACATAAATACTCCAACATAAACATAAATACTCCAACATAAACATAAATACTCCAACATAAACATAAATAATCCAACATAAACATAAATACTCCAACGTAAAGATAAATAATCCAACATAAACATAAATACTCCAACATAACCATAAATACTCCAACATAAACATAATACTCCAACATAAACATAAATACTCCAACATAAACATAAATAATCCAACATAAACATAAATACTCCAACATAAACATAAATACTCCAACATAAACATAAATACTCCAACATAAACGTAAATACTCCAACATAAATAAAAATACTCCAACATAAACATAAAGAATCCAACATAAACATAAATAATCCAACATAAACATAAATACTCCAACATAACCATAAATACTCCAACATAAACATAATACTCCAACATAAACATAAATACTCCAACATAAACATAAATAATCCAACATAAACATAAATACTCCAACATAAACATAAATAATCCAACATAAACATAAATACTCCAACATAAATAAAAATACTCCAACATAAACATAAATACTCCAACATAAACATAAAGAATCCAACATAAACATAAAAAATCCAACGTAAACATAAATACTCCAACATAAACACTCCAACTCCATTGACTTCCGTTTCCGGTCCGGTCGTGATAGGACGCTGGCGTCACTTGCTCGCCGCTTCTCTGACTGGACCATTGTCCGTGTCTTGCTTTCCTGGTGGTCGTGGCGGATTTTTGGCCATTGAGTCTTCCTCTGCGCGGTCCCGGCTCTGCTCTGCTGCTCCTGGCTTCGCCTGCTCGGCTCCTTCGCTATTTCCTCGGGCTCACTCTCGTGGGTTGTGCCGCCCATTGTTTGCGGCGGCGGTGGTGGCGGTTTGCCGCCGTGATCTTGATTAGCGGCGGCGGTCGTTTGCCGCTGCATTTGCCGCTTTGCCTCCTCAACCTTGGCCTCGTGCTCGTCTCTTCGCTCCTGTCTGCCCTCTGCATGGTCCCGGCTCTGCTCCTGGCTTCACCTGCTCGGCTCCTTCGCTGTTTCCTCGGGCCCACTCCCGTGGGTTGTGACGATTGTTTCGCCTCCTCACCCTTGGCCTCGTGCTCGTCCCTTCGCTCCTGCTGGCATGGCTCTGCGGTACTCCGCCGCAAGGCTTCTCCTGCTTAAAACCCGCTCCACCCCATCATGCATCTCTGCAATCAAATCGAATGGACTCCTGCGTCGACCCAGGTACATTCACCGTGGCTCCGGTCGTAAGTTTGTTTATTTACAATCAGGTCACTCCATCCCCATCCTCTGGTCGGCTCAGCGCACTCCCACTCATCGTCCCAACACACCTGGTCACAACAACGCACAAAATCGCACCTCCTGTCTGCGAACCCTGGCCAAATCACCTGGATTCATACCCGCCGTACAAAACAACATCAAGCTCACCCTGTTCAATACCCGGTCCCTCAACAACAAACGCCTCATCCTGAACGACTACATCCTGGAAAATAAACTGGACTTTCTCTGTCTCACTGAGACCTGGCAACAACCACTGGACTACTACACGCTCAACCTCACCACACCCAATGGATATTCTTACATCAATAAACCACGCTCGGAGGGCCGAGGTGGTGGAATTGCCGTTATTCACCGACAAGACATCAAGACCAACCTCATCTCCATCTCATCTGCTCCATCATTTGAACACCTGGCTTTTAAACTCTCTGGTCACACACAGTCAGTCATGGCTGTTGTCTACCGCCCTCCCAAACCACACCCATCATTCCTGTCTGACTTCTCATACTTTCTGACCCAGCTATGTTCCCTCTCCCCCTCAATCCTCCTCCTTGGTGATTTCAATATCCACATGGACTCCACTGACTCCACGCTAACCACTGACTTCACTGATTTACTCACCTGCTTTAACCTCACTCAACATGTCAACTTTCCTACCCATAACCGTGGTCACATTTTGGACCTTGTCTGCTCTACTGGACTAATTTTGCACCATCTCTCTGGCTCCGACCTCACTCTCTCTGACCACCTAGCCATCACTCTGACCATCAACATCCCCACCCCAGCACCAAGGCATTATCGCACTATCAACTTCCGTAAGCTAAACGCTCTTTCACCTGCCTCATTCTCATCGACCCTCTCTGAAAAAATGTCCACTTCTCCCTTCGTTGACCTCCACACCCCTTCTGACCTCACTGACTACTACAACCACACTCTCTCCTCCTGCCTTGACCAACTTGCACCTATAAAAACCAAAACAGTTTCTTTCACCCATTCTGCTCCCTGGTTTACCCCTGAACTCCGCCTGATGAAAACTCGTGCTCGCCAACTTGAAAGACTCCGCAATAAAACAGGTCTCACAGTTCACTCCCAGGCCTACAAGGACCACATACAACACTATAAAGATGCCCTCTCCCGCACCCGCTCCGCCTACTACTCTCAAATTATCCACTCTGGCTCCGGAAACCCAAAAGCACTCTTCTCTACAATAAACAAACTCCTCAGCCCCCTGAACACCACCACCCAGTCATTCACAATAGACAACTGCATCTCCTTCCTTTCATTCTTCCAACGCAAAATTGAAAACATCTACAACAGCTTGACCACCGCCGCACCCGCTCCCCCTCAAACCACCTGCCCCCCCCTTATCCTGCCATCCCCTGTCTCAATTCTCCCCAGTCTCCCCTACTGACCTCTCTGAACTCCTCATCGGAATGAAAACTGCCACCTGCACTCTTGACCCCATCCCCTCCAGCTTTGTCAAGGCCTCCCTTCCTGCTCTCTCTCCACTTATCATTGCAACAATAAACTCCTCCCTGTCTACAGGCATCGTCCCACCATCCCTCAAAATTGCTGCTGTTCCCCCATTCTGAAAAAACCTGGACTAAACCCTGACACCCTAAATAACTTCAGACCCATCTCCAACCTACCCTTTCTGTCAAAGGTTTTGGAACGCGCTGTAGCCACTCAACTCAAACATCACCTCTCTGCCAATAACCTGTATGAAACATTCCAATCCGGATTCCGCTCCAACCACAGTACTGAAACTGCTCTCCTCAAAATCACCAATGACCTTCTCCTCTCCTCTGACGCTGGCAACCTCAACATTCTCATCCTCCTCGACCTCAGCGCCGCCTTTGACACCATCGATCACACCATCCTCCTCACCCGACTTGCAACCACCTTTAACATTACCGGCACTGCCCTCTCTTGGATTAAATCATACCTCTCTGACAGACGTCAGTTCATCTCCATCAATAACTGCAAATCCCCCACTGCTCCCCTCCCTCAAGGTGTCCCCCAAGGTTCAGTTCTTGGCCCCCTCCTCTTCATCCTTTACCTGTCCCCCCTCGGTCACTTAATCCGCCGTCATGGTCTCCAATTCCACTGCTTCGCCGATGACATCCAGCTTTTCATCTCCACCAAGTCCATCTCCACCGCCACCCACTCTATCCTGACAAACTGCATCACTGAAATAAAATCCTGGCTTCAAATCAACTTCCTCAAACTTAACTGTGATAAATCTGAAATAATCATCATTGGCCCAAAAACGCTCACCAAGTCCACCCATAACTTTGCCCTCAACATCGACGGTTTCCCAGTATCCACCTCTCCTCACATCCGGAATCTTGGCATCATCTTTGACCAAACCCTCTCCTTCGACAAATACACTAAACAGATCACAAAGACAGCCTTCTTTCACCTGAAAAACATCACCCGTCTCCGTCCATCCCTCTCCTCCGTGGCTGCAGAAACCCTCATCCACGCCTTCATCACTTCCCGTCTGGACTACTGCAATAGCCTCCTTTATGGTTCACCCTCAACAATCACCAATAAACTCCAATACATTCAGAACTCCGCTGCCCGTCTACTCACCCATTCCCGGACCCGTGACCACATCACCCCCGTCCTTTACAAGCTTCACTGGCTCCCCATCTCCCAGAGAATCCAGTACAAAATCCTCCTCTTGACCTACAAAGCCCTCCATAACCTGGCCCCATCCTACCTGGCTGACCTCCTCTCCAGACACACTCCCACCTGCAACCTCCGCTCTGCTGGTACCAACCTCCTGACCCCCCCCCCCATCCGGACCAAATTTAGATCCTGGGGGGACAGGGCCTTCTCCATCGCTGCTCCCACCCTCTGGAACTCGCTACCTCACACCATCAGAGACTCCTCCTCACTCACCACATTCAAAACATCACTCAAGACCCACCTGTTCAACACTGCATTCAACATTTAACCCACAGCATCTAACCCCTGACTATCTCCTCTCTTTCTCCCTCCTTTGTGCTTTGAATATTTCCCTATTGATTCTTCTTTTTTGCAATTGTCTTTATGTTTTGCTATGCATTATGTTTTGCACTCTGTCAAAGCGTCTTTGGGCTTCCTGAAAAGCGCTATATAAAATAAATGCATTATTATTATTATTATTATAAACATAAATACTCCAGCATAAACATAAATACTCCAACATAAACATAAATACTCCAACATAAACATAAATACTCCAACATAAACATAAATAATCCAACATAAACATAAATACTCCAACATAAACATAAATACTCCAACATAAACATAAATACTGCAACATAAACATAAATACACCAACATAACCATAAATACTCCAACATGAACATAAATACTCCAACATAAACATAAATACTCCAACATAAACATAAATACTCCAACATAAACATAAATACTCCAACATAAACATAAATACTCCAACATAAATATAAATACTCCAACATGAACATAAATACTCCAACATAAACATAAATAATCCAACATAAACATAAATAATCCAACATAAACATAAATACTCCAACATAAACATAAATACTCCAACATAAATATAAATACTCCAACATAAACATAAATACTCCAACATAAACATAAATACTCCAACATAAACATAAATACTCCAACATAAACATAAATAATCCAACATAAACATAAATACTCCAACATAAACATAATACTCCAACATAAACATAAATACTCCAACATAAACATAAATACTCCAACATAAACATAATACTCCAACATAAACATAAATACTCCAACATAAACATAAATACTCCAACATAACCATAAATACTCCAACATAAACATAAATACTCCAACATAACCATAAATACTCCAACATAAACATAAATACTCCAACATAAACATAAATACTCCAACATAAACATAATACTCCAACATAAACATAAATACTCCAACATAAACATAAATACTCCAACATAAACATAAATACTCCAACATAAACATAAATACTCCAACATAAACATAAATACTCCAACATAACCATAAATACTCCAACATAAACATAAATACTCCAACATAAACATAAATACTCCAACATAAACATAAATACTCCAACATAAACATAAATACTCCAACATGAACATAAATACTCCAACATAAACATAAATACTCCAACATAAACATAAATACTCCAACATAAACATAAATACTCCAACATAAACATAAATACTCCAACATAAACATAAATACTCCAACATAAACATAAATACTCCAACATAAACATAAATACTCCAACATAAACATAAATACTCCAACATAACCATAAATACTCCAACATGAACATAAATACTCCAACATAACCATAAATACTCCAACATAAACATAAATACTCCAACATAAACATAAATACTCCAACATAAACATAAATACTCCAACATAAACATAAATACTCCAACATAAACATAAATAATCCAACATAAACATAAATACTCCAACATAAACATAATACTCCAACATAAACATAAATACTCCAACATAAACATAAATACTCCAACATAAACATAAATACTCCAACATAAACATAAATACTCCAACATAAACATAAATACTCCAACATAAACATAAATACTCCAACATAAACATAAATACTCCAACATAAACATAAATACTCCAACATAAACATAAATACTCCAACATAAACATAAATAATCCAACATAAACATAAATACTCCAACATAAACATAAATACTCCAACATAAACATAAATACTCCAACATAAACATAATACTCCAACATAAACATAAATACTCCAACATAAACATAAATACTCCAACATAAACATAAATACTCCAACATAAACATAAATACTCCAACATAAACATAAATACTCCAACATAAACATAAATACTCCAACATAACCATAAATACTCCAACATAAACATAAATACTCCAACATAAACATAATACTCCAACATAAACATAAATACTCCAACATAAACATAAATACTCCAACATAACCATAAATACTCCAACATAAACATAAATACTCCAACATAAACATAAATACTCCAACATAAACATAAATACTCCAACATAAACATAAATACTCCAACATAAACATAAATAATCCAACATAAACATAAATACTCCAACATAAACATAATACTCCAACATAAACATAAATACTCCTACATAAACATAAATACTCCAACATAAACATAAATACTCCAACATAAACATAAATACTCCAACATAAACATAAATACTCCAACATAAACATAAATACTCCAACATAAACATAAATACTCCAACATAACCATAAATACTCCAACATAAACATAAATACTCCAACATAAACTCCAAGATAAAGGTTGTTCAGACTTTTTTTTTTGAACATATTGGAATGGATTCTCACAAAGGTGAGCAGGTTTACAGGTGTCCCTCTACAGAACCAGTGGAGCCAAAAGGGCCTTTTGTGCGAGAAGCAGAATCTATCTATAATTCCAGTAATCTCTGTGTGTATGTTTGTATGTTTGTATGTTTGTATGTTTGTATGTTTGTATGTCTGTATGTCTGTGACCGCTGTTTCTCGACAACCACGGGTCCGATATACTTGAAACTTGCCAGGTATATTGCTGGGGACCCGAGGATGTGCCTTTTCAAGGTTTCATATTAATCGGAGAAGTAGTTACCGAGCTATGTCCAAAAAACGATTCAACCAATCAGAGAGCAGCGAGCTATCACGTGTGCCGAACGTGGCGAACAGACTCTGCCTCGGACGGCACATTTGAGAGCGTATTCATTTATTTCACGTTGGAAAACTATGTTGCCGTTAAACTATGTTTTAAAACTAATTAAAACTAATTTGCGATTCATCGTAACTGCGATTTGCGACCTTCCGGACAGTGAAGACTGCACTTCCGGCAGCCAATCACAGAACGCGTTGTTGCGTAGGCGTGGCCGATGTGAGAGCGAGCCGAGCCGAGCGCGTGCGCCATTACGGTTCGTAATTCGATTTCTTCCGGAGAAAATAATAATTTCTCGATTTCTTATGCGCATTATTTCTCCCAATTCAGTCAGAGCGAAGGGCGGAAGCGAAGAGCGTTGTTTTTTTTGTTTACGGGCGTACGGGCGTACGGGCGGGGTAGAGCGTACGGGTAGCGTTTTTTTTTTTTTTTGGCAAGGAACGGGCACCCACGTACGGGCATGCCCTAGTGATGAATAATGAGAGGAATACCTGGTAAAACCACACGTGGCCATAGGTAGGATCACTGGGAGAATACCAAACAGAATTAGTAACACCAGGCGAAAATGAAACACCAATCATAGCACCGTTTAATTATTTAATGAAAGTCGACCTTTGTTCCCAACTGTGCTGGTTCAGGTGAGAATTTGTAATTTGGCCAGGTGCCGGCGATAGGTCGCCCACTCTTCGCGAAGGACCCCTTGGGATCTTTAACAATGAATGCTGGCAGGTGGGATTCCCGTTTAACGTCCATCACAAACATGGATGAATCACCAGGATGACATTTTACAGCTGTGTCGGGATTCGAACCCAGGCTCGATAGCTTGGATGCGAGTGCGCGTACGTCCAGGTTATCTCGTCAACCCAACGTTAACATAAAAGGACCGCACAACGTGTATCTCACCTGTTGTTGTGTCACAGTTCATACGGGAGTTTTAAATAAAGTCAAAGTCAAATTAAAAGTTTTCAGAATTCGCGCGAAAATCAAGGATCATGAAAATCGCTCGATGTGGATTTGTGAAAGATAAATACAGTTGTTTACAATTGTGACAAACTGTTATAAAATAATGTTACAAACAATATCATACAGCTCGTTAATTCATAATTAGTGGTGAAGGAAAGATGAAAAAGCAGAGCGTTGTGAAACATTCCTCGAGTTGAATGAATGACTGAATGAATGAATGAATGAATGAATACTAGATTGCGATAATTACCAGGCCAGAGATGGTGAGGTTGTCTGTGGTTGCGAGAGGCACAAAATCCACAGCAATGTAACCCTCCATGGCGGTTAGGAGGTTGTGCGTAGCGCAGTCGGTGCCCACGTAGTTGTGCCACCAGTCATCACGATACCAGCCTGGAATCACCCACTGGTATTTGCTGCCATACATGCCAACATCGTAGGCCTAACGTCGGGTTACATGAGGGTCATGTGGGACAGGGGAAAAGGGGAGAATAAATAAAACGTGTACCGGTATGCAGCTCTCAACAAGTACACCTATCACTGGTCGAAAAGGTACAATTGTTTAAAAGAGTGGTATTTGGGGACACAAATGGTATTTGGGGACACAAATGGTATTTTAAGGACACAAATGTTAGTTTAGGGACACAAATGCTATTTGGGGACACAAATGGTATTTTGGGGACACAAATGGTATTTTAGGGATACTAATGGTATTTTGGGGACACAAATGGTATTTTGGGGATACAAATGGTATTTTGGGGACACAAGTGTTATTTTTGGGACAATAATGTTATTTCGGGACACGTTTTATTTTTGGGGAAACAAATGTTATTTTATGGACAAGAATGGTATTTTGGGGACACAAATGTTATTTTGGGGACACGAATGGTATTTTGGGGACACGAATGGTATTTTGGACACACAAATGTTTATTTGGGGACACAAGTGTTATTTTTTGGACAATAATGTTATTTGGGAACACATGTTTTATTTTTGGCGAAACAAATGTTATTTTGTGGACACGAATGGTATTTTGTGGACACAAATGTTATTTTGCGGACACGAATGGTATTTTGGGGACACGAATGGTATTTTGGGGACACAAATGTTTCTTTGGTGACACAAGTGTTATCTCTGGGACAGTGATGCTATTTGGGGAAACATGTTTTATTTTTGGGGACACAAATGTTATTTTGTGGACACGAATTGTATTTTGGGGACACAAATGTTATTTTGGGGACACAAACGTTATTTGTGGATACAGATGTTATTTGGGGACACAAATGGTATTTTGGGGACACAAGTGTTATTTTTGGGACAATAATGTTATTTGGGGACACATGTTTTATTTTTGGTGACATAAATGGTATTTTGGGGACACAAATGTTATTTTTGGAACACAAATGTTATTTGGGGAAATATGATTTATTTTTGGGGACACGAATGTTATTTGGGGACACAAATTGTATTTTGGGGGCACAAATGTTATTTTGGGGACACAAATGGTATTTGGGGACACAAATGGTATTTGGGGTCTCAAATTGTATTTTGGGGACAAAAATGGTATTTGGGGACACAAATTCTATTTTGGGGACACAAATGTTATTTGGGGACACGAATGTTATTTTTGGGACAAATGTTTTATTTTTGGCGACACAATTAATATTTTGCAGACACGAATGTCACAAAAATGTGAAAATAGTAATAATACAGTATTTGGACATTCAAAACTGCCAGCCGTGCCCGTTGTAAAAGGTGTATTGTATTTTTGAAGTCAAATTTTTTTTCCTTTAAGTATTTTTGGAAAATTCATGCACAAGCCAGTATCAATACTATTTCAATTGTATTTTTTTTCTTTAAGTATTTTTGAAGTAAAGTTTTTTTTTACATTAAGTATTTTTGTAAATTTCACGCACACGCCAGTATGAATAGTATTTAAATTGTATTTTTTTTCTTCAAGTATTTTTGAAGTAATGTTTTTTTTTACATTAAGTATTTTTGTAAAATTCACGCACAAGCCAGTATCAATAGTATTTAAATTGTATTTCTTTCTTTTAAGTATTTTTGAAGTAAAGTTTTTTTTTTACATTAAGTATTTTTGTAAAATTCACGCACAAGCCAGTATCAATAGTATTTAAATTGTATTTCTTTCTTTTAAGTATTTTTGAATTAAAGTTTTTTTTTTACATTAAGTATTTTTGTAAAATTCACGCACAAGCTAGTATCAATAGTATTTAAATTGTATTTTTTTTCTTTAAGTATTTTTGAAGTAAAGTTTTTTTTTCACGTTAAGTATTTTTATTAAATTCATGCACAAGCTAGTATCAATAGTATTTAAATTGTATATTTTTTCTTAAAGTATTTTTGAAGTAAAGTTTTTTTTTTCCTTTAAGTATTTGTTGTAAAATTCATGCACAAGCCAGTATCAATAGTATTTAAATTATATTTTTTTCTTTAAGTATTTTTGAAGTAATGTTTTTTTTTCCTTTAAGTATTTTTGTAAAATTCATGCACAAGCCAGTATCAATAGTATTTAAAAAAAAATTCTTTAAGTATTTTTGAAGTAAAGTTTTTTTTACGTTAAGTATTTTTATAAAATTCATGCTCAAGCCAGTATCAATAGTATTTAAATTGTATTTTTTTTCTTGAAGTATTTTTGAAGTAAAGTTTTTTTTTCACGTTAATTATTTTTGTAAAATTCACGCACAAGCTAGTATCTATAGTATTTAAATTGTATTTTTTCTTTAAGTATTTTTGAAAGAAAGTTTTTTTTACATTAAGTATTTTTGTAAAATTCACACACAAGCTAGTATCAATATTATTTAAATTGTATTTTTATTCTTTAGGTATTTTTGAAGTAAAGTTTTTTTTTACATGAATATTTTTGTAAAATTCATGCACAAGCTAGTATCAATAGTATTTAAATTGTATTTTTTTTCTTTAAGTATTTTTGAAGTAAAGTTTTTTTTTTACGTTAAGTATTTTTGTAAAATTCATGCACAAGCCAGTATCAATAGTATTTAAATTGTATTTTTTTGTTTAAGTATTTTTGAAGTAAAGTTTTTTTTTACATTAAGTATTTTTGTAAAATTCATGCACAAGCTCGTATCAATAGTATTTAAATTATATTTTTTTCTTTAAGTATTTTTGAAGAAAATTTTTTTTTACGTTAAGTATTTTTGTAAAATTCATGCACAAGCCAGTATCAATAGTATTTAAATTGTATTTTTTTGTTTAAGTATTTTTGAAGTAAAGTTTTTTTTACATTAAGTATTTTTGTAAAATTCACGCACAAGCTAGTATCAATAGTATTTAAATTGTATTTTTTTTCTTGAAGTATTTTTGAAGTAAAAAATTTTTTTTTCCTTTAAGTATTTTTGTAAAATTCACGCACAAGCCAGTATCAATAGTATTTAAATTGTATTTTTTTCTTTAAGTATTTTTGAAGTAAATTTTTTTTTACATTAAGTATTTTTGTAAAATTCACGCACAAGCTAGTATCAATAGTATTTAAATTATATTTTTATTCTTTAAGTATTTTTGAAGTAAATTTTTTTTTACATTAAGTATTTTTGTAAAATTCATGCACAAGCTAGTATCAATATTATTTAAATTGTATTTTTATTCTTTAGGTATTTTTGAAGTAAAGTTTTTTTTTACATGAATATTTTTGTAAAATTCATGCACAAGCTAGTATCAATAGTATTTAAATTGTATTTTTTTTCTTTAAGTATTTTTGAAGTAAAGTTTTTTTTTTACGTTAAGTATTTTTGTAAAATTCATGCACAAGCCAGTATCAATAGTATTTAAATTGTATTTTTTTGTTTAAGTATTTTTGAAGTAAAGTTTTTTTTTTACATTAAGTATTTTTGTAAAATTCATGCACAAGCTAGTATCAATAGTATTTAAATTGTATTTTTTTGTTTAAGTATTTTTGAAGTAAAGTTTTTTTTTTACGTTAAGTATTTTTGTAAAATTCATGCACAAGCCAGTATCAATAGTATTTAAATTGTATTTTTTTGTTTAAGTATTTTTGAAGTAAAGTTTTTTTTACATTAAGTATTTTTGTAAAATTCACGCACAAGCTAGTATCAATAGTATTTAAATTGTATTTTTTTTCTTGAAGTATTTTTGAAGTAAAGTTTTTTTTTTTCCTTTAAGTATTTTTGTAAAATTCACGCACAAGCCAGTATCAATAGTATTTAAATTGTATTTTTTTCTTTAAGTATTTTTGAAGTAAATTTTTTTTTACATTAAGTATTTTTGTAAAATTCACGCACAAGCTAGTATCAATAGTATTTAAATTGTATTTTTTCTTTAAGTATTTTTGAAAGAAAGTTTTTTTTACATTAAGTATTTTTGTAAAATTCACGCACAAGCTAGTATTAATAGTATTTAAATTGTATTTTTTTTCTTTAAGTATTTTTGAAGTAAAGTTTTTTTTTTACATTAAGTATTTTTGTAAAATTCACGCACAAGCCAGTATCAATAGTATTTAAATTGTATTTTTTTCTTTAAGTATTTTTGAAGTAAATTTTTTTTTACATTAAGTATTTTTGTAAAATTCACGCACAAGCTAGTATCAATAGTATTTAAATTATATTTTTATTCTTTAAGTATTTTTGAAGTAAATTTTTTTTTACATTAAGTATTTTTGTAAAATTCATGCACAAGCTAGTATCAATATTATTTAAATTGTATTTTTATTCTTTAGGTATTTTTGAAGTAAAGTTTTTTTTTACATGAATATTTTTGTAAAATTCATGCACAAGCTAGTATCAATAGTATTTAAATTGTATTTTTTTTCTTTAAGTATTTTTGAAGTAAAGTTTTTTTTTTACGTTAAGTATTTTTGTAAAATTCATGCACAAGCCAGTATCAATAGTATTTAAATTGTATTTTTTTGTTTAAGTATTTTTGAAGTAAAGTTTTTTTTTACATTAAGTATTTTTGTAAAATTCATGCACAAGCTAGTATCAATAGTATTTAAATTATATTTTTTCTTTAAGTATTTTTGAAAGAAAGTTTTTTTTACATTAAGTATTTTTGTAAAATTCACGCACAAGCTAGTATCAATAGTATTTAAATTGTATTTTTTTTCTTGAAGTATTTTTGAAGTAAAAAATTTTTTTTTCCTTTAAGTATTTTTGTAAAATTCACGCACAAGCCAGTATCAATAGTATTTAAATTGTATTTTTTTCTTTAAGTATTTTTGAAGTAAATTTTTTTTTACATTAAGTATTTTTGTAAAATTCACGCACAAGCTAGTATCAATAGTATTTAAATTATATTTTTATTCTTTAAGTATTTTTGAAGTAAATTTTTTTTTACATTAAGTATTTTTGTAAAATTCATGCACAAGCTAGTATCAATATTATTTAAATTGTATTTTTATTCTTTAGGTATTTTTGAAGTAAAGTTTTTTTTTACATGAATATTTTTGTAAAATTCATGCACAAGCTAGTATCAATAGTATTTAAATTGTATTTTTTTTCTTTAAGTATTTTTGAAGTAAAGTTTTTTTTTTACGTTAAGTATTTTTGTAAAATTCATGCACAAGCCAGTATCAATAGTATTTAAATTGTATTTTTTTGTTTAAGTATTTTTGAAGTAAAGTTTTTTTTTTACATTAAGTATTTTTGTAAAATTCATGCACAAGCTAGTATCAATAGTATTTAAATTGTATTTTTTTGTTTAAGTATTTTTGAAGTAAAGTTTTTTTTTTACGTTAAGTATTTTTGTAAAATTCATGCACAAGCCAGTATCAATAGTATTTAAATTGTATTTTTTTGTTTAAGTATTTTTGAAGTAAAGTTTTTTTTACATTAAGTATTTTTGTAAAATTCACGCACAAGCTAGTATCAATAGTATTTAAATTGTATTTTTTTTCTTGAAGTATTTTTGAAGTAAAGTTTTTTTTTTTCCTTTAAGTATTTTTGTAAAATTCACGCACAAGCCAGTATCAATAGTATTTAAATTGTATTTTTTTCTTTAAGTATTTTTGAAGTAAATTTTTTTTTACATTAAGTATTTTTGTAAAATTCACGCACAAGCTAGTATCAATAGTATTTAAATTGTATTTTTTCTTTAAGTATTTTTGAAAGAAAGTTTTTTTTACATTAAGTATTTTTGTAAAATTCACGCACAAGCTAGTATTAATAGTATTTAAATTGTATTTTTTTTCTTTAAGTATTTTTGAAGTAAAGTTTTTTTTTTACATTAAGTATTTTTGTAAAATTCACGCACAAGCCAGTATCAATAGTATTTAAATTGTATTTTTTTCTTTAAGTATTTTTGAAGTAAATTTTTTTTTACATTAAGTATTTTTGTAAAATTCACGCACAAGCTAGTATCAATAGTATTTAAATTATATTTTTATTCTTTAAGTATTTTTGAAGTAAATTTTTTTTTACATTAAGTATTTTTGTAAAATTCATGCACAAGCTAGTATCAATATTATTTAAATTGTATTTTTATTCTTTAGGTATTTTTGAAGTAAAGTTTTTTTTTACATGAATATTTTTGTAAAATTCATGCACAAGCTAGTATCAATAGTATTTAAATTGTATTTTTTTTCTTTAAGTATTTTTGAAGTAAAGTTTTTTTTTTACGTTAAGTATTTTTGTAAAATTCATGCACAAGCCAGTATCAATAGTATTTAAATTGTATTTTTTTGTTTAAGTATTTTTGAAGTAAAGTTTTTTTTTACATTAAGTATTTTTGTAAAATTCATGCACAAGCTAGTATCAATAGTATTTAAATTATATTTTTTTCTTTAAGTATTTTTGAAGTAAATTTTTTTTTACGTTAAGTATTTTTGTAAAATTCATGCACAATCAATAGTATTTAAATTGTATTTTTTTGTTTAAGTATTTTTGAAGTAAAGTTTTTTTTACATTAAGTATTTTTGTAAAATTCACGCACAAGCTAGTATCAATAGTATTTAAATTGTATTTTTTTTCTTGAAGTATTTTTGAAGTAAAGTTTTTTTTTTCCTTTAAGTATTTTTGTAAAATTCACGCACAAGCCAGTATCAATAGTATTTAAATTGTATTTTTTTCTTTAAGTATTTTTGAAGTAAATTTTTTTTTACATTAAGTATTTTTGTAAAATTCACGCACAAGCTAGTATCAATAGTATTTAAATTGTATTTTTTTGTTTAAGTATTTTTGAAGTAAAGTTTTTTTTACATTAAGTATTTTTGTAAAATTCACGCACAAGCTAGTATCAATAGTATTTAAATTGTATTTTTTTTCTTGAAGTATTTTTGAAGTAAAGTTTTTTTTTTCCTTTAAGTATTTTTGTAAAATTCACGCACAAGCCAGTATCAATAGTATTTAAATTGTATTTTTTTCTTTAAGTATTTTTGAAGTAAATTTTTTTTTACATTAAGTATTTTTGTAAAATTC
Organism: Myxine glutinosa; assembly: GCF_964187855.1. Classification (NCBI taxonomy): domain Eukaryota; kingdom Metazoa; phylum Chordata; class Myxini; order Myxiniformes; family Myxinidae; genus Myxine; species Myxine glutinosa. Next base: position 3,889,740 of record NC_136272.1, on the reverse strand, counting down.
ACGCACAAGCTAGTATCAATAGTATTTAAATTGTATTTTTTCTTTAAGTATTTTTGAAAGAAAGTTTTTTTTACATTAAGTATTTTTGTAAAATTCACGCACAAGCTAGTATCAATAGTATTTAAATTGTATTTTTTTTCTTTAAGTATTTTTGAAGTAAAGTTTTTTTTTTACATTAAGTATTTTTGTAAAATTCACGCACAAGCTAGTATTAATAGTATTTAAATTGTATTTTTTTTCTTTAAGTATTTTTGAAGTAAAGTTTTTTTTTTACATTAAGTATTTTTGTAAAATTCACGCACAAGCTAGTATTAATAGTATTTAAATTGTATTTTTTTTCTTTAAGTATTTTTGAAGTAAAGTTTTTTTTTTACATTAAGTATTTTTGTAAAATTCACGCACAAGCTAGTATTAATAGTAACAATGAAAGATCCACGACAAATTTGAAGTGCCCTCATGCAAAGAGAAGGAGCTTTGGAGGAGGCCATAAGACCCATCATGATTTGATCATGGACTTGATCTTGATTCACAAGGCTGGAGGACGGACAATTCCAGGATCCAGTGGTCTTGCGGATGGTGCAGTCGGATCTAAGACTGCAAGTAGCATTCCAATTTGGAACCAGACGCCATATAGGGAAGCGTGACACCGATGAGTAACTATACAGGAAAATTGCTTCGGTGATTCCAAGACACGTCTCTCCGGTCAAGTGACCCTAATTAAACAACACTCGGAAATGTTTCACAAATACATGGCCTTCTCTTTTGGAAGATGCTGCTCAACTCCGAACTACTAAATTTCCCTCTGTCACTTCGCTCTTCCATGAGCCTACATTATATATACTACAAACGAAAGGCCATCGTATTGGTTTTGAAAATTGCAGTGTTTGCTGTAATGGGTACAAGCTTGAATATTGTTGAATAATTCAAAATGAATAACTTACACAGCAGAAAACTCGAGCAGCCATTCTTTCATCAAACTGGGCCAGGATAATGCGGATGTCAGCATCCTGTGAATATAGGGCAAAATGGAAAATGAAATTGATCATTTGCAAACAGGAAAATAATTTTTGTTCTGCCGATAAAAAAGGAAGAACAAGATCTCTCGGTCCTCTCCCACCCCTCTCCTCTCCCCCGCTCTTAAAAGGGTCAATATGTCAGTGCTTGCTACTGTGTAGGCCTGCCCTCACCCTCCATTGCAAACTAGGACAATAATGATTGAATTCAAAGTTGCTCCGATGAAAGTTGAGCTGATCTTTCTGATATATGCAATGTGACAACACAATTCATGCCTGACGAACAGGTAATATGCCTCCATTAATCAATAAGCATCCCCTGGGGATACCGTCCGATGATGAAAGTGGAAGAGTTGCGCTTGCATTAATATACCTCATTGAAGCTTGGTCATGCGGATGTATTGTCATTCATCTGAGCACCTCTCCAGTCTCCACCTCTACTGCGACGATTCATATAATAACCTCCTTTTCCCAGATCATCATTCCGATACACGATATACACTATAAAGGCCGATTTATTGGTGGACCACAAATTTTCAAAATTGGTAAAGGGTAAATATGGCACTCCAGGTAGAGCGCATACCTCCGCCAGGCTGAACAGTTTACATTTTGTATCCACTGATAGGACGGATCTGGATTCGGACCTGAACCAAAATCGAAGCCACTTGTTCTCGTCACTAAACCAACTCATCTGCCTACTTTTGTCATAATCCGACCATAAGTTTTTGAGGTATCCTGCTATATATCGATTTTGGTCCCATCTCTCAATGGTGAAGATTCACTTGAAAAAACAAATTTATCAGATGCGGATCCAGATTCGAATTTTCACCAAAATCAAAACAATTCGTCCTAGTGACACACTCAACCTGTCCGTCAAGTTTGTATGATTCCGGAAATAACTTTTTGAAATATCTTGCTCACAGACAGACAAACATACAGGGGGGAAACCATAACCAATGTCGACCTTCAGTTGCAGCGGTAATAAAACTATTTTATAACTTGTGTGCGGATCATCAACTGCGTCCTGGGAAGGTTAAACAAAACTGAAAAGTAGCTTTCCACCTTCACTCAAGCTATTTCAGTTCAAGCAAATAAGACTCTACCATAGATAGTATTCAATGCAAGGCAATAGGGGGACTGAAAAATATGGAACAGCAGGTGATGCATCCACAGCCGCCATTTTATTTTTTGTCACGACCCCACTCTCAACTCACGGAACACATTTTACTTTCTCATAGTGAATGCATCATAATTCACACACAAGACAAATATTTCCAGCTCAACTGCAACTCTGGAAGTGGCTTAGTTATTGCAGCAGACAGGTGTTTTATGGATGCGTTGATAGCCCACTCGGTCATAAAATTTGCATTCTGAGACATATCAGACATATCAGGGTCCCCACGACCGGGACTCGGTGAATCGGATAACGTGTTCTTCGTGTTGTCTCGACTGATGATGCATTCGGTGATTGGACCTCAAATTCCTCAAGGCTTGCTTTGCCAAACTCCAGGAAATCCCGTGTCCGAGTCAGCAGCCCGCAAGACAAAATGTGAGGATTTCCAACTCTCAAATACCAAGCTTCGCTCAAGGATTCATATATATAGATGATTCAGCATCTTGTAGTTTCATTTGTAGAGCACAATGTGCTGGACTTGACTGTGAGAAATGACTCCAGTTAGAGATTGGAAAGTTCGGTTTTGATGAAATAAAGACAGGATTAGGCAAAATAGACTGGGAAATGTTATTGATAGTAAGGTAGGAGTTAGAGATTGGAAAGTTCGGTTTAATGAAATAGTGACAGGATTAGGCAAAATAGACTGGGAAATGTTATTGATAGTAAGGTAGGAGTTAGAGATTGGAAAGTTCGGTTTTGATGAAATAATGACAGGATTAGGCAAAATAGACTGGGAAATGTTATTGATAGTAAGGTTGGAGTTAGAGATTGGAAAGTTCGGTTTAATGAAATAATGACAGGATTAGGCAAAATAGACTGGGAAATGTTATTGATAGTAAGGTTGGAGTTAGAGATTGGAAAGTTCGGTTTAATGAAATAAAGACAGGATTAGGCAAAATAGACTGGGAAATGTTATTGATAGTAAGGTAGGAGTTAGAGATTGGAAAGTTAGGTTTTGATGAAATAATGACAGGGTTAGGCAAAATAGTCTGGGAAATGTTATTGATAGTAAGGTAGGAGTTAGAGATTGGAAAGTTAGGTTTTGATGAAATAATGACAGGGTTAGGCAAAATAGTCTGGGAAATGTTATTGATAGTAAGGTAGGAGTTAGAGATTGGAAAGTTCGGTTTTGATGAAATAATGACAGGATTAGGCAAAATAGTCTGGGAAATGTTATTGATAGTAAGGTAGGAGTTAGAGATTGGAAAGTTCGGTTTTAATGAAATAATGACAGGATTAGGCAAAATAGTCTGGGAAATGTTATTGATAGTAAGGTAGGAGTTAGAGATTGGAAAGTTCGGTTTTGATGAAATAAAGACAGGATTAGGCAAAATAGACTGGGAAATGTTATTGATAGTAAGGTAGGAGTTAGAGATTGGAAAGTTCGGTTTTGATGAAATAAAGACAGGATTAGGCAAAATAGACTGGGAAATGTTATTGATAGTAAGGTAGGAGTTAGAGATTGGAAAGTTAGGTTTTAATGAAATAATGACAGGATTAGGCAAAATAGACTGGGAAATGTTATTGATAGTAAGGTAGGAGTTAGAGATTGGAAAGTTCGGTTTTGATGAAATAAAGACAGGATTAGGCAAAATAGTCTGGGAAATGTTATTGATAGTAAGGTAGGAGTTAGAGATTGGAAAGTTAGGTTTTGATGAAATAATGACAGGATTAGGCAAAATAGACTGGGAAATGTTATTGATAGTAAGGTAGGAGTTAGAGATTGGAAAGTTCGGTTTTGATGAAATAATGACAGGAATAGGCAAAATAGACTGGGAAATGTTATTGATAGTAAGGTAGGAGTTAGAGATTGGAAAGTTCGGTTTTGATGAAATAATGACAGGATTAGGCAAAATAGACTGGGAAATGTTATTGATAGTAAGGTAGGAGTTAGAGATTGGAAAGTTCGGTTTTGATGAAATAATGACAGGATTAGGCAAAATAGACTGGGAAATGTTATTGATAGTAAGGTAGGAGTTAGAGATTGGAAAGTTCGGTTTAATGAAATAATGACAGGATTAGGCAAAATAGACTGGGAAATGTTATTGATAGTAAGGTAGGAGTTAGAGATTGGAAAGTTCGGTTTTGATGAAATAATGACAGGATTAGGCAAAATAGACTGGGAAATGTTATTGATAGTAAGGTAGGAGTTAGAGATTGGAAAGTTCGGTTTTGATGAAATAATGACAGGAATAGGCAAAATAGACTGGGAAATGTTATTGATAGTAAGGTAGGAGTTAGAGATTGGAAAGTTCAGTTTTGATGAAATAATGACAGGGTTAGGCAAAATAGACTGGGAAATGTTATTGATAGTAAGGTAGGAGTTAGAGATTGGAAAGTTAGGTTTTGATGAAATAATGACAGGATTAGGCAAAATAGACTGGGAAATGTTATTGACAGTAAGGTAGGAGTTAGAGATTGGAAAGTTCGGTTTTGATGAAATAATGACAGGGTTAGGCAAAATAGACTGGGAAATGTTATTGACAGTAAGGTAGGAGTTAGAGATTGGAAAGTTCGGTTTTGATGAAATAATGACAGGATTAGGCAAAATAGTCTGGGAAATGTTATTGATAGTAAGGTAGGAGTTAGAGATTGGAAAGTTCGGTTTTGATGAAATAATGACAGGGTTAGGCAAAATAGACTGGGAAATGTTATTGATAGTAAGGTAGGAGTTAGAGATTGGAAAGTTCGGTTTTGATGAAATAATGACAGGGTTAGGCAAAATAGACTGGGAAATGTTATTGATAGTAAGGTAGGAGTTAGAGATTGGAAAGTTAGGTTTTGATGAAATAATGACAGGATTAGGCAAAATAGACTGGGAAATGTTATTGACAGTAAGGTAGGAGTTAGAGATTGGAAAGTTCGGTTTTGATGAAATAATGACAGGAATAGGCAAAATAGACTGGGAAATGTTATTGATAGTAAGGTAGGAGTTAGAGATTGGAAAGTTCAGTTTTGATGAAATAATGACAGGGTTAGGCAAAATAGACTGGGAAATGTTATTGATAGTAAGGTAGGAGTTAGAGATTGGAAAGTTAGGTTTTGATGAAATAATGACAGGATTAGGCAAAATAGACTGGGAAATGTTATTGACAGTAAGGTAGGAGTTAGAGATTGGAAAGTTCGGTTTTGATGAAATAAGACAGGATTAGGCAAAATAGACTGGGAAATGTTATTGACAGTAAGGTAGGAGTTAGAGATTGGAAAGTTCGGTTTTGATGAAATAATGACAGGGTTAGGCAAAATAGACTGGGAAATGTTATTGATAGTAAGGTAGGAGTTAGAGATTGGAAAGTTAGGTTTTGATGAAATAAAGACAGGATTAGGCAAAATAGACTGGGAAATGTTATTGACAGTAAGGTAGGAGGTAGAGATTGGAAAGTTCGGTTTTGATGAAATAATGACAGGGTTAGGCAAAATAGACTGGGAAATGTTATTGATAGTAAGGTAGGAGTTAGAGATTGGAAAGTTCGGTTTTGATGAAATAAGACAGGATTAGGCAAAATAGACTGGGAAATGTTATTGATAGTAAGGTAGGAGTTAGAGATTGGAAAGTTAGGTTTTGATGAAATAAAGACAGGATTAGGCAAAATAGACTGGGAAATGTTATTGATAGTAAGGTAGGAGTTAGAGATTGGAAAGTTAGGTTTTGATGAAATAAAGACAGGATTAGGCAAAATAGACTGGGAAATGTTATTGACAGTAAGGTAGGAGTTAGAGATTGGAAAGTTCGGTTTTGATGAAATAATGACAGGGTTAGGCAAAATAGACTGGGAAATGTTATTGATAGTAAGGTAGGAGTTAGAGATTGGAAAGTTAGGTTTTGATGAAATAAAGACAGCATTAGGCAAAATAGACTGGGAAATGTTATTGATAGTAAGGTAGGAGTTAGAGATTGGAAAGTTCGGTTTTGATGAAATAATGACAGGGTTAGGCAAAATAGACTGGGAAATGTTATTGATAGTAAGGTAGGAGTTAGAGATTGGAAAGTTAGGTTTTGATGAAATAAAGACAGGATTAGGCAAAATAGACTGGGAAATGTTATTGATAGTAAGGTTGGAGTTAGAGATTGGAAAGTTAGGTTTTGATGAAATAAAGACAGGATTAGGCAAAATAGACTGGGAAATGTTATTGATAGTAAGGTTGGAGTTAGAGATTGGAAAGTTCGGTTTAATGAAATAATGACAGGATTAGGCAAAATAGACTGGGAAATGTTATTGATAGTAAGGTAGGAGTTAGAGATTGGAAAGTTAGGTTTTGATGAAATAAAGACAGGATTAGGCAAAATAGACTGGGAAATGTTATTGATAGTAAGGTTGGAGTTAGAGATTGGAAAGTTAGGTTTTGATGAAATAAAGACAGGATTAGGCAAAATAGACTGGGAAATGTTATTGATAGTAAGGTAGGAGTTAGAGATTGGAAAGTTAGGTTTTGATGAAATAAAGACAGGATTAGGCAAAATAGACTGGGAAATGTTATTGATAGTAAGGTAGGAGTTAGAGATTGGAAAGTTCGGTTTTGATGAAATAATGACAGGATTAGGCAAAATAGACTGGGAAATGTTATTGATAGTAAGGTAGGAGTTAGAGATTGGAAAGTTCGGTTTTGATGAAATAATGACAGGGTTAGGCAAAATAGACTGGGAAATGTTATTGATAGTAAGGTAGGAGTTAGAGATTGGAAAGTTCGGTTTTGATGAAATAATGACAGGGTTAGGCACAATAGACTGGGAAATGTTATTGATAGTAAGGTAGGAGTTAGAGATTGGAAAGTTCGGTTTTGATGAAATAATGACAGGATTAGGCAAAATAGACTGGGAAATGTTATTGATAGTAAGGTAGGAGTTAGAGATTGGAAAGTTCGGTTTTGATGAAATAATGACAGGGTTAGGCAAAATAGACTGGGAAATGTTATTGATAGTAAGGTAGGAGTTAGAGATTGGAAAGTTAGGTTTTGATGAAATAAGACAGGATTAGGCAAAATAGACTGGGAAATGTTATTGATAGTAAGGTAGGAGTTAGAGATTGGAAAGTTAGGTTTTGATGAAATAAGACAGAATTAGGCAAAATAGACTGGGAAATGTTATTGATAGTAAGGTAGGAGTTAGAGATTGGAAAGTTCGGTTTTGATGAAATAATGACAGGGTTAGGCAAAATAGACTGGGAAATGTTATTGATAGTAAGGTAGGAGTTAGAGATTGGAAAGTTAGGTTTTGATGAAATAAAGACAGGATTAGGCAAAATAGACTGGGAAATGTTATTGATAGTAAGGTAGGAGTTAGAGATTGGAAAGTTAGGTTTTGATGAAATAAAGACAGGATTAGGCAAAATAGACTGGGAAATGTTATTGATAGTAAGGTAGGAGTTAGAGATTGGAAAGTTCGGTTTAATGAAATAATGACAGGATTAGGCAAAATAGACTGGGAAATGTTATTGACAGTAAGGTAGGAGTTAGAGATTGGAAAGTTCGGTTTTGATGAAATAAGACAGGATTAGGCAAAATAGACTGGGAAATGTTATTGATAGTAAGGTAGGAGTTAGAGATTGGAAAGTTCGGTTTAATGAAATAATGACAGGATTAGGCAAAATAGACTGGGAAATGTTATTGATAGTAAGGTAGGAGTTAGAGATTGGAAAGTTCGGTTTTGATGAAATAAGACAGGATTAGGCAAAATAGACTGGGAAATGTTATTGATAGTAAGGTAGGAGTTAGAGATTGGAAAGTTCGGTTTTGATGAAATAAGACAGGATTAGGCAAAATAGACTGGGAAATGTTATTGATAGTAAGGTAGGAGTTAGAGATTGGAAAGTTCGGTTTTGATGAAATAAGACAGGATTAGGCAAAATAGACTGGGAAATGTTATTGATAGTGAGGTAGGAGTTAGAGATTGGAAAGTTCGGTTTTGATGAAATAATGACAGGGTTAGGCAAAATAGACTGGGAAATGTTATTGATAGTAAGGTAGGAGTTAGAGATTGGAAAGTTCGGTTTTGATGAAATAAGACAGGATTAGGCAAAATAGACTGGGAAATGTTATTGATAGTAAGGTAGGAGTTAGAGATTGGAAAGTTCGGTTTTGATGAAATAAAGACAGGATTAGGCAAAATAGTCTGGGAAATGTTATTGATAGTAAGGTAGGAGTTAGAGATTGGAAAGTTCGGTTTAATGAAATAATGACAGGATTAGGCAAAATAGACTGGGAAATGTTATTGATAGTAAGGTAGGAGTTAGAGATTGGAAAGTTCGGTTTTGATGAAATAATGACAGGATTAGGCAAAATAGACTGGGAAATGTTATTGATAGTAAGGTAGGAGTTAGAGATTGGAAAGTTAGGTTTTGATGAAATAAAGACAGGATTAGGCAAAATAGACTGGGAAATGTTATTGACAGTAAGGTAGGAGTTAGAGATTGGAAAGTTAGGTTTTGATGAAATAAAGACAGGATTAGGCAAAATAGACTGGGAAATGTTATTGACAGTAAGGTAGGAGTTAGAGATTGGAAAGTTCGGTTTTGATGAAATAATGACAGGGTTAGGCAAAATAGACTGGGAAATGTTATTGATAGTAAGGTAGGAGTTAGAGATTGGAAAGTTCGGTTTTGATGAAATAAGACAGGATTAGGCAAAATAGACTGGGAAATGTTATTGATAGTAAGGTAGGAGTTAGAGATTGGAAAGTTAGGTTTTGATGAAATAAAGACAGGATTAGGCAAAATAGACTGGGAAATGTTATTGATAGTAAGGTAGGAGTTAGAGATTGGAAAGTTCGGTTTAATGAAATAATGACAGGATTAGGCAAAATAGACTGGGAAATGTTATTGACAGTAAGGTAGGAGTTAGAGATTGGAAAGTTCAGTTTTGATGAAATAATGACAGGATTAGGCAAAATAGACTGGGAAATGTTATTGATAGTAAGGTAGGAGTTAGAGATTGGAAAGTTCGGTTTTGATGAAATAAAGACAGGATTAGGCAAAATAGACTGGGAAATGTTATTGATAGTAAGGTAGGAGTTAGAGATTGGAAAGTTCGGTTTTGATGAAATAAAGACAGGATTAGGCAAAATAGACTGGGAAATGTTATTGATAGTGAGGTAGGAGTTAGAGATTGGAAAGTTCGGTTTAATGAAATAAAGACAGGGTTAGGCAAAATAGACTGGGAAATGTTATTGATAGTAAGGTAGGAGTTAGAGATTGGAAAGTTCGGTTTTGATGAAATAAGACAGGATTAGGCAAAATAGACTGGGAAATGTTATTGATAGTAAGGTAGGAGTTAGAGATTGGAAAGTTCGGTTTTGATGAAATAATGACAGGGTTAGGCAAAATAGACTGGGAAATGTTATTGATAGTAAGGTAGGAGTTAGAGATTGGAAAGTTCGGTTTTGATGAAATAAGACAGGATTAGGCAAAATAGACTGGGAAATGTTATTGATAGTAAGGTAGGAGTTAGAGATTGGAAAGTTCGGTTTTGATGAAATAATGACAGGATTAGGCAAAATAGACTGGGAAATGTTATTGATAGTAAGGTAGGAGTTAGAGATTGGAAAGTTCGGTTTTGATGAAATGACAGGATTAGGCAAAATAGACTGGGAAATGTTATTGATAGTAAGGTAGGAGTTAGAGATTGGAAAGTTCGGTTTTGATGAAATAATGACAGGGTTAGGCAAAATAGACTGGGAAATGTTATTGATAGTAAGGTAGGAGTTAGAGATTGGAAAGTTCGGTTTAATGAAATAAAGACAGGATTAGGCAAAATAGACTGGGAAATGTTATTGATAGTGAGGTAGGAGTTAGAGATTGGAAAGTTCGGTTTTGATGAAATAAAGACAGGATTAGGCAAAATAGACTGGGAAATGTTATTGATAGTAAGGTAGGAGTTAGAGATTGGAAAGTTAGGTTTTGATGAAATAATGACAGGGTTAGGCAAAATAGACTGGGAAATGTTATTGATAGTAAGGTAGGAGTTAGAGATTGGAAAGTTCGGTTTTGATGAAATAATGACAGGGTTAGGCAAAATAGACTGGGAAATGTTATTGATAGTAAGGTAGGAGTTAGAGATTGGAAAGTTCGGTTTAATGAAATAAAGACAGGATTAGGCAAAATAGACTGGGAAATGTTATTGATAGTAAGGTAGGAGTTAGAGATTGGAAAGTTAGGTTTAATGAAATAGTGACAGGGTTAGGCAAAATAGACTGGGAAATGTTATTGATAGTAAGGTAGGAGTTAGAGATTGGAAAGTTAGGTTTAATGAAATAGTGACAGGGTTAGGCAAAATAGACTGGGAAATGTTATTGATAGTAAGGTAGGAGTTAGAGATTGGAAAGTTCGGTTTAATGAAATAAAGACAGGATTAGGCAAAATAGACTGGGAAATGTTATTGATAGTAAGGTAGGAGTTAGAGATTGGAAAGTTCGGTTTTGATGAAATAGTGACAGGGTTAGGCAAAATAGACTGGGAAATGTTATTGATAGTAAGGTAGGAGTTAGAGATTGGAAAGTTAGGTTTAATGAAATAGTGACAGGGTTAGGCAAAATAGACTGGGAAATGTTATTGATAGTAATGTAGGAGTTAGAGATTGGAAAGTTCGGTTTTGATGAAATAATGACAGGGTTAGGCAAAATAGACTGGGAAATGTTATTGATAGTAAGGTAGGAGTTAGAGATTGGAAAGTTCGGTTTAATGAAATAAAGACAGGATTAGGCAAAATAGACTGGGAAATGTTATTGACAGTAAGGTAGGAGTTAGAGATTGGAAAGTTAGGTTTTGATGAAATAAAGACAGGATTAGGCAAAATAGACTGGGAAATGTTATTGATAGTAAGGTAGGAGTTAGAGATTGGAAAGTTCGGTTTTAATGAAATAATGACAGGGTTAGGCAAAATAGACTGGGAAATGTTATTGATAGTAAGGTAGGAGTTAGAGATTGGAAAGTTCGGTTTAATGAAATAAAGACAGGATTAGGCAAAATAGACTGGGAAATGTTATTGACAGTAAGGTAGGAGTTAGAGATTGGAAAGTTAGGTTTTGATGAAATAAAGACAGGATTAGGCAAAATAGACTGGGAAATGTTATTGATAGTAAGGTAGGAGTTAGAGATTGGAAAGTTCGGTTTAATGAAATAGTGACAGGGTTAGGCAAAATAGACTGGGAAATGTTATTGATAGTAAGGTAGGAGTTAGAGATTGGAAAGTTCGGTTTTAATGAAATAATGACAGGGTTAGGCAAAATAGACTGGGAAATGTTATTGATAGTAAGGTAGGAGTTAGAGATTGGAAAGTTCGGTTTAATGAAATAATGACAGGGTTAGGCAAAATAGACTGGGAAATGTTATTGATAGTAAGGTAGGAGTTAGAGATTGGAAAGTTCGGTTTAATGAAATAATGACAGGATTAGGCAAAATAGACTGGGAAATGTTATTGATAGTAAGGTAGGAGTTAGAGATTGGAAAGTTCGGTTTTGATGAAATAAAGACAGGATTAGGCAAAATAGACTGGGAAATGTTATTGATAGTAAGGTAGGAGTTAGAGATTGGAAAGTTCGGTTTAATGAAATAATGACAGGGTTAGGCAAAATAGACTGGGAAATGTTATTGATAGTAAGGTCGGAGTTAGAGATTGGAAAGTTCGGTTTTGATGAAATAATGACAGGATTAGGCAAAATAGACTGGGAAATGTTATTGATAGTAAGGTAGGAGTTAGAGATTGGAAAGTTCGGTTTTGATGAAATAATGACAGGATTAGGCAAAATAGACTGGGAAATGTTATTGATAGTAAGGTAGGGGTTAGAGATTGGAAAGTTAGGTTTTGATGAAATAATGACAGGGTTAGGCAAAATAGACTGGGAAATGTTATTGATAGTAAGGTAGGAGTTAGAGATTGGAAAGTTCGGTTTTGATGAAATAAAGACAGGATTAGGCAAAATAGACTGGGAAATGTTATTGATAGTAAGGTAGGAGTTAGAGATTGGAAAGTTCGGTTTAATGAAATAATGACAGGGTTAGGCAAAATAGACTGGGAAATGTTATTGATAGTAAGGTAGGAGTTAGAGATTGGAAAGTTCGGTTTTGATGAAATAATGACAGGGTTAGGCAAAATAGACTGGGAAATGTTATTGATAGTAAGGTAGGAGTTAGAGATTGGAAAGTTCGGTTTTGATGAAATAATGACAGGGTTAGGCAAAATAGACTGGGAAATGTTATTGATAGTAAGGTAGGAGTTAGAGATTGGAAAGTTCGGTTTTGATGAAATAAGACAGGATTAGGCAAAATAGACTGGGAAATGTTATTGATAGTAAGGTAGGAGTTAGAGATTGGAAAGTTCGGTTTTGATGAAATAATGACAGGGTTAGGCAAAATAGACTGGGAAATGTTATTGATAGTAAGGTAGGAGTTAGAGATTGGAAAGTTCGGTTTTGATGAAATAAGACAGGATTAGGCAAAATAGACTGGGAAATGTTATTGATAGTAAGGTAGGAGTTAGAGATTGGAAAGTTCGGTTTTGATGAAATAATGACAGGATTAGGCAAAATAGACTGGGAAATGTTATTGATAGTAAGGTAGGAGTTAGAGATTGGAAAGTTCGGTTTTGATGAAATGACAGGATTAGGCAAAATAGACTGGGAAATGTTATTGATAGTAAGGTAGGAGTTAGAGATTGGAAAGTTCGGTTTTGATGAAATAATGACAGGGTTAGGCAAAATAGACTGGGAAATGTTATTGATAGTAAGGTAGGAGTTAGAGATTGGAAAGTTCGGTTTAATGAAATAAAGACAGGATTAGGCAAAATAGACTGGGAAATGTTATTGATAGTGAGGTAGGAGTTAGAGATTGGAAAGTTCGGTTTTGATGAAATAAAGACAGGATTAGGCAAAATAGACTGGGAAATGTTATTGATAGTAAGGTAGGAGTTAGAGATTGGAAAGTTAGGTTTTGATGAAATAATGACAGGGTTAGGCAAAATAGACTGGGAAATGTTATTGATAGTAAGGTAGGAGTTAGAGATTGGAAAGTTCGGTTTAATGAAATAAAGACAGGATTAGGCAAAATAGACTGGGAAATGTTATTGATAGTAAGGTAGGAGTTAGAGATTGGAAAGTTAGGTTTAATGAAATAGTGACAGGGTTAGGCAAAATAGACTGGGAAATGTTATTGATAGTAAGGTAGGAGTTAGAGATTGGAAAGTTAGGTTTAATGAAATAGTGACAGGGTTAGGCAAAATAGACTGGGAAATGTTATTGATAGTAAGGTAGGAGTTAGAGATTGGAAAGTTCGGTTTAATGAAATAAAGACAGGATTAGGCAAAATAGACTGGGAAATGTTATTGATAGTAAGGTAGGAGTTAGAGATTGGAAAGTTCGGTTTTGATGAAATAGTGACAGGGTTAGGCAAAATAGACTGGGAAATGTTATTGATAGTAAGGTAGGAGTTAGAGATTGGAAAGTTAGGTTTAATGAAATAGTGACAGGGTTAGGCAAAATAGACTGGGAAATGTTATTGATAGTAATGTAGGAGTTAGAGATTGGAAAGTTCGGTTTTGATGAAATAATGACAGGGTTAGGCAAAATAGACTGGGAAATGTTATTGATAGTAAGGTAGGAGTTAGAGATTGGAAAGTTCGGTTTAATGAAATAAAGACAGGATTAGGCAAAATAGACTGGGAAATGTTATTGACAGTAAGGTAGGAGTTAGAGATTGGAAAGTTAGGTTTTGATGAAATAAAGACAGGATTAGGCAAAATAGACTGGGAAATGTTATTGATAGTAAGGTAGGAGTTAGAGATTGGAAAGTTCGGTTTTAATGAAATAATGACAGGGTTAGGCAAAATAGACTGGGAAATGTTATTGATAGTAAGGTAGGAGTTAGAGATTGGAAAGTTCGGTTTAATGAAATAAAGACAGGATTAGGCAAAATAGACTGGGAAATGTTATTGACAGTAAGGTAGGAGTTAGAGATTGGAAAGTTAGGTTTTGATGAAATAAAGACAGGATTAGGCAAAATAGACTGGGAAATGTTATTGATAGTAAGGTAGGAGTTAGAGATTGGAAAGTTCGGTTTAATGAAATAGTGACAGGGTTAGGCAAAATAGACTGGGAAATGTTATTGATAGTAAGGTAGGAGTTAGAGATTGGAAAGTTCGGTTTTAATGAAATAATGACAGGGTTAGGCAAAATAGACTGGGAAATGTTATTGATAGTAAGGTAGGAGTTAGAGATTGGAAAGTTCGGTTTAATGAAATAATGACAGGGTTAGGCAAAATAGACTGGGAAATGTTATTGATAGTAAGGTAGGAGTTAGAGATTGGAAAGTTCGGTTTAATGAAATAATGACAGGATTAGGCAAAATAGACTGGGAAATGTTATTGATAGTAAGGTAGGAGTTAGAGATTGGAAAGTTCGGTTTTGATGAAATAAAGACAGGATTAGGCAAAATAGACTGGGAAATGTTATTGATAGTAAGGTAGGAGTTAGAGATTGGAAAGTTCGGTTTAATGAAATAATGACAGGGTTAGGCAAAATAGACTGGGAAATGTTATTGATAGTAAGGTCGGAGTTAGAGATTGGAAAGTTCGGTTTTGATGAAATAATGACAGGATTAGGCAAAATAGACTGGGAAATGTTATTGATAGTAAGGTAGGAGTTAGAGATTGGAAAGTTCGGTTTTGATGAAATAATGACAGGATTAGGCAAAATAGACTGGGAAATGTTATTGATAGTAAGGTAGGAGTTAGAGATTGGAAAGTTAGGTTTTGATGAAATAATGACAGGGTTAGGCAAAATAGACTGGGAAATGTTATTGATAGTAAGGTAGGAGTTAGAGATTGGAAAGTTCGGTTTTGATGAAATAAAGACAGGATTAGGCAAAATAGACTGGGAAATGTTATTGATAGTAAGGTAGGAGTTAGAGATTGGAAAGTTCGGTTTAATGAAATAATGACAGGGTTAGGCAAAATAGACTGGGAAATGTTATTGATAGTAAGGTAGGAGTTAGAGATTGGAAAGTTCGGTTTTGATGAAATAATGACAGGGTTAGGCAAAATAGACTGGGAAATGTTATTGATAGTAAGGTAGGAGTTAGAGATTGGAAAGTTCGGTTTAATGAAATAGTGACAGGATTAGGCAAAATAGACTGGGAAATGTTATTGACAGTAAGGTAGGAGTTAGAGATTGGAAAGTTCGGTTTTGATGAAATAATGACAGGGTTAGGCAAAATAGACTGGGAAATGTTATTGATAGTAAGGTAGGAGTTAGAGATTGGAAAGTTCGGTTTTGATGAAATAAAGACAGGATTAGGCAAAATAGACTGGGAAATGTTATTGATAGTAAGGTAGGAGTTAGAGATTGGAAAGTTCGGTTTAATGAAATAATGACAGGGTTAGGCAAAATAGACTGGGAAATGTTATTGATAGTAAGGTAGGAGTTAGAGATTGGAAAGTTCGGTTTTGATGAAATAATGACAGGGTTAGGCAAAATAGACTGGGAAATGTTATTGATAGTAAGGTAGGAGTTAGAGATTGGAAAGTTCGGTTTTGATGAAATAAGACAGGATTAGGCAAAATAGACTGGGAAATGTTATTGATAGTAAGGTAGGAGTTAGAGATTGGAAAGTTCGGTTTTGATGAAATAATGACAGGGTTAGGCAAAATAGACTGGGAAATGTTATTGATAGTAAGGTAGGAGTTAGAGATTGGAAAGTTCGGTTTTGATGAAATAAGACAGGATTAGGCAAAATAGACTGGGAAATGTTATTGATAGTAAGGTAGGAGTTAGAGATTGGAAAGTTCGGTTTTGATGAAATAATGACAGGATTAGGCAAAATAGACTGGGAAATGTTATTGATAGTAAGGTAGGAGTTAGAGATTGGAAAGTTCGGTTTTGATGAAATGACAGGATTAGGCAAAATAGACTGGGAAATGTTATTGATAGTAAGGTAGGAGTTAGAGATTGGAAAGTTCGGTTTTGATGAAATAATGACAGGGTTAGGCAAAATAGACTGGGAAATGTTATTGATAGTAAGGTAGGAGTTAGAGATTGGAAAGTTCGGTTTAATGAAATAAAGACAGGATTAGGCAAAATAGACTGGGAAATGTTATTGATAGTGAGGTAGGAGTTAGAGATTGGAAAGTTCGGTTTTGATGAAATAAAGACAGGATTAGGCAAAATAGACTGGGAAATGTTATTGATAGTAAGGTAGGAGTTAGAGATTGGAAAGTTAGGTTTTGATGAAATAATGACAGGGTTAGGCAAAATAGACTGGGAAATGTTATTGATAGTAAGGTAGGAGTTAGAGATTGGAAAGTTCGGTTTAATGAAATAAAGACAGGATTAGGCAAAATAGACTGGGAAATGTTATTGATAGTAAGGTAGGAGTTAGAGATTGGAAAGTTAGGTTTAATGAAATAGTGACAGGGTTAGGCAAAATAGACTGGGAAATGTTATTGATAGTAAGGTAGGAGTTAGAGATTGGAAAGTTAGGTTTAATGAAATAGTGACAGGGTTAGGCAAAATAGACTGGGAAATGTTATTGATAGTAAGGTAGGAGTTAGAGATTGGAAAGTTCGGTTTAATGAAATAAAGACAGGATTAGGCAAAATAGACTGGGAAATGTTATTGATAGTAAGGTAGGAGTTAGAGATTGGAAAGTTCGGTTTTGATGAAATAGTGACAGGGTTAGGCAAAATAGACTGGGAAATGTTATTGATAGTAAGGTAGGAGTTAGAGATTGGAAAGTTAGGTTTAATGAAATAGTGACAGGGTTAGGCAAAATAGACTGGGAAATGTTATTGATAGTAATGTAGGAGTTAGAGATTGGAAAGTTCGGTTTTGATGAAATAATGACAGGGTTAGGCAAAATAGACTGGGAAATGTTATTGATAGTAAGGTAGGAGTTAGAGATTGGAAAGTTCGGTTTAATGAAATAAAGACAGGATTAGGCAAAATAGACTGGGAAATGTTATTGACAGTAAGGTAGGAGTTAGAGATTGGAAAGTTAGGTTTTGATGAAATAAAGACAGGATTAGGCAAAATAGACTGGGAAATGTTATTGATAGTAAGGTAGGAGTTAGAGATTGGAAAGTTCGGTTTTAATGAAATAATGACAGGGTTAGGCAAAATAGACTGGGAAATGTTATTGATAGTAAGGTAGGAGTTAGAGATTGGAAAGTTCGGTTTAATGAAATAAAGACAGGATTAGGCAAAATAGACTGGGAAATGTTATTGACAGTAAGGTAGGAGTTAGAGATTGGAAAGTTAGGTTTTGATGAAATAAAGACAGGATTAGGCAAAATAGACTGGGAAATGTTATTGATAGTAAGGTAGGAGTTAGAGATTGGAAAGTTCGGTTTAATGAAATAGTGACAGGGTTAGGCAAAATAGACTGGGAAATGTTATTGATAGTAAGGTAGGAGTTAGAGATTGGAAAGTTCGGTTTTAATGAAATAATGACAGGGTTAGGCAAAATAGACTGGGAAATGTTATTGATAGTAAGGTAGGAGTTAGAGATTGGAAAGTTCGGTTTAATGAAATAATGACAGGGTTAGGCAAAATAGACTGGGAAATGTTATTGATAGTAAGGTAGGAGTTAGAGATTGGAAAGTTCGGTTTAATGAAATAATGACAGGATTAGGCAAAATAGACTGGGAAATGTTATTGATAGTAAGGTAGGAGTTAGAGATTGGAAAGTTCGGTTTTGATGAAATAAAGACAGGATTAGGCAAAATAGACTGGGAAATGTTATTGATAGTAAGGTAGGAGTTAGAGATTGGAAAGTTCGGTTTAATGAAATAATGACAGGGTTAGGCAAAATAGACTGGGAAATGTTATTGATAGTAAGGTCGGAGTTAGAGATTGGAAAGTTCGGTTTTGATGAAATAATGACAGGATTAGGCAAAATAGACTGGGAAATGTTATTGATAGTAAGGTAGGAGTTAGAGATTGGAAAGTTCGGTTTTGATGAAATAATGACAGGATTAGGCAAAATAGACTGGGAAATGTTATTGATAGTAAGGTAGGAGTTAGAGATTGGAAAGTTAGGTTTTGATGAAATAATGACAGGGTTAGGCAAAATAGACTGGGAAATGTTATTGATAGTAAGGTAGGAGTTAGAGATTGGAAAGTTCGGTTTTGATGAAATAAAGACAGGATTAGGCAAAATAGACTGGGAAATGTTATTGATAGTAAGGTAGGAGTTAGAGATTGGAAAGTTCGGTTTAATGAAATAATGACAGGGTTAGGCAAAATAGACTGGGAAATGTTATTGATAGTAAGGTAGGAGTTAGAGATTGGAAAGTTCGGTTTTGATGAAATAATGACAGGGTTAGGCAAAATAGACTGGGAAATGTTATTGATAGTAAGGTAGGAGTTAGAGATTGGAAAGTTCGGTTTAATGAAATAGTGACAGGATTAGGCAAAATAGACTGGGAAATGTTATTGACAGTAAGGTAGGAGTTAGAGATTGGAAAGTTCGGTTTTGATGAAATAATGACAGGGTTAGGCAAAATAGACTGGGAAATGTTATTGATAGTAAGGTAGGAGTTAGAGATTGGAAAGTTCGGTTTTGATGAAATAAAGACAGGATTAGGCAAAATAGACTGGGAAATGTTATTGATAGTAAGGTAGGAGTTAGAGATTGGAAAGTTCGGTTTAATGAAATAATGACAGGGTTAGGCAAAATAGACTGGGAAATGTTATTGATAGTAAGGTAGGAGTTAGAGATTGGAAAGTTCGGTTTAATGAAATAGTGACAGGATTAGGCAAAATAGACTGGGAAATGTTATTGATAGTAAGGTAGGAGTTAGAGATTGGAAAGTTAGGTTTTGATGAAATAATGACAGGATTAGGCAAAATAGACTGGGAAATGTTATTGATAGTAAGGTAGGAGTTAGAGATTGGAAAGTTCGGTTAAATGAAATAGTGACAGGATTAGGCAAAATAGACTGGGAAATGTTATTGATAGTAAGGTAGGAGTTAGAGATCGGAAAGTTCGCTTTAATGAAATAAAGACAGGATTAGGCAAAATAGACTGGGAAATGTTATTGATAGTAAGGTAGGAGTTAGAGATTGGAAAGTTCGCTTTAATGAAATAAAGACAGGATTAGGCAAAATAGACTGGGAAATGTTATTGATAGTAAGGTAGGAGTTAGAGATTGGAAAGTTCGGTTTAATGAAATAAAGACAGGGTTAGGCAAAATAGACTGGGAAATGTTATTGATAGTAAGGTAGGAGTTAGAGATTGGAAAGTTCGGTTTAATGAAATAGTGACAGGGTTAGGCAAAATAGACTGGGAAATGTTATTGATAGTAAGGTAGGAGTTAGAGATTGGAAAGTTCGGTTTTGATGAAATAATGACAGGATTAGGCAAAATAGACTGGGAAATGTTATTGATAGTAAGGTAGGAGTTAGAGATTGGAAAGTTCGGTTTAATGAAATAATGACAGGGTTAGGCAAAATAGACTGGGAAATGTTATTGATAGTAAGGTAGGAGTTAGAGATTGGAAAGTTCGGTTTTGATGAAATAATGACAGGATTAGGCAAAATAGACTGGGAAATGTTATTGATAGTAAGGTAGGAGTTAGAGATTGGAAAGTTAGGTTTAATGAAATAATGACAGGATTAGGCAAAATAGACTGGGAAATGTTATTGATAGTAAGGTAGGAGTTAGAGATTGGAAAGTTCGGTTTTGATGAAATAATGACAGGATTAGGCAAAATAGACTGGGAAATGTTATTGATAGTAAGGTAGGAGTTAGAGATTGGAAAGTTCGGTTTTGATGAAATAATGACAGGATTAGGCAAAATAGACTGGGAAATGTTATTGATAGTAAGGTAGGAGTTAGAGATTGGAAAGTTCGCTTTAATGAAATAAAGACAGGATTAGGCAAAATAGACTGGGAAATGTTATTGATAGTAAGGTAGGAGTTAGAGATTGGAAAGTTCGCTTTAATGAAATAAAGACAGGATTAGGCAAAATAGACTGGGAAATGTTATTGATAGTAAGGTAGGAGTTAGAGATTGGAAAGTTCGGTTTAATGAAATAAAGACAGGGTTAGGCAAAATAGACTGGGAAATGTTATTGATAGTAAGGTAGGAGTTAGAGATTGGAAAGTTCGGTTTTGATGAAATAATGACAGGGTTAGGCAAAATAGACTGGGAAATGTTATTGATAGTAAGGTAGGAGTTAGAGATTGGAAAGTTCGGTTTTGATGAAATAATGACAGGATTAGGCAAAATAGTCTGGGAAATGTTATTGATAGTAAGGTAGGAGTTAGAGATTGGAAAGTTCGGTTTTGATGAAATAATGACAGGATTAGGCAAAATAGACTGGGAAATGTTATTGATAGTAAGGTAGGAGTTAGAGATTGGAAAGTTCGGTTTTGATGAAATAATGACAGGGTTAGGCAAAATAGACTGGGAAATGTTATTGATAGTAAGGTAGGAGTTAGAGATTGGAAAGTTCGGTTTTGATGAAATAATGACAGGATTAGGCAAAATAGACTGGGAAATGTTATTGATAGTAAGGTAGGAGTTAGAGATTGGAAAGTTCGGTTTAATGAAATAATGACAGGGTTAGGCAAAATAGACTGGGAAATGTTATTGATAGTAAGGTAGGAGTTAGAGATTGGAAAGTTCGGTTTTGATGAAATAATGACAGGGTTAGGCAAAATAGACTGGGAAATGTTATTGATAGTAAGGTAGGAGTTAGAGATTGGAAAGTTCGGTTTAATGAAATAGTGACAGGATTAGGCAAAATAGACTGGGAAATGTTATTGACAGTAAGGTAGGAGTTAGAGATTGGAAAGTTCGGTTTTGATGAAATAATGACAGGATTAGGCAAAATAGACTGGGAAATGTTATTGATAGTAAGGTAGGAGTTAGAGATTGGAAAGTTCGGTTTTGATGAAATAATGACAGGATTAGGCAAAATAGACTGGGAAATGTTATTGATAGTAAGGTAGGAGTTAGAGATTGGAAAGTTCGGTTTTGATGAAATAAAGACAGGATTAGGCAAAATAGACTGGGAAATGTTATTGATAGTAAGGTAGGAGTTAGAGATTGGAAAGTTCGGTTTAATGAAATAGTGACAGGATTAGGCAAAATAGACTGGGAAATGTTATTGATAGTAAGGTAGGAGTTAGAGATTGGAAAGTTAGGTTTTGATGAAATAATGACAGGATTAGGCAAAATAGACTGGGAAATGTTATTGATAGTAAGGTAGGAGTTAGAGATCGGAAAGTTCGCTTTAATGAAATAAAGACAGGATTAGGCAAAATAGACTGGGAAATGTTATTGATAGTAAGGTAGGAGTTAGAGATTGGAAAGTTCGCTTTAATGAAATAAAGACAGGATTAGGCAAAATAGACTGGGAAATGTTATTGATAGTAAGGTAGGAGTTAGAGATTGGAAAGTTCGGTTTAATGAAATAGTGACAGGGTTAGGCAAAATAGACTGGGAAATGTTATTGATAGTAAGGTAGGAGTTAGAGATTGGAAAGTTCGGTTTAATGAAATAAAGACAGGGTTAGGCAAAATAGACTGGGAAATGTTATTGATAGTAAGGTAGGAGTTAGAGATTGGAAAGTTCGGTTTAATGAAATAGTGACAGGGTTAGGCAAAATAGACTGGGAAATGTTATTGATAGTAAGGTAGGAGTTAGAGATTGGAAAGTTCGGTTTTGATGAAATAATGACAGGATTAGGCAAAATAGACTGGGAAATGTTATTGATAGTAAGGTAGGAGTTAGAGATTGGAAAGTTCGGTTTAATGAAATAATGACAGGATTAGGCAAAATAGACTGGGAAATGTTATTGATAGTAAGGTAGGAGTTAGAGATTGGAAAGTTCGGTTTTGATGAAATAATGACAGGATTAGGCAAAATAGACTGGGAAATGTTATTGATAGTAAGGTAGGAGTTAGAGATTGGAAAGTTCGGTTTTGATGAAATAATGACAGGGTTAGGCAAAATAGACTGGGAAATGTTATTGATAGTAAGGTAGGAGTTAGAGATTGGAAAGTTCGGTTTAATGAAATAAAGACAGGATTAGGCAAAATAGACTGGGAAATGTTATTGATAGTAAGGTAGGAGTTAGAGATTGGAAAGTTCGGTTTTGATGAAATAATGACAGGGTTAGGCAAAATAGACTGGGAAATGTTAACATGTGGCTGACTAGAGACAATGGAACATGTTATAATTGAAGGAACAGTTCGACAAGGTGTATAAAGTGTATCATTTCCATTGAAAAGTAAAAGTAAGAATGGTAACGAGCAATATAACTGAGGCAAGAGATTGAATATGGCGGTGAAGCCGAGGGTGAGACAGACTGGAACAGACATGAAGATAAAGAAGAATGTTCAAAGGTTAGAAGAAGTTAAAAGTGAAACATTGCACGTAATATTGATATATTGGGAGGATATTTACTGTATATAGGGAAACTGCTCTGAAGAAGAAGAAGCTGTATTTATTCGGGAAAGGGTGTGGAGAGGGAGTGGAGCGGTAACCCGGGTGTGTGCGCCTATTTAAGACCGAATGATCCATCTTCGGCGTATGAAGTCCAACCTCGGTGATGCTGGTTCTCCATGAGGTGAAAATAGATCCCAGACATGATTTGAGAATCGTCCATCATTGACAGAACCATCCGTGAAATGCACATTTGGCACGCAGAGTTCGACCGAACATTGACCGGCATTAGGCTCAAGGACTCGAATATGATTCCGCACACAACTCCATCCATTACAAGATAAAAACGTGTTGCGCACTCAGTCAAAAAACGAGCTCCAGTAACAAGACACATTAACATGAGGTCAGCAATGCAATATGGATGATTTCCTTTGGCAGAGGAGGCACTGTCCAGGTGAGGCTAACGTAACTCGAGCAATGCTAATGGTCACACTCAGGATAGCATCTTATCATCTTAATGATTTAACTGCAGCATCAGGATCACAGATCAAGTCGGACACACTGGACAAATGCACAACGTGTCGTTGTCTTCGCGAATCTTCCATCGGCACCCTCATGTACCAAGGAAAAACTGAACAAATATACCTGAGCATTTATTTATTTATTTATTTATGGGAATGACGGTTTGACGAACAGCACAGTTAACATTCCAAAAACTCTGTACATTGAAAATGATTCCTTGCATGGATAACCATTGCATCCTGCCAATGAAATCTGGAACAACAGTGATCGATTATTTTACGTGTCGACCATTGTAACTTCCAAATGACGGTGTCGGCCACAGAGGCCGCAGGTGTAAGGAAGCATCCGGTGTGTTTGACACATCCGCTTCGGGCACCTAAATCCCTCGACCGATGGACAAGGATAGCCGTCCAGTTGGATGTCATCTGTGATGGATAACTTGTGGTCAAAGCTGCAATGGAATCTTCGAGATTATATAGCCTTCCAAAATCGCTGGTGTCAGCTGGGAGTAAAAAAATACAATAAAATAATAAAACTATCAAAAGGTAGTTTGTGATGTGCTGACATCTTAGGATGGCCGGTTGGACAACTGGGAAAGATCATTATGTCTTGAGTCCACCATGATTGAAATGTAAAATTTAACGTTTTAAGAAAATAAAAGCTTGTGAGAGGAAAGGAAAGAGGAAAAGGAAGAGAAGGAAAAGGGAAAATAAAGTAACAGAAAATCAATTACTAAAGATAAAGAATGAATATTCCAAAAAAAAAAAGGATAAGGCGATGTGGGTGCAATTGTTGTTGTTGTTGTTGTTGTTGTTGTATAGCCCCAGAGAGTTCTCTGAACAAGCCTGCGGCACAGAGACAGCCAATCGATCTCCCAGGAGCGACCAGGTGCTTGGTCTATCTCGGCCAATCCAGCGACTTGAAAATTTTTCATTTAGGACTGAGGCCCAATGAGGGGGAGCGCCGTCCTATTGAAAAATTATATCAGGTTCCAGGTCTTCGATCTGTGGAAAGGCGAATCCTTCCAACATGTTCATGTAAGTTGTTGAGGTCACTGTATCCTCAGCAAATAAAAACGGACCCACCAAGCAGTCATGGAGAAGGCCACACCACGCATTGACTTTTGGACTGTCGCGTATGTGTTCAATGGCCACGTGGGGTTTTCAGAGCCCCAGATCCTCGCATTGTGCCAGTTGACCTTCCCCGATAACTGAAGGCAAGCTTCACATGTTAAAATTACCGTTTTCAGGTAATCTTCGTCATCCTTTATGTGAATGAGCATTTCCAATGCAAACACCCTGAATTTGGGTCCGTCTCTGGATTCAAATCCTGTGTACAGTGGTGGTTGGTAGTCCCAGTTCTCTGGATTCAAATCCTGTGTACAGTGGTGGTTGGTAGTCCCAGTTCTCTGGATGCAAATCCTGTGTACAGTGGTGGCTGGTTGTCCCAGTTCCCTGGATGCAAATCCTGTGTACAGTGGTGGTTGGTAGTCCCAGTTCTCTGGATGCAAATCCTGTGTACAGTAATGGTTGGTAGTCCCAGTTCTCTGGATGCAAATCCTGTGTACAGTGGTGGTTGGTAGTCCCAGTTCTCTGGATGCAAATCCTGTGTACAGTGGTGGTTGGTATTCCCAGTTCTCTGGATGCAAATCCTGTGTACAGTGGTGGCTTGTAGTCCCAGTTCTCTGGATGCAAATCCTGGGTACAGTGGTGGTTGGTATTCCCAGTTCTCTGGATGCAAATCCTGTGTACAGTGGTGGTTGGTAGTCCCTGTTATCTGGATGCAAATCCTGTGTACAGTGGTGGTTGGTAGTCCCAGTTCTCTTGATGCAAATCCTGTGTACAGTAGTGGTTCTTAGTCCTAGTTATCTGGATTTCTGGGACTTTGTTGAAATGATTTACACACTTGTTCAACGTCTGCTGCACTTGTGATTGGTCGACTGGTACTTTTCTGTTGCTGACAACTTCCTGTCTCCTTAAACCTCTTGTACCACACTCTGATACGAGTCCACGATGGAGGATTCCTACCATACCTTGTACAGAAATTACGATGAACTTGCGTGTCGGATCTCGTCTTGATAGACCATTCGACGTACTGAGCCTTCTCCTGTGGAGTCGCCATTTTCTTTTTCATTAAAGCACCAGACATGAAAATATAGAAAACCTTATGAGTTTCTGTGTCATATAAAATAAAGGGTGTCGTTGTATCATTTGTGGCACTAAATATATTGTTGCGGATCTCAGCGCCGGCCTTTTCCCCTTACCAAGGGGGGATTAGTCCCCTTGTCTTTGACTAGCCGACGGGACCCGGGACCTATGACGTCCTTCCCGGACAGTGTTAAATAGGGTTTTAGGACTAAGAATTCGCTATTACCTAAGTACTAACGCTGCCCAGAAACAAGGAAATATGCCCCACCCGAATCACGGGTGTTGGTGGATATGCCGAGCGGTAGCGAACCCGTGACCCGAGCCGTTATCAATGACTAAACCCGATCCAAGCGGTTTGTAATCGTGCCATGCTTACCCAATGGAGGAAATCACTGAAACTGTCGAATTTGGAAGAAAGGAATAACACGATTTATTTACACTTTGTACAATAATCAGAAGAAGAAGAAAACACAGTGCAGCCTTAAACAGTCTTATACTTATCCCTGGACAAATGGGCCTGTTCACTCTCAGACACACTCATACGTGGTTTGCAGTTGACCAGGTCAGCACGTCCAGGGATGGCATCCAGGCGGCTCGCTCACCGGTCCCCAACTCGCACCGTGAAGCAGATGAAACAGGCGGCAGGAGCTCTCCGCGTGTCGTTTCCACACACGGGATTATTACAGGGCGAACGGTAGGGCTGGCTTTGGCGGTTACACTTGCGGCTGCGGCCGCATACGTAATAAGTGAATAGTTCACTATGCGCTTCTCAATCAAGCTGTCGTGTGCACACCGGTCCTCTGAGTTCTCCTCACACGAGTGCTCCAGATCAGTTCTCTCCAACACAGTTCTCTCTCAACTCGAGCGCCTGCCTCTCCCTTCTCATAACTCCGTATGCATGCGAGTCCTTGCAAGTTCTGCTCAAGGGCTTTGTGCAAAGGCTTATATCGCCCTGCCCAGCGAACTCTCTGGAACTTGCCAGATGCGCCCTTACCACGCCCTATCACGCCATGCCCTCCGGGCCCTGGTTGGCTGGGAGCCCTTACCACACCGCCTCTGACGTGCTGCTCGACTCGGCCACACCCCGACCCCGCGCTCCTCCCTCTTTCCAGGCCTACCTCGTGTCATTTGACTAGTTCGAGCGAACTAAGGGCAGCGAACGCTGCTGGTAGCCAAAGCGCCACACACGGAGGGATCAGCCAAAATGGGGCACGGGATCGAGTTTGCCCATAGATGTAATTAGAGGGTGGCCGCAAAATGAAAAGGACCTAAGCTCATTTCTTTACACAACGCAGATATTACTAGGGAAATGGCCTTCTCTTACACATACAATGACATAACTAATTCTAAGTGGGCCTACGTGTTGCTTGTGGACTAACTATGGGGGGGCAACCCTTTAACCTTTAATGATGTCATATTTACAATCTCAAAACCGCAACAATTTTAACAAACAAATTTGTTCAGGTTACTTTTGAACACCCTGTATAAAGATCAGGATGGGACAAATGACAGTGGCAAGTTAAACCTTCACATCAGGCATAAAAATAACCCAATATAATTAATTACACAATGATCACCATCAGCAATTCCACACCCTACCCAGGTGCCACATAAATCTACCGCACACACACCAGAAACCAGACAAGTGAGGGGCTTAACGCTGGCCTATGTCGGTATGCAGTGGGTCGCAGCCCGGAACAGATACATGACTGTCGGAGGGGCCTGGCGGGCAGGAGAGCTCTACAGGAGTGAGCATAGAGCAGCCGAAGATGAGCCCAAACAGAGACGTATCATGTAGGCAAGGTCACAGGTGCTGTCTCAGCTAACCTCCCAACAGCATTGAGGAAACTGCTCCCCCTACCTCTGAGTTTTAAACCTTTTCTCCGACTCTGCTAAGAAAGTAGAACAACTCCGCAGAGGTGACGCGCAAGCCAATCATGGCCTGAGAACATGGATGGACGGCATTGCCAAACCATCCTGGGCTCGTCCCGAGTATCAGAAAATAATGGGCTGAGAACATGGATGATGGACGGCATTGCCAAATCATCCTGGGCTCGTCCCGAGTATCAGCAAATCATGCACTGGGGCTGCCAAAAAGCCTCTGAGTCTGCCCTTCTTCTCCATGCGTCCCACCACAACAAAATGGTCGTTCCCAGCCCATGTGCCTTTCCAATGCGAGTGCATGCTCACTTACCTGGCCTGTCTGGTTTCAAAAACATAGCAACATGAACCAGAACAACGTCACCTAAGTATACACTAATTATGGACAGTGTTGTCACTCCATCAATGCAGCAATGGATAACTGAAGCCTAACCACAATCACTCAATACACGTTGAAAATGTCCTCAGACAACACAATTTACCTCAATAGTTAGAGCTTAAAAATAGTACCGTAACTAACGCCTGCCTCTCCATAGCTCCCTCCTACCCCCATGAACAACGTGCACACGCTTCTCCACGAACCATCAACATTGTAAAGATTTTTTTGAAGAGCTGTGGCCAAATTCCATGGATTTTGTGTGTTTCATTTGTCCACAGGTCATTGTGACATCACATTGTCATTTACCCATCATGACATTTCATTGGACGGTTCAATCTGGGAAAGCTGAACTCCTTCATGAGTGCAGACCATTAAACAACATCCACCGGTATTGCTCTTATTTACCGTGTAGACAACCCAGTGTGTCGACATTCACATTACAATTATTACACAACTTGAAGGAAAAAGCAAAATCACATCAACGTCATCATCAGCACAAAGGATTCAGGTAATAAAGGAAGACGAAGGCCCAAAAGACCGAGGACAACTGTTGCTCACCTTGAGTTTCCTGACATTGGTGCAAGGATCGTTGGAGAAGCTCTGGGTGTTGATAGCAATGCTCGCTCGTTCAAGCTCTCCCGTGAGGTCGTTGTGCACCTGCGGCATGGCCAGTCATTTGTTCACCCTCAACTTGCGTTTCTTAGGCAGAACAAGCTCATTAAGAATTGCTCGGGAGTTGCTGGGAATAATTAAATAACCATGTAATGGCAATTAGGGGGTTGATTACATTTGGGATGGGATGTGCGGAAGAAGGATTGGCTGGGAGGGTGTGATTGGTGAGGTTGTTCAAACTGGAAAGTCAAAAATAATTTTAGGAAGGAGGTCAATGGTCATGTGGTGAGGCAGGAAGGAGGTAGTGAGGAAGCGTTGATGTCCTAGAATAACAAACACCTGTGTTATAGCTAGTAGCTCTGTGGCACAATGACTCTTTAATTGAGGCTCACTACACCAATTCCGACACATTATCTAATGTCAAAAGCAGTTTGATCAAATTGCATGAAGAGACTAAGTGCCGTAAGAGAAATAAATGCAGAAATATGGGAAGTAGAAATGGCAGATGGCGATAAAATGAGAGCGATTAGAAAACAGGAGGTTGACAGGAACCAAAATGGACATGGCGATGGTGAAATATGAGGAGGCAACGAGGGAACAGGAAGCTATAAAATCCACAGTACATTTGATAGGTAGGCCATGGTGTACCCCAAGCTCCGCCACACAACTGCAAGGCCTTCCCAACAGAAGTTTCTGCAAAACATCTGTTGTTCTTTTCAGACAATGCTGAAAAAGGTATTCATCAAATGCCTTCGTGGATTGGGCTAGTTATTTGATATTGCAGTTAAACAGGAAGCATAACAAAAGGTGACTTGTATAAGAAATCAAAAAAAAAAAATGATAAAAACCGAAAATGATAAAGAAATAAAGCACATGCCACCAGGAAAAAGGGATCATGAGGTTTCTGTGATATCATTACCAAATATGATACCACTGCCAAGGTATGATACTATTCTACCTTTTCATCCTTCAAAAAGCCGAAGTCATTATGAAACTGAGAGGTGTCCTGGAAAATAAAGGTTAGTAGCCCTCACTTTTGTGATGAAAACATGTTGGGTCAATGAAAAGAAATAACACCAGTTTACACATCACATTTGTAAACGACATGAATTATTTACCCAGCAGCCTTCATTGCACATCATAATATGGATACCTGTATCGTCCAACACAATATGGATGCCAAAAAAAATAATCGCTAAATGGATAAAGTTAGAGAGATCATGCGATTTTACCATATAAATGATCTAAATACGTGTTCGAGTGCAACCACAGGTGGAGACCATGAAGGTGAGGCGTCAAGGTTTGAAATAATTGATACTCTGCACGTCTATCAGACACAAATATGTATTAATAATAATAATAATAATAATATAAATTTGTAATTCTCTTTACTATAATATTATAATCATTGACTTGTACTCTCTTACTCGAGATCTTTCATCCGATAGACACTTGGAACCATCACAATCTGCACATTGAGACTCGTGTTTCACTTTTCAGGTTGTATTTTTTACCATGTGCTCGCGAAGTGAAAAGGACGGTTTGGCAATCAGGTTCATACGTGTGGCGTATGTTGTAAGCAGAGTTAGGAAATCGGGTTCATACATGTGGCGTATGTCGTAAGCAGGGTTAGGCAATTTGGTTCATATGTGTGGCGTATGTCATAAGCATGGTTAGGAAATCGGGTTCATACGTGTGGCGTATGTTGTAAGCAGGGTTAGGAAATCGGGTTCATACATGTGGCATATGTCATAAGCAGGGTTAGGCAATCAGGTTCATATGTGTGGCATATGTCGCAGGCAGGGTTAGGCAATCGGGTTCATATGTGTGGCATATGTCGTAAGCAGGGTTAGGAAATCGGGTTCATACGTGTGGCGTATGTTGTAAGCAGGGTTAGGAAATCGGGTTCATACATGTGGCATATGTCATAAGCAGGGTTAGGCAATCAGGTTCATATGTGTGGCATATGTCGCAGGCAGAGTTAGGCAATCGGGTTCATATGTGTGGCATATGTCGTAAGCAGGGTTAGCAAATCGGGTTCATATGTGTGGCATATGTCGTAAGCAGCGTTAGGCAATCGGGTTCATATGTATGGCATATGTCGTAAGCAGGGTTAGGAAATCGGGTTCATATGTGTGGCGTATGTCGTAAGCAGGGTTAGTCAATCAGGTTCATATGTGTGGCATATGTCGTAAGCAGGGTTAGGAAATCGGGTTCATATGTGTGGCGTATGTCGAAAGCAGTGTTAGGCAATCGGGTTCATGTGTGGCATATGTCGTAAGCAGGGTTAGGAAATCGGGTTCATATGTGTGGCGTATGTCGTAAGCAGCGTTAGGCAATCGGGTTCAAACGTGTGGCATATGCCATGCATGTCTGCAATTTTAAAATTCGTTTTCTCAGCAACCGTTGGTCCGATTGACACGAAATTTTACCATAGCAGCGCCGACGCCTGTAGAATTTTTTAATGCATAATTATGACGTCATATGTCACGTGGTACGGACGCCATCTTGGAAAAAACGTTACACCTCAATATCTCTGAAACAGCTCCATGGACTCTATGCGACTCACGGCTGTCTCTTTTCCCCGCCGATTTTCCCTTCCTCCTCTTC
The DNA here is from genome assembly GCF_964187855.1 of Myxine glutinosa. Taxonomy (NCBI): domain Eukaryota; kingdom Metazoa; phylum Chordata; class Myxini; order Myxiniformes; family Myxinidae; genus Myxine; species Myxine glutinosa. Next base: position 3,859,026 of record NC_136272.1, on the reverse strand, counting down.
CGGTTTCTTTGCCGCGTTTTGCCTTTTCCTCCACAAACATTTATTTTTACCTTTTACTAAAGTCATCTCCATTTCACACAGAAATCTTAACAACAATATTACCTGAAACTAAAAATCCTACAAGTATATAATAACAACAAAGGCGGAAGTGACGAATCCGTAACACAGGACTAAACCCAATTCCATTCCCATCCTCATATCCCCTTTTATTTGACTTCCCTGTGAATATTGTTTTTTTTTTTTGCTTCCCTTTCCCTTCCCTGTGTTAGATAGAGGGTCCGTGTGTGCGATGTTGTGTCGGCCTTTCGTATCGGATGTATGTGGCCTGTGTCAATTGTTTCAATCTGTCATTATTCATAATTAAGTCCGTCGTCATACTTATACGATTTGCTTATTGTATCGTTTTGCATTCTTTGACGTAAATAGATTGTATTTCCTTTTGTTTGATTGATATTTTTCGGATTGGGCTGCTAGTGACCCTAAGCCGCCAGTGTGGCAGTGTAAACTCGAGAGTCTTTACTCATTGCACTAAACCAAAAGTTCAAGCTTCCAAAAACCACTCGGTCAGCTTGTGTGCCTTGGCCGGGCGGGTTGGGGATAGGACCTTTGGTCACTGACATTAGTCACCCTATAACACACTTAGTCGGAAGTGACGTTTGGGACTCTGGTCCTCATCCCCGTCACCCGTAACAATAGTATTAGGTGTACCAGAAAGTAATGTCGTTTTTTAAAGCTGTGAATTCCCCTTTGAAAATCGACATTACTTTCCAGTACACCTAATGTATAACACATACTCTAACATGTATAGTATATAAATACATATAATATAATATGTATAGTATGTAACACATATAATATAACATGTATAGTATACAACACATAATATTGCATGTGTATAGTATATAACACAATCTAACATGTATAGTATGTAACACATAATTTAACATGTATAATCGATACCATGTATAGTATATAACACAAAATTTAACATGTATAATATAACACATATAATATGGGGTGATTTTTTTAAAATTGAGAACCCTAAATAAATCCCATACACTAAAAACTATATCTGTTATGAACCTAATATTTTGTGTAAATATAGCCTGTTAGAGAAAAACGTAACATCATCCTGAGAGTTATCAGGTATCACATGATTTATCATGTTACTCGGCAGTGATGTTTAACTGTTTTTACTCAGTCATGGCATGGCACTCATTGTGGAAGAACACATGTTTCTTGTCAAACATTACATCAAAGCAGCTGTCCACCACCATCTCTTATCTTCCCCCATCCAAAACCTTGATCTTTCCTTCCCCGTTAATACATCCCAAATCCACCTCCTTCAAATTCCCTGTTTTCTTTCCCGAAAGTCGTTGTCGTGTCCATCTTTTTTATCCTATGTACCCCGCCCAGCCCTCTCCCTTCCACAAATCTCCTGACATCCCTGTTCTCTACTGTTGTTGTGCTTCCCTCTCTCTCTCTCCCCCTCTTGTCTCCCGGCTCCCATTATTGTATGTTCTATGTGTTAGCTCTTACACAAGGCGGTCAAGACACTCAAACTTTATCCCTACAAAATTCATCCAGTGCATCAGTTACTGGAGCCAGATAAAGAAAAACGAGTAGCCTACTGTGAGTGGCTCCAGAGGATGGTAAGAGAACAAGACAATGTTTTGGATGTTGTGTTTTTTTTTTTGCAGAGTAAGCATGTTTTCATCATCTGTGCATTCCGTGAAAATTGGTGTTTGGTGTGCTGTAAGTCAACAACGAATTATTAGCCTAATTTTCTTCTCAGAAACAGTAAACTTAGAACGTTATATCAACATAATCCATGAGTTTTTTGGGAACGTTACAGAAGATGAAATCAACCAATGATGGTTTCAGCAAGAAAACCACTTCGTGATACAGCACGACCGAACATACATTACTCTTTGGTGACCGTATAGTGTCCAAATCATTATGGACACCTCAATCCCAAGATCTTATGTCACCAGATTTCTTTTTGTGGGTATATTTGAAGGATATAGTGTACGCTACAAATCCACGCACTCTTGGTGAATTAAAAACAATAATCAGTGACACAATCAATAGTATTCCCCAATAAATGCTACACTCTGTGTCAGAGAGCCAGAATGCAATGAAGAAAGAATTTGTGACTCCAACATGGTGTTGGACACTTTCAGCGCTACATTTAGCGTAATCAATTGTGTGGATCATGTCACGTCTTCCTGTAACATGAGGTGACATCTATGCAAAATATTAGGTTCCTAACTGATATAGTTTTTAGTGTATGGGAATTACTAAAGAGTCCTCAAATAATAATTAAAAAATCACCCTATATAACATGTATAGTATATAACACAAAGTATATAACACATATAATATATAACATGTATAATATTGTAACGAATTTGAGAAGTGTAACGGTTTTGAGTAGTGTAACAATTTTGGAAAAAGTGTAACGAATGTGAAAAGTATGGTTTTGTTGTGTGTAACACCCTCGTAATGTAAATAATGGTCGCAGCCATCCTCCTAGTTAATTCCATGAAACTTACACACAGGCCACGATATATCTTTTTAAATAGTTTATTTCCTTATTCTATGTAGGCTAAATATGTGTTTCCCACTAGATTGACTCTGCATTGCATCAAACGAAATAAAGCGTAGGCCCCTCCGATGATCCATGGCAGCTCAAGTGCCAGGGATTCCCCCACTTGAGCTTGGACAGCAACCGTTTATTGCAGTACTGAACTGCTGTGCAACGTGACGGCGCCTTACCTGCAGCTGCTGACCGGTTTTCGCCATTTGCGGCCATTACGAACAAGGGGAGTGGCTAGAGAAGATGGGTCGCCCCCCTCGTCATAGGGGGGAGGAGTAAGTCGGCCCCGCTCATCCAACCCAGAACAAGGGGTTTGGCTAAGAGAGGGCGGAGCGGGAACCCCCGAGAAAGTGCGCGAAGGTTCGGTGAGAAACCAATATAAGCCGCCGTGGGACGCACTCCACCCTCTTGCTCTGACCCCGTCCTCTTGCTTGCCGTCGCTCGTTGTTGCTGGGGAGAAGGAAGACGCCTGAACGAGCAGGTGTGTGCGAGCCATCGTGCGACCAGCTGCGCTGCAGCTAAGGGGGCAGCTAAGGGGCCGCAGGCCACGAAAAGGACGCGCCAGGCAGCAATCCACGCTGGACCCTCCATTGCCTCCCAAAACAACCATCCATCCTCAAGCCATACCTGCCTGCAATATCCCCCGTGTAAGTGTGAACGTCATCTGTCTTAATCGTTGTCCTGGGGTTAAGTAAATTGACTAGTATAAGCTAACGATTCACTGTGTGACTGCTTCTTCCATCCATTGCTTGTAAATAACTTTGATCGCTCCTTCTTTTTGCTTGTGTGTATAATAAATCCTGTTATTCCTCCGTACTCTGTCTTCTTCTCTCTTCCTTCTCTTTCGGTCGCTTTAGAGGTTTCCAAATTGAATATCTGTGGTGCGATCTGGTCAACGTTGGGGGAGTCGGGCCAATCGGGGATCCTGTAACGGTCGCGGTTGACCATCCGCTCGGCCCAAAGTAACATCTTGTCCGCGACCCGTAACAATATATAACACACATATAACATGTATGGTATACAACGCATAATATAATGCATATAATATAAAACATGTACCGTGGGACCCAGCTATTCACGGGGGATACACTCCTGGAAAATCCGTGAATAGCGAAACCGCGAATAGCGGGGATTTGTTTCAATGGAAAAAGGGGGATAGGTTCCGGAGTCGCGAAAATCCGCGAATAGAGAGGAACAAACCGCGAATGGCGAGGCAAATCCGGAGAATGTCGACGATAATCAGTGAAGGTCGATGAAAGTCCCAGAAATAGCGAGACAAAACCCGCGAACGTCGATGAAAATCCCGTGAATGTGTGCCGCAGCATTGTTTCAATGGGGAAAAGGGGGATGGGTTATAGGTTCCTGGCAGTTCCTGATTCAGAGGAAAATTTTAAAAGTTTAAAATGTTTTCGACCGCAAATGCACATGATTACAGTTTCACAGAAGATGCTTACAAATTTAAAAAACGACAACACCAGGTACCATTTCCAATTTATTGAAGGAATGCACTTACAGTTTATTAACAGTGCTTAACCATACCGCACCATGAAAGTAAAAACAAGACCGAAGTCTAACAGCGGCGTAGCTGGGCTTGCAAAATATTATAAACCACAAACACATATTTTTAGCTTTTCAAACAGTCGCTAATGCTGCTTATAACATTAAACAAAGAAATTTGGAGAAATCCCGACATCCATGAGGTAGGTTTTACTTACAGAACTGAAGGAAGATCTACTGTAATCTCTACACCCCACAAGGTTTGAGTTAATAACATGCGATCAAAAAACCGAGACGAATTCCTTACTTCCGCGGTTGTTCGTACCATACACCGCTTATCATTGATTCATGAACCATACACCGCTTCAATCCATTAACATTGTATTCACGATATTGGGATTAAAGCATTATGGTCATATTTACTATATTATTATTATTACTATTATGAAAACGATATGACTGAAACGATACACTACTGTATTAAGAAACCTGGGCTTAATTTGTCCGAAGCAGTCCGAAGTGTAGGCATAAAACCGAAGGCCTATACGTACCGTATTGTTGCAAGAGATGTAACGCCGATGCTTTTTTTTTTTGTGTGTGTACTGAATCGAGGCTCGTGAAAGAGCTGACATTTATTTCACAAACAAATCAACCAGACAAACAAAATATATAAAAAGAGGGAGCGGAAGACAAGAGAAGGGGAAGCACACAAACACTTGAGGGCACACAACATTTAAGAGCAGGGAGATGTGTGGGAGGGAGACTGCTTGGGGGGAGGGGGGTGGCAGAAGTATCAAACACAAGGACACCAAGGACTTCCAGGACAGAAGTTGGTATTTCAAAAAAGTGGAATTGGGGTGAAATTAGCGGGGATAGAAAAGATCAATGTTTTGGATGGGGGAAGATAAGAGATGGTGGTGAACAGCTGTTTTAAAGACCTGGAGGGAGGAGTGGGATTGAAGAGAGTGAGGGAGTTGTTCCAGAGGCAGGAGAAAAGAGGAATGAAGGAGTGAAGGTGAGCAGAGAGTCTTGATTTTGGCAGTTTAACCATAAGAGGGTTGCAGGCAGATCTTGTGCGACCTGTAGGAATATTTGCTGGACAGAGCCCAGAGAGAGCTGGGGGAGCAAGGCCGGAGAGGAGTCGGTAGAAGACAGAAAGACCACCAACCTGCCTGCGGTGAGTGAGTGAGAGGCCCGTAAACATATAGTAAGGGAAACATATGAAAATCTGTTAACTAAATTGTTACCAAAAAATTTCTTCACCAATATGTTTGTAAAGGTGTGTAATAACATGTGTTAAAATGTTGAAGGTCAACTCCCGTGGGAAACCCAGAAAAAAAGCTGTTGAATTCGGGTACCGAAAAATTATTTTCGAGAATTTTTATTTTTTTTAATCAGCCCTTAAGTAACTTATGAGGGGTCAAATAAGGGTTTTTCATGATTCTGAGTTGATTGTTAACATTTATATTTCACCACAGACACTCCTTTGTGGAAAAATAATTTCTAAATATATCTCATTTTCTACTTTGCAGGACATGGAGTCTAGCAATATGGATGAAGACGTTACTCCACCTGTGCTCAATTGCTTCATCTGTGCACGCTCGGATACACCAGCTGAAAGGCTCATACAGGCAACTCCAAAGGGATACTCAACTTTATTGAAACAAGCAGAAACTGTCGAAAATGTTACTGTTGTGGAACATATGAAGGAGGCTCAAAAGGAAGGAAAACTGAGGTACCACCAGAAGTGTAAAAATGATCTGTACAACAACTTTGTTGCAACCACCAAGAAGTCAGCTCAAGCATCAAAGGCAGAGAAAGAGTCATCAAAGTTGAAGAGAAGACGCCCTACTTGTGAGTTCAGTTCATCAACTGGCTGCAGTTCTAGAAGATCACAGTCAGTTGACCTCCTGTATAAGGATGTATGCATTCTTTGCAACCAACCAGCCCAGCTCTACAAAAATAATCCAGCACAAGCTAGAAAGAAATACAGAGTGCCAGATAATTTGACTGCAGATACACTGAAGGCAAGCTTGCTGAAGACAGCACAGAGTCGCGGGGATGACTGGGGCACTGAAGTCACTGGACGCCTGGAAGGGATCAACGACTTGGTAGCAGAAGAAACACTGTACCATTTGCGATGCAAACTTATGTTTGCAAGAGGTGACAGTTTGTCCAAGACTGATGAGGAAGGAAAAAGGAAGAGAGGACAGAGGAGTATTGATGAGGAGCGAGAGGCAGTTTTTATTGAATTCTGCGAATGGTTAGACTCAGAATTAGAGCATGGGGTAATGAACATGGACCAAGTCCATGAAAAGCTGCAGGAGTTTGATCAGTCACCAGAGAAGAGCCTTTCTTATTCAAAGCATTGGCTAAAGATAAAACTTCTAGAGAAATACGAAGACACCTTGTATTTCACAACACAGGAAAGAAGGGCAGATGTACTCTGTCTCAAAGATGGCACCGACAATATTCTGCGAGGGCATCATGCTAATCTTGACCATGGAGATGAGAAGACTCAGATCATAAAGACGGCACTCAAGTTCATATCCAATGATATTGCCTTGATTGATTTAGGTCAAAAGTCATACCCCACCACACATAGTATGACTGACATCGATAGTCAGCTGACACTTGTTCCTGCAAGCCTTCAGATGTTCTTGAGACCGATTGTCAAGACAGACGAAAGAGTTGCCGTTTGGGGGCAGAATTTTATTAAGGCCTGTCGACCTCGGTCTGGAGTATTGCCACACCAAATGGGGCTTGCCATACAACTTGATCATAGATTTGGGTCAAAATGGATGCTCAACAAGTTCCACCGGCTGGGATACACTGAGTCTTACACGGAGACACAAAACTACAAATACTGCTTCCTTAATAGTAGGAGTGGAGATGATGTTCCAGATACTTCTGGCACTCTTGACACCATTGTGGAGGAAACCGATGAACAGATCAATGATGAGGTTGCGGTTGATGCTGCGCTTGAGGATCAATCAGTGATGACAGCCAAAGTGCCAGCCAGTGAAAGTGAATTGTCAAGTAATGATCAGGTGGTCTTTATGGAGGTTGGGGAAACAAACAATGCAGTCACTCAGTTTGTTGGAGACAATATAGATTTAAACATTGTCTCTATTCACGGAAACACTCCCTTTCACTCAGTGGGTTGGATCGAAGTCACCTCTCCGGCACCACCTTTGTTCTCAAGGAAGGCAGCGGCAGGAGTGATCAAACCAGAGACTCTACCTCCAACAGAGGGTGCAGCTGCACAACATTCACTCCGTGCCTACCTGCAGACCCGGGACTGGATCCTTCTACAGAGCATGTCTTGTTCCTGCAAGTCACCCCAGTGACTATGGATGGACAATAGGTGTGCATGGGTATGAGCCAGTTCCAACACTGGACCCCACGGCTCCTGAGGAGCTATTGCAGTTCACGAGCTGTAATTGTCATGGAGATTGCAGCAACCGGCGATGCAGCTGCAAGAAGAATGGGGTCACGTGCATCTCGGCCTGTGGAGTCTGTAATGGCATTACATGCAGAAACTGCAGTCATGATGTTGTTGAGTCTGAAGAAGACATAGACAATGACTGTTGAAACTTCTGACATTGTGAATGAGAAATAACTCTTGAGTATTATATATGTATGTGAAATAAAAGCTACTTTGTGTGTAAATGTAAAAGTGAAAATATAAATGTTAACAATCAACTCAGAATCATGAAAAACCCTTATTTGACCCTCATAAGTTACTTAAGGGCCGATTAAAAAAAATAAAAATTCTCGAAAATAATTTTTCGGTACCCGAATTCAACAGCTTTTTTTCTGGGTTTCCCACGGGAGTTGAACTTCAACATTTTAACACATGTTATTACACACCTTTACAAACATATTGGTGAAGAAATTTTTTGGTAACAATTTAGTTAACAGATTTGTGAAATACATAGGTGGGCGCGATTCGGAAAATTTTAAGTCCGCTTACCGCTTATCCGCTCCGCCAGCCCGTGTAGTCCGATTCGCTTATCCGCTTCAGCGGCCGAAAATCTTAGTCCGCTTACCGCTTATCCGCTTATCCGCTTCGATTCGATTTTTTTAAAGCGCTTCGACGTTTTTAAAGCGATTTTTGACGTTTCTAAAGGGAATTTAATGCTTTTTAAGCCTAAATAGCCATTTCTAACTACTACAAAGACAAACAAAGCTTTTAAGATCAAAAATATACATTTTTATTTAAATAAAATTTATTCAAAATTTATTGAAATAAAGTTTTCCACTCGACTCTACTCTACTCTACAGTTAATTTAAATATAATTTTAATATATGCAAGTTACATTAAAGAAAAATCAATTTGCCCGTCCTTTCTTTGACAAGAGAGTCTACTAGTCAACAGACTAGCACTAGCAGTCTGTTGACTAGTCCTCGTCTTCCTCCTTCACCTCGTGGGCCTTCTTGAGGATTTGGAGGTTGCCCTTCATGAAGACGAGGGCCTCGAAGTTCGGTGCAGCCAGGGCCGACCTCTTAGGCCTGAGGATGTCCGACCCGTAGCTGAACACGCGCTCGACCGAGGCAGAGCTCGGGAGCGGCGTGTTATGCCTGAGAAACAGAGTTACCCAAGCATCACGGAACTCGAGCGGGAAGAGATTGGGCGAGAGCTGTAACGTTTGGTTATTCAGACACAAACAAGTCAACAAGATGGCGGGCCAACGGACTGCCGTTTATTCGTCATGGTGTCGTGAACATGCCGTAAACCATGACGTGAACATAACGTCATGATGTAATGCGTTATGTTACAACCATGTCGTAAACCATGACGTGAACATAACGTTATGATATAATGCGTTATGTCGCAAGAGCCGAGTTGTTAGGGTTTCACTTATTATTCACTTAAATAAATATTCACAATTCTAGAGTAACGGCTCAGGCTAACAGCTGATTTGGCGAATCGCGATGCGCTTTAATTTTTCGGTAGTCCGCTTACGCTTATCCGCTTCGGTTTCCGGGGGTTGTTCCGATTCGCTTATCCGCTTCGAAAACGTTAGTCCGCTGCAGCGGATAAGCGGATAAGCGGACTTTCGAAGCGGACCGCCCACCTCTGGTGAAATATCTCATAAAATGCCCTTACTAATAAGAAAAACGTAAGGTAGAGCATGGCGATTGTGATATATGACAGGTTTGACAATATGTTTGGCATGAACGAAATTGGAATCAAAATGGCGGTGCGTGGCGAGTCAGCCTCCATACCACCGTAATGACATCAGACGTAATCACATCACCCTGTCATGTGACCAGATCCTCAGCTCTGATTGGTATACATTTGAGGGGACATACATACATACAGACGGACAAACAGCATTCGAGACGACATTGCCCTATGGGCTATGCCGTAAAAACACAACACCATCATGTAACATTTTAATTTTTTATTTTACAAACACACCTAACTTTCAAATGATGATGGTGATGGTGATGGTGATGAATTAAAATCCCATGAATTCCTCGAACTTTGAGAGCGACCCACATGATGGTGCAGCAAAATCGTGCACTAAGGGAGAGTGAGGAGAGGTAGGAGAAGGTGAGGACGCTGGGGTGAGAATGCTGGTGAGGACGCTGAGAGGAAGACAGGAGAGGGTGTTGATGATCTTGAGGTGGAGGGAGCAGGGCTGAAGAAATGGGGGATGGGGAGCTGCCTGACAGATTGCCCAACATTTTGATGTAGCTCTTTGTACGGGAGCAGCGCATCATCCAAGCCTCTCCTGAACTTGAGGTACCTCTCCACGACTGGGTCAGCGTCTTGCAACCTGTCCGCAAGCGACCACATGTCCTACAGCAACTCACCCAGGAACTGGACTGTGAGATTGGACCTCGACACCTCTTCCTCATCACTGCCCACCTCCCCCTCCTCGTCTTCGGACACCTTTGGAATGGCCTCCAACTCCTCTTCGTTGAGCGGGTTTAGGGAACGGTTCAGCATCATGGTTTTCAGCATGAAGTCCCTCGTCTGCGTGTTGCCCACGATCCATATTCTGAGAGTCTTCTCCATCCTTTCCATGTGGACATTACGGACATGGGTGACAACATTCGTACTCAATGCAGCGCTCGCTGAAATTCTCTCACGAATCGCCTTCTCCTTCTTCCATATGTAGTGAACCGTGGATTCGTTGACGCCATAATGCCTGCCTACGGAGGCCACACTCTCTCTTCTCGAAAGCCGGTCGAGCAGCTCCACTTTCTGGCTCAGGCTCATCACTTTATTCTACCTCTTGGTAGTCGAAGCATCTCCAGCACTGCTCTTGCACTTGGGAGCCATGATTGAACGATGAGCAAAGCGAGAGTCAAAGCAACGGGACGAGAAGGATGATCGCGATCCAGGACACAGTCTGTATATGTAGGAATGCAAGCATTGTGGGTAGCTGCAGGAGGGTTGAATATCCTGGACATTGTTGGTGGGGGATGTTATCGGATGATGCCATATTGAGCTTACCTGCTAATTTCAATAATATATTTCATGAAGCATTTGCATTCTATAATTCGCGGGGTTGACTTGTTTTCATAGCAGGTGGAACATCCCGTGAAGGTCTCAATTATAGTCCGGCTAAAATTTGCGGCCACGAAAGCCATTAAAACGCGAGCACACAGCAGTGAATGTATAAGCAGGTCATGCTTGCGGCTTGTAGATGTTATTTTTTGCGAATGTCCAGCTGCTTTATACATGGCTGGTGAAAGATGGGTTTTATAAATACAGTACCGTACAGGTATGTCAAGCCAGCGGCTGCTGAAGCAGGTGAAGTTTGCGGCTCGTGGAAGATGTTTTTTGCGTATGTCCACCTGCTTTATGCATGCCTGGTGAAAGATGGATTTTATAAATGTGTCAAGCTTACGGCTCATGAAAAAAACGTTTTTTTGTGCCCCTGAAAAAGCGCGAATTTGCGGAACACGGCCGCGAATAGAAAAAAACCCGCGAATTTGCGGGACATTTTTCCGCGAATAGAGAACCGGGTCGCATTTTATCACCTGTGAATACGTGGAATCCGTGAATAGCAGGGTCCGACTGTATAGTATATAATTCCTTAATATCTGGAATGGACTCTGTGTCCTGGACTCAGCGAAATGTATAATATATATATATATAATATAACATTTAATATAACACTTATAGTATATAACACATTAACACATATAACATAACTTGTATAGTATACTACCAAGACTACCCGGCATTGCGGGGGGGGGGGGGGTATGGGGGAGGGAGGAGGCAGGAGAGGGAGCGGTGAGGAAAGGAGTGGGGGAAGTGGAAGGGGGGAGGGATGTGAGAGGTGAGGGGAGAGGGAGGGGAAAGATATACTACATATACATATTTGGGGGGAGGGGTGGCTTTGACAGGCCCCTCTGTTTTGGGGGAGGGGGGATGAGAAGGAGAACATATTTACCCGTGCAAAGGGTGCTTTAACCTCAGTAGTGCCCAGGTAAAAAATGGAAATTGTAATACCCTCTGCCACCATCACCACGTGGCACTACACGGTACACATTTACATAGAGAATGTACGCCCCTCCCCTGGTCCCCTACACCCCTGAATGAGGCCGCGGCCACATAGCCTATGTTACCCCCCAGACAAAGTTGTATTTGTATTTGTACCCCAAGTAAAGTATATAAGGGTTTATAGCTGGAGTACCTGGCGTTGCTCAAGCGAAAAAGAAACATTAACATATTTGAAATGATAGAAAATATAATGGAAAAGCAATTACATCCAAATCAGAATCCATCACAAATGTCAAATCATCATTTCACCTTTGTGTTGAATATATTCTGGTGAATGTACCGTTCATCACGTTTCTGAGTTAGGTGTGATGTCGATCAGGAGGAAGAAGAAGCCTTACCACCGACTTCGTACACATCCGGGATTGTTTCATTTATTTGTGCTCAAATGTCTGGTGATTGTTTTGTATTTATTTATGCGAATGTGTACTTGGATATAACTGTCATTAATTTTAAAAGGCTGAGGCACTATGGAGCGATTTTTTTTGGACACAATCCAAAAGCAAAAGCAAAAGCGATTTTTGGACACAATCCAAAAAAATGAACTTCTTTTAAAAAATTTTTTTTTTTTTTTTTGCCTAAAACTCTCCCCGGCACTCACTGATGAACCTCTGAAAGTTTGACGAAGATACGTTCAGCTATCTCCGAGCAAAATGGCGACATAGACAGAGACAGACAGACCAACGGCCCTCTTATATAGTAGATAACACACACAATATAACATGTGTAATATATAACACACATAATATAACATGTATATTTGTATAGTCTATAACACATATAGTCCAGATGCCAGGACATGAAACCCGGAAATTGTCAGTACTATAAGGTTTTTTGGTGGATTAGTAGCCGGCGAAGCCGGTGTTGTGAATAAACGCGAACGTGTTATGTTGAAAAGCCAGATGTTGCTGGATCCTTTGAGAATTTCGACGCTTTGACGCACCAAATCGCTCCATGGAGGCTGCCATCTTGCGGATGCGGAAGTATGCATAAACAATTGCGAAAACGTTCAATAGGAGTTTGTTTCACCCGTCTTTGTTTGATTCACAATCCTAGGCACCTCTAATTTGTAATTAAAATACTTTAAGACCAACCTCGTTCCCCGGGCCCGCATGGGCCCTGGTTATCTTCAACGAAAATCATCACCAAACACCGGAACCAATGAGATTCGAGTATTTGAAAAAATATTTCAAAAAAGCTTATTACCGGTACCGCGTTTCGGAGGTTGAAAACGGCGTCAAATATTATAAAATCGACGAAGAATTATTTTTTAGAAATCTCGTGGCCGGAGGGGATAGTTTTTCACGGCCGGAAATATCCGAAGTTGAGACGGAATTCACCGAATTAATCAAGAAGGAAATTTTATAAATTTTAATCTCATCCAGAATGCAAATGGTGTCATTTTGAACGAGGTACGGTACCTACTACACCTACCTACTACCAACTACCTAACCTACTGATGCCATAGTGATGGGTAAAATAGTGGCAAGAGGCTTTGGCTTCGCAGGCTCATTGCGGCTTTGCAGTCGGGTACTATTAGCCGGTGAAGCCGGTGTTGTGAATGGACGCGTACGTATTATGTTGAAAAGCCAGATTTTGCTGAATCCTTTGAGAATTTCGAAGCTTTGACGCACCAAATCGCTCAATGGAGGCCGCCATCTTGCGTATGCGGAAGTATGCATAAAAAATTGCGAAAATGTTCAATAGGAGTTTGTTTCACCCGTCTTTTTTTGATTCACAATCTTATGCAACTCTAATTTGTAATTAAAATACTTTAAGACCAACCTCGTTCCCCGGGCCCGCACGGGCCCTGGTTATCTTCAACGAAAATCGTCACCAAACACCGGAACCAATGAGATTCGAGCATTTGAAAAAATATTTCAAAAAAGCTTATTACCGGTACCGCGTTTCGGAGGCTGAAAACGGCGTCAAATATTCTAAAATTGACGAAGAATTGTTTTTTAGAAATCTCGCGGCCGGAGGGGATGGTTTTTCACGGCCGGAAATATCCGAAGTTGAGACGGAATTCACCGAATTAATCAAGAAGGAAATTTTATAAATTTTAATCTCATCCAGAATGCAAATGGTGTCATTTTGAACTAGGTATGGTACCTACTACACCTACCGACTACCAACTACCAACTACCTAACCTACTGATGCCACAGTGATGGGTAAAATAGTGGCAAGAGGCTTTGGCTTCGCCGGCTCATTGCGGCTTTGCAGTAGGTTAATAGTAATGGTTAAGGGATATATATGACAGAACCACCTCTTGCTGCTGCAGCAACTTTGGGGAATTTCCGTTATTTGTATACAGTAAATCCAAGATGGCCACCGCCGACCTTGGTTCAAATAGAAAAAATCAGCAATAACTTTTGATCGAATCAAGCTAGAAGGATGATATTGGTACCTACACATAGGTTTTCACACATGGCAGATGCAATGAAAGTGTCAAAAATTTTTTTGATGTTGCTAGACAACCTTAATCCAAGATGGCCACTGGTTTGATGTGGCTAAATAGCTAATCGGCCATCTTTTGATAGAATCATGCTAGAAGGTTGATTTTGGTATCTACCCATAGGTTTTCCCATATGGCACAGGCAATGGAAGGCTCAAATTATGGTTTTCATGTTGCTGGGCCCTTGCTAGTCAACTCAAATCCAAGATGGTCGCAATTGACACTTGGTAGGAATCAGATTTAGAAACACGACAACAATATGACAACCAAAATGTTTATTACATTTTTTAATAATAACCTTGTTGGGTCCACGAACACATATTAATTACAATAAAATAATTCACAACATCTCAATAAACCATTTTAAACACACAACCTTGCACTCTCACTATCAACTATACTTATACATAAATCATCTTTGTACATATCAGGGTACATTTGTATCTGTAACAATGTGCTAATATGTAGCACACCGCACGTCTTTCTAAAACTAGCACATCATCTCATCTTGAGTATATATGTCTAGTACTCGAGAGGATCAAGGCCAGGATCCACTAGCCCTATATCGTTGTCATCATTGGTGTCATCCTCTTCTTCACCATTCATCGTGGCATCTTCCTCGTGTTTCGTCATTGGGTTATGGCACTCATCTATTGAACCCTCACAATGGCAGTAGGTTGTGCAGGACAGGCCTGCCTCGAAGCAGCTGCAGTTCGCTTGTGCGCAAGCATTTCCTGTGGCTTTGCACTGATAGCTTATGACTTTTATTAACTCAGGAGATGCTGGTGGTCCCTTGGCGATTACTGGAGACGGTATGCTGTTGAGAATCTCCCAACAGGAGTTTGTTATACAGAGCGAAGGGGCGTTCTGCTTGTCTGCTGCTTTCCATAGTATCGTTTGATGGTGCGATCTGAGCATATGAAGGAGCAAGTTTTCATCTGTGGGAGGGAGGGATTTCACTAGGGCTGGCTTACCCTTATTCTTTGTGTAGATGGCATGTCGGGCGGCGTTCATGCTGGTGCATTTTGGCTGACCATATAGTACAGCGAAGAACTCTTGACCCGTTTTTAGCAGGTCTTCATGTGTAGCCGTCTCCTCTCCGATGACAGAGTAGAGCCCTGGAAAGTCTCCTTCTTGGAGTTTGCTGAGGGCGGTGATCTTTCCCTTGTTGAAGGGATATGACACTGAGTCACACCCTGTCAACACATGCATTCCAAGGAGCTGGAGGCTCTTATCTCTGAGAGCAGTTGCAATTTGGTTGATGTGCAACACACTCCCGTCCCACTTCTCCATCTGCTCCATCTGCAGTGATCCCCAGCTTCCAAACCCAGAATATCAGAATGATGAAAACGTCTGTGTCATCACTGATTATGCGAATCACCCTTTTCCCTTCATGAACAGCCTGAAGCATGTAGCTGACCTTCAACACATCTGCCTCATCATGGCTGAACGGTCCTTCCTCCTCTCCAACCATCAGAACATCCACGCCCAGTGTGTATGTGCAAAAGTAGACGTGAGAGAAGTCTTTTGTTAGCCTTGCTATTAAGGATGACTTCTCGCTTAGGAAGAGGAGACGTGAGTGTGAGGTTGTAAGTACCAGCACCAGCACCACCAGCACGGCGTGTCCTTTCATGATCCTTATCCGACATATTGCCATAGCGGTCAAATATCACTTTCGTTGAGATTCCACTGGAGGGCTGCAGTCTGGTCCCCATGCTTGTCGCTACTGTAGATACTGTACCACCACAGGGCCAGACGATGTGGTACAGTAGCTGTCCTGCATCAACAATCATCTTGCGAGATCTTGGAGACGATGGCAGGGATTTTTGAAGCTCCACACGGTCTCCACGTTTTCAAAGTTAAGTCTGTTCACAATTGTATTTTGTCGAAACTGTATTTATCTTTCGGTGTGTGAACCTATAGTGTGCCCCTTGGAAGTTTATCGGTGTTTATCTTTCATAAATTAATCGTTTGTTTGCAGCGTCGCGAGTGAGGCCTTGCAGCCTCAGGCTTCCCCCGTCGAAGTTTTTCTTTCTTCGCTGTTTTGCTAGGTTTTTGATTTTCCCTTCTCCCCCAAACTTCACCAAACATCTACTCTTTGTCTAACGTTGTAAACCCCCCACCCCCCCCCCCAAAAAAAAGATTTCCCTTTCTCCTCGTGTGCTTTTGTTCCATCATGCAATTCTGTCCATGTGCGCAGTCCCACCCCGCCCCCATTATCCCCATTGCCTTCCACCTTTTGCCCTGTTCAAGTGACTCGTGGTGTCCCTCTCGGCTCCCTCTCCCCATTGGTATTTTTGTGAACATAAGATTGTTCTTCACGGTTCTGTTTAAATATGTTTAAACTTTCCCCTTCAGTGTTTTATTCAGTGGTATATTACAACACGCTGTTTTTCTTCCTATTTAAAAGGCTCCTTTCAATTTCCTCTTCAGCTCATTCCATTTCAAAAAAATATTCAATCTCTTATAATTCTTTCTCACTACATGCTCTAAATTCTCATTCATTCCACCCCTCCTCCATCGTTCTTAAACGGATCGCTAACTTGAAAATCACAACAAACCCAATTTGTTATAAATGTTCATCTTTCATTAATCATCCACTTTCTAAATGTCCCCCTTGCCCCTCCCCCCCAAATCTCCCCCCTTGCCCCTCCCCTCCAAAGCTCCCCCCTTTCCCCTCCCCTCCAAATCTCCCCCCTTACCCCTCCCCTCCTAAATTCCCTCCTTGCCCCTCCTCTCCTAAACTCCACCCTTGCCCCTCCCCTCCAAATCTCCCCGCCTGCCCCTCCCCTCCAAATCTCCCCCATTGCCCCTCCCCTCCTAAACTCCCCCTTGCCCCTCCCCTCCTAAACTCCCCCCTTGCCCCTCCCCTCCAAATCTCCCCCCTTACCCCTCCCCTCCAAATCTCCCCCCTTGCCCCTCCCCTCCTAAACTCCCCCTTGCACCTCCCCTCCTAAACTCCCCCCTTGCCCCTCCCCTCCAAATCTCCCCCCTTAACCCTCCCCTCCAAATCTCCCCCCTTGCCCCTCCCCTCCTAAACTCTCCCCTTGCCCCTCCCCTCCTAAACTCCCCCCTTGCCCTTCCCCTTCTAAACTCCCCCCTTGCCCCTCCCATTCAAAACTCCCCCCAACCCCTCCCCTTCAAATCTACCCCCCAACCATCCCAAATTCTCCCTCCTCCCACCTCCTTCTCAAAGCTGCCTCCCCCCCACTTCATCTCCCTTCTATCTCATACCTCCACCTCCCCCAACCTTCGACCTTCCTCTGCCCCCCTTCAAACAACCCCTCACTGTGCCTCATCCCATCACCATCAAACCTTTTGTCCTCCTCATCCTTCCCTTTCTTGTAACTCTTCTGAAATCTCTGCCACACTATCAACTGCTCTTCCTACCTCCCCCTCTCATCCTTCATCTGACCCTACCCCTCCCCTGTCCTTCACACGATGCTCCCCCTCTCTCATTAACGGTATGGACCTCAAACATCCGGGGCCTTCGCTCAAACCTGATTGATCTCTCCATTCAGGTTGCTTCTGACAATCCAGACTTGATCTGCTTAACAGAAACTTTCCTCCTTCAAGATGTCTCTGATTCCTCAACATCTCTTCCTGGTTACTCCCTCCTCCGGTATGATAGACCTGAGCCTCGTCCTGGTGGTGGGGTGGCTATCTTTATCAAAAACTCTCTTCCTCACTCTCCTTGCACTGCCCTCTCTCCACCCCACCCCCAGGAGTACCTCTGGCTACGGCTTCCTCTCCGCTCACACCTTTTGTTCATAGGGAAGTTAGTCATAACCAACTCCAGAAGAGAAGATACTCCATTGACTGAGATCCGGACTGATTGACTGATCCGGACTGATCCGGACTGAGTCCGCACTGATCCGGACTGAGACTGACTGAGACACCAATATGTGTTCTGTACCGTCCTCCAAACAGTGATGACTCCATTTACTTTTCGCTGTCGGACAACATGGACCAACTTCTATCAACTCATCCAAACTCTCCCTTCCTCATATGTGGCGACTTCAACTGTCATCATGCCAGCTGGCTGGGTGTGGGTTCATCTCTCACCAGCCGTAGCACCTCAGCAAAAGACTTCTGCGACTCATTGGGACTGACACAATCTGTCAATTTCCCGACCCAGAACTCAGTCAATGGAGTATCTTTTCTTCTGGACTTGGTTATGACTAACTTCCCTGAAAATGTCTGCTGCGCTTCTTCTGCTCAAATCGGCTCATCTGATCATGAGCTTGTTAAAGTGGACATCTCTCTGGCCATTCTCAGAGAGCCTCCTCAATGCCGACGAGTCTGGCATTTCACTCAGGCTGATTGGCACGGTCTGCAAGCAGCCATCAATCGTCTGGACTGGTCTCCCATCTCTACTGCCTCTGACATCAATTCTTCCAAAGCAAACTGCTCTCTCTCATGCACAGATTTATCCCATCTCGTCTTCAGTTGTCTTACACTTCCTCCCGTCCATGGTACACTGAATCTTGTGGTGAGGCAGTTGCCCTGAAACAACTTGCCTTTGCCTCTTGGAAGGCAAATCCAACTGAAGGCAATCTCACTTCCTTCCACCAAGCTCGGAACAAGTGTGCGTCTACCCTCAGGAGTGCCAGGAAGCACAATCTCTCCACACTCAAGATTGAACTCTCAACCCTGTCTCCTTCCTCCAAATCCTGGTGGCATCTGGTCAAATCCATCTGGTGTTTGTTCCCCCTCCATCCCCTCCCTTACCTCAAATGGCTACACAGTTGACACCGCACGTGACAAAGCCGAATGCCTCAACTCTGTGTTTGCCTCAAAATCTTGTGTCCCAAACCCATCTCTCTCTGTTCCCACCTTTCCCAGTCGAACCCAACTGCTCCTGGACTCTGTGTCCTTCTCTCCTGACAAGGTGGAGAAGGTTTTGTCAAACCTCGACTCTGATTCTGCAACTGGACCAGACGGAATCAGCCCACGGGTCCTAAAATCCTGCTCTGCCGCTCTATCTCACCATCTCTCTGTTCTTTTCACCCTCTCTTTTGCTCAAGATCATCTGCCAGCATCTTGGAAATCAGCCAACATTACCGCTTTACACAAAAAATGTGCAAAAACAGATCCTTGCAACTACAGACCAATCAGCCTGCTTCCAATTATCAGCAAAGTCATTGACTCCATCATTGCTTCGGATATCAAATCCTTCCTCTTCTCCAATGGCTTGATCTCTGATCAGCAATTTGGATTCAGATGAGGTCATTCTACTCTGGACATGTTGCTCTGCTGTCTCAACAATGGATGGAAGTCCTCAATGCCAAACAGGAAATCAGAGCTGTCTCACTTGACATATCACGTGCCTTCGATATGGTCTGGCACCCAGCTCTGCTCACCAAACTCTCCTCCTATGGTATCCATGGAAATCTCCACTTATGGCTTGCGGACTTCCTCTCTGGTCGAAGGCAACATGTGGCCCTGAATGGATTTCTCTCATCTCCCCTTCCTGTTCTGGCTGGAGTTCCCCAAGGTAGTGTTCGGGGCCCTGTGCTATTTCTGGTCTTCATCAATGATCTCTCCGACTCAATGGAAAATCCTCTCGATCTCTTTGCTGATGACTCCACTATCTGCCGCTCCATTCCTCATCCCTCAGATCGGCAGTGTGCAGCCTCACCACTCTCTGCAGACCTGGAAAAAAATCACAGACTGGTCAAACAAGTGGAACATGTCTTTCAATCCTGACAAATCTCACACTCTTACAATGTCTCTCCGAAAGGACCGACTGGAAAACCCTCCCATCTACTTTCGCAACAATCCTCTCCAAGAAGTTCTGTCGCTCAAGTTTTAGGGTCTCACTATCTGCCATGATCTTTCTTGGGAAAACCACATTTCCAAGCTGGCCTCCAAAGCCAGTCGCCGACTGGTCATCCTCCGTCGTGCGAAGTCCTTCCTTGGCACACCTGAGCTCCTCACCACATACAATGCTTTCATCCGCAGCTCAAAGGAATACTGTTCCCCCCTCTGGGCTGGTGCTCCTGCCTCACACCCAGCTCAGCTTCACGCTGTTGAAACCAAAGCTTTCAGAATCATTGAAATCTCCTGCGATGAAGTTAACTCCGAGGGCCTTTCACTCACTCCCCGCAGGCAGGTTGGTGGTCTTTCTGTCTTCTACCGACTAATCTCCGGCCTTGCTCCCCCAGCTCTCTCTGTGCTCGGTCCCCCCAATATTCCTTCAGGTCGCACAAGATCTGCCGACAACCCTCTTATGGTTAAACTGCCAAAATCTAGGCTCTCTGCTCACCTTCACTCTTTCATTCCCCTTTTCTCCCGCCTCTGGAACAAACTCCCCCACTCCCTTCAATCCCACTCCTCCCTCCAGGTCTTTAAAACAGCTGTTCGCCACCATCTCTTAACTTCCCCCATCCAAAACCTTGATCTTTTCTACCCCCGCTAATTCACCCCAGATACACTTTTTTTTCTTTTTTTTTAAATTACAACTTCTTTCCTGGAAGTCCTTGCAGTGTTCATATGTTTTATACCTCTCCCACCTCCCCCAAAGCCCTCCCCCTCCCACATTTCTCCCGATGTCCCTGCTCTCAAATGTTGTGTTTGTGTCCTTCCTCCTCTCTCTCCCCATCTTGTCTGCCACTCCCCTTATTTTTTGTGTTTTGTGTGTCGGTTTGACTTTTTGTGTGATTAATGTTAGCTCTTTCACGAGCTTCGATTGTGTATACAACAAAAATCACTTCTTCTGGGGGACTTGGCTCGGTCGACAGGATCGCAAGTTTTTTCACAAGGTTGGCCTTATTCCCTTTGCGGAGAAGACCATAATTTGAGCCTGCCATTGCCTCTGCCATATGGCAAAACGTATGGGTAGATACCAAAATCAACCTTCTAGCATGATTCTATCAAAAGATGGCCGATTAGCTATTTAGCCACATCAAACCAATGGCCATCTTGGATTATGTTTGTCTAGCAACATCAAAAACTTTTTTTGACACTTTCATTGCATCCGCCATGTGTGAAAACCTACGTGTAGGTACCAAAATCATCCTTCTAGCTTGATTCTATCAAAAGTTATTGCTGATTTTCTATTTGAACCAAGGTCGGCGGTGTCCATCTTGGATTTATGCAAATTACGGAAGTTCCCCAAAGTTGCTGCAGCGGCAAGAGGTGGTTCTGTCATATCTACCCCTTAACCATTACTAATCCACCAAAAAACCTTATAGTACTGACAATTTCCGGGTTTACATATGGTTTATCATAGGTGGCAACTGGACTATATATGTGTGAGAAATCTCTGAAGATATCCCGAAGACTCAATAGCTCAGTGGGGTGTCACCGCGTAAGTGATGGGGTTCCTGGGTTTGAGTCCCGGGTTGAGTCAGAATTTTTTCACACTAGCCCCACGCAGGAATTTACTTCCTGTTTCTGAAATCACACACAATATACCACATGTAGTCTATAACACACATAATATAACATGTATCATCTATAACACATAATATAACACATAAATCGTATATTAAAGCGCGGCGTTACGCGCGCTGCTTGCGAGCAAGGAGGAAGCGGACAAGCGGTAACTTATAAGCGTCTTTATTTCAGGAGCTCACTGTAACACTGGCGCGCTCCGGGCTGCGCGCCCGGTGTATATCATGAGGCCACGCCTACCCCTCGGGCGTGGCCACCGCCCACTTGGTGCACGGAATGATGTCACCACGCCAGTGGGCTTTTGTGTCCGCCACAATATAACATATAATATAACACATATAGTATAAAACATGTATAGTATCTAAGATAATATAGGATAACATGTATAGTATATAACACATATAGTATATAACACACATAATATAACATGTATAGTATAGAACACATATAATACAACACACATAATATTACACTTAAACATTTTTAGCTCTTACACGAGCCTCAATCTTGTTTATAAAAACAAACAAACAAAAAAAAAACATAGTATATAACACATAAAGTATATAACACACATAATATAGCATGTAGACTATATAACACACATAGTATACAACACACGTAGTATATAACACACATAATATTACACTTAAACATTTTTAGCTCTTACACGAGCCTCAATCTTGTTTATAAAAACAAACAAACAAACAAAAAAACATAGTATATAACACATATAGTATATAACACACATAATATAGCATGTAGACTATATAACACACATAGTATACAACACACGTAGTATATAACACACATAATACATAACATATAGTATACAACACACATAATATAGCATGTATAGTATATAACACATGTAGTATATAACACATATATCGTATATAACAGCAATTTTAATATTAAACCTCCTTTTCGTCTTCCCAAGACGCATGGCCAGAGGTTTAACAAACAAATTGACAATGGTCCCTTGTTAACGTTTAAACAGTGTTTCCTCATTAAACATCTTTACTGCGGTGAATTGGTGCTCACATCCACAGGATTACCCTTGACCATAAAATTACCTTCACAAGGACCCTTTAACTGGTGCTAAGAATTAGGAGCTTATTTCAGAAGGCATGCAATTTCCCGGCCATTGAATATCGACTAATTATGCAATGCATCCAGTGCCTACAAAGTCATTAAACACTAATTACTCCTTAATTAAATTCTTATGAAAGCCAATGTGAAATTAAATTGTTTCCACCAAACCAAGGACATTAAACGCATGAGGATGTGGTCAGTCCTTGGAGTCTGACACTGCTCAAGATGCTGAGACCTTGGAACGGATGTGAAGACAGAGGTTAACACCTGGATATCAAACAATTATGTTCTGCTATTACAGTGAAATGTCATAGGTAGATATATCTAATGTAGCCAGGTGCCTTTGGAGAATGAGGTATTGAGAGGCTCAAACGTTCTCTGTGAGTGCCCATGTTGTTTTTATCCCAGTAAAACCCCAGTATCGTGTTCACCACTGAAATCGAGGATTTTAATTTGCATTCATTTCAAGTTGCCTTCCTGTGTTCTGCCATCCTTGTTGCCTTCCTGTGTTCTGCCATCCTTGTTGCCTTCCTGTGTTCTACCAGCCTTGTTGCCTTCCTGTGTTCTTCCGTCTTTGTTGCCTTCCTGTGTTCTGCCATCCTTGTTGCCTTCCTGTGTTCTGCCATCCTTGTTGCCTTCCTGTGTTCTACCAGCCTTGTTGCCTTCTTGTGTTCTGCCATCCTTGTTGCCTTCCTGTGTTCTGCCATCCTTGTTGCCTTCCTGTGTTCTGCCATCCTTGTTGCCTTCCTGTGTTCTTCCGTCTTTGTTGCCTTCCTGTGTTCTGCCATCCTTGTTGCCTTCCTGTGTTCTGCCATCCTTGTTGCCTTCCTGTGTTCTGCCATCCTTGTTGCCTTCCTGTGTTCTGCCATCCTTGTTGTTTCCATTCATTTGCTTGTTCATGTTAAACATCTTGCGATACCTATCGGTAGAGTTGGTCGCTTGTACTAGTCCTTGGGTTCAATTTAAAATTCTCCATGTGCATTTGGAGCGTCTGCTCCATACTAATCCCATAACACCGATGAGCAGAGTTGCCTCAATTGTGAGGTTTCAACCACCTCGTGGTGTTCATCTGGGATGACGCAATACTGCCTGCCAGGTGTCAAGTTCATCCTCCCAAGGGGGACGAGAGAGCCTGTGATTGACAGATTAGTCCAGGAGCCCAGAAGGTTTATTCAAGTGAAAAGCACCGGAACGTTTGACCTCATGGGCTGATGGGGTCATCCACCGACATCACAAAAATGCATTTCTGCTGGGTCTGACCCGTGGCTTTCCCCGCGAAATCACTCAATTAGTGACGTCATTACCGAAAAACCTATTTTTCCTCAATATCTGGAGAACTATGCATGATAATATCACGAATAAGGTGTCTATACCTATGTTTACATGGTCAATCATTACACTGACACCCGCATTATTGCTAGAAAATGTATAGTTTTCCAGGGTAAATGTGTAGCCCACCCGCTCATTAAGCGACGCCATTACCGAACAACTATATATGGAAAACTCACAAATGTGCAGTTCACATAATTAACTTGATGTCCTCTTGGCATTACAAGTCTTCTCTATCACTTTCGTCACTCTCATCACTGTCCTCACTCCAAGCATTATCAGACTCTTCCTCATCTACTGAATTATCTTCCACGCCATCCCCGTCATCCTCATGTGGGCCTGTGAGGGACTCTGGAACTGAACTTCCTGGATACCAGTCTGGTTCAAAGCAGTTTTGAGACAACTTCCATCCATCGTCTGTCGGACTCGCCCCACCAGTTGGATCTGTCTGATCAGCTCTCTTCCAGATTCTTGCCACATAGTTCGCCCTTTTCATATGATTACCAAGTGTCTTGGCACACGGGGGAAGAGAGGCACAGTTTATCTTCTTTATTCTGGCAAGGGGCTCCTTTTCGTCACCACCACCCATTCGCATGAATGCCTTGTATCTGGCTTCATTAATGTCAGAGGTTTCGAAGCCATACAGCATGCAGACAAAGGATGTAACAGCTTGGATGACTACCTCCTCAGCTGTTAGAGATCGCAATGCCATCACATGAGCTGCATCTGACTCCATCCGATGGAAGGGCTTCACTTTGCCCTTTCTGTAGAAACACGATGTGAAATCACAACCAGTCAAGGCATGAAGGCCGATTAGTGCTTCAGTGATACCAGTCTGTTTCTTCTCAAGAATGGCAGCTAGTTTAGTGACATCAATGTACCTTCGGTGGTTGCCAGGTCCATAGTCCATGATGATGTTGATCCCTTCCGACCTTCCAGAAAGCCCAAGCAGAATGATGAAGACGTCCGTATCAGTGGACCTTACTAGAATGTTACCAGTGGAAATGTTGTTTGCGTGAAAGGCAATGGGTGTGTCAGCTTCTTCATGTCGACATTGCAGGTGATTCTGAGGTGGTTCAGATGGTTCTGTGCTTGGAGGTGCTCCTCTCTTAACAGCACAGAATCGACTGAGGCAAACTGAGTGGTAATATTTGCTTTCTGGGCCCTCAGCTGTTCTGATCTCTTCCGAGGTGTTCGACAACTTGTCACTTTGAAGTGCCACCTGGCAGCATTTTTGGCTGTTTCCCTGTTGCTGGAATTGAAACACTTCAGGGCATGTTTCTTTTCTCCTCTTTCTCTGCAAATTATACAAACGAGGGCGTCATTTGCCATGATCTGTAAATAACAAAAAGGGACAGAGACCAATGCATTATTTGCCACATTGTAACAAAAGACAGAGATGGTACGAATCCAGTAGGCAACTTTCAGGGTGAACTCCACATTTTCAAGCACTAGAGTTGGCATTGTAATATTTCACCATAAAAACATGGGTATAGACACTTTATCGTGCATTGTTTTTCAGATATTAATGAAAATGGGTTTTTCCGCAATGGCGTCGCTTAATGAGCGGGTGGGCTACACATTTACCTGGAAAACTATACATTTTCTAGCAATAATGCGGGTGTCAGTGTAATGATTGACCATGTAAACATAGGTATAGACACCTTATTCGTGATGTTATCATGCATAGTTCTCCAGATATTGTGCAAAATAGGTTTTTCGGTAATGGCGTCACTAATTGAGTGATTTCGGGGGGAAAGCCACGGGTCAGACACGGCAGCAATGCATTTTTGTGATGTCGGTGGATGACCCCATCAGCCCATGAGGTCAAATGTTCCGGCGCTTTTCACTTGAATAAACCTTCTGGGCTCCTGGACTAGATGCAGATGGTGAGTAATGCACAAGAGCACTCAGGCGGCGCACACCATCGGAGTGCTCAGGACAAGTCGAGAACGTTTCCATTCCAACCTGGCAAGTCGCCACATAATACGAGCATTTTCCATTACATGTTTGATAAAAACATGTCAGGCTGGGATGTTTTCCAAATGACAGCTTTATAAATGTTTTCTTGCATTTTGATGCAACAATTCAAGATTGAAATGGAAACGTCCCTGCGACAGCCTCTTGCGTGTTGTGCACACCTGCCATGTCAGAGCGAATAGTGCGACTTACAATGAGACCGTATGTGTTGGTCACAACCAAAGTGGTCAACCATGTAAGATGTCTCGGTCTCCCAGCTGTTCCTCGGTCAGTCTGTCATATATATATAGTGTAGATACAGCGTTGTTTATCCATGGATTTTAACAGGAAGACGAAGACGAGTCAATTTCCACATGTGAGCTAATGGTTGGGACAGAAAATAAATCTCCATCTGTAAAATTTTATTTTTAGACACCCGAACCCATCCTCCCTCACCAACACCAACAGCAACACCAACACCAGAAACACCAACACCACCAACCCCAGCAACACCAACACCAACACCAGCAACACCAGCAACACCAGCAACACCAACACCAGCAACACCAACACCACCAACACCAACACCAACACCAACACCAACACCAAAAACACCAACAACAACACCAGCACCAGAAACACCAACACCAACAACACCAACACACACACACACACACACACACACACACCAACACATCAACGCACATACACACACACACACCGACACATCAACAAACACACACAACACAGAAGTAGATGCACAAACTAGTGGGGGTATGTTTACACATTGAGTAAGCAAAAAACCTTAGTACCGAGGTACATAATAAATACAACCTTTGTTATTATAGGCAAGCATCACCGACCCGCTGCTGAATATCAATTGGACTTTTTGGGGAGTGGGGGTGGTACACATACACCTAGGTACTCATACACCTAGGTACACCTAGGTATTCATCCCAACTCTCTCTTCCTCATATGTGGTGATTTCAATTGTCACCATGCCAGTTGGCTGGGTGTGGGTACCTCTCTCACCAGCCATGGCTCTTCAGCAAAGGACTTCTGCGACTCACTGGGACGGACACAATCTGTCAATTTCCCGACCCGGATCTCAGTCAACGGAGCATCTTCTCTTCTGGACTTGGTTATGACTAACATCCCTGAAAATGTCTGCTGCTCTTCTTCTGCTCCAATAGGCTCATCTGATCATGTGCTTGTTAAAGTGGACATCTCTCTGACCATTCTCAGGGAGCCTCCTCAGCGTCGACAAGTCTGGCATTTCACTCAGGCCAACTGGCTCGGTCTTCAAGTAGCCATCAATCATCTGGACTGGTCTCCCATCTCTACCACCTCTGACATCAACCCATCCCGGGAATTCTTCCAAAGTAAATTGCTTTCTCTCATGCACAGATTTATCCCATCACGTCTTCAGTTGTCATACCCTTCCTCCCGTCCATGGTACACGGAATCTTGTGGTGAGGATGTTGCCCAGAAATAACTTGCCTTAGTCTCCTGGAAAGGCAATCCAATGGAAGGAAATCTCATTTCCTTTCACAAAGCCCAAAACAAGTGTGTGTCCACCCTCAGGAGAGCCAGGAAACAATATCTCTCCGTTCTCAAGACCGAACTCTCTTATCTGTCTCCCTCTTCCAAATCCTGGTGGCGTCTGGTCAAATCTGTGTCTGGTGTTTGTTCCCCCTCCATCCCCTCCCTTACCTCAAACGGCTACACAGCTGACTCCGCACGTGAAAAAGCTGAATGCCTCAACTCTGTGTTTGCCTCTAAATCTTGTGTCCCAAACCCACCCCTCTCTGTTACGCAGCATACCCAGTCGTACCCAGCTGCTCCTGGACTCTGTGTCCTTTCCTCCTGACAAGGTGGAAAAGTTTCTGTCAACCCTCGACTCTGATTCTGCAACTGGACCTGACGGCATCAGCCCACGGGTCCTAAAAGCCTGTTCTTCCGCTCTTTCACTCCATCTCTCCTGTTCTCTTCACCCTCTCTTTTGCTGAAGGTCAACTGCCATCTGCTTGGAAATCAGCCAACATCACCGCTTCACACAAAAAATGTGCAAAACAGATCCTAGCAACTACAGACCAATCAGCCTTCTCCCAATTATCAGCAAAGTCATGGAATCCATCATTGCTTCGGATATGAAATCTTTCATTTTCTCCAATGGCTTGATCTCTGATCATCAATTTGGTTTCAGACCAGGTCACTCTACTCTGGACATGCTGCTTCTGCTGTCTCAACAATGGATGGAGGTCCTCAATGCCAAACAGGAAATTAGAGCTGTCTCCCTCGACATATCACGTGCCTTCGATAACGTCTGGCACCCCGCTCTGCTCACCAAACTCTCCTCCTTTGGTATCCATGGAAATCTCCACGCATGGCTGGCGGACTTCCTCTCGAGTCGTAGTCAACGTGTGGCCCTGAATGGGTTTCTCTCATCTCCTCCTCCTGTTCAGGCTGGAGTTCCCCAAGGCAGTGTTCTGGGCCCTGTGCTTTTTCTGGTCTTCATCAATGATCTCTCCGACTCTCTTGAAAATCCACTCTATTTCTTTGCTGATGACTCCACTCTCTGCCGCTCCATTCCTCATCCCTCAGATCGGCAGTCTGCAGCCTCCTCACTCTCTGCAGACCTGGACAAAATCACAGACTGAGCAAAAAAGTGGAACATGTCTTTCAATCCTGACACATCTCACACTCTTACAATTTCTCTCCGAAAAGACCGACTGGACAACCCTCCCATCCACTTTCTGAATAATCCTCTCCAAGAAGTTCTGTCACTCAAGCTTTTGGGTCTCACTATCTGCCATGATCTTTCCTGGGAAAACCACATTTCAAATCTGGCCTCCAAAGCCAGTCGCCGACTGGACATCCTCCGTCGTGCGAAGTCCTTCCTTGGCACACCTGAGCTCCTCACCACATACAAGGCTTTCATCTGCAGCTCAATGGAATACTGTTCTCCCCTCTGGGCTGGTGCTCCTGCCTCACACCTAGTTCGTATTCACGCTGTTGAAACCAAAGCATTCAGAATCATTGGAATCTCCCGTGATGAAGCTACCTCCGAGGGCCTTTCACTTACTCACCGCAGGCAGGTTGGTGGTCTTTCTGTCTGGGCATCATCCTGCCCAGACATCCTGCATCACACACACATCAACACACATCCTGCCCACACACACAAACACCTACCTCCGAGGGCCTTTCACTTAATCACCGCAGGCAGGTTGGTGGTCTTTCTGTCTTCTACCGACTCCTCTCCGGCCTTGCTCCTCCAGCTCTCTGTGGGCTCTGTCCCCCAAATATTCCTAAAGGTCGCACAAGATCTGCCTGCAACCCTCTTATGGTTAAACTGCCAAAATCAAGAGTCTCTGCTGACCTTCACTCTTTCTTTCCTCTTTTCTCCCACCTCTGGAACAAACTCCCCCACTCCCTTCAATCCCACTCCTCCCTCCAGGTCTTTAAAACAGCTGTTCACCACCATCTCTTATCTTCCCCCAACCAAAACCTTGAGGTTTTCTACCCCTGCTAATTTCACCCCAAATCCTGTTTTTTGAAATGCCAACTTCTTTCCTGGAAGTCCTTGGTGTCCTTGTGTTTATACTTCTCCCACCCCCAGCCCCTTCCCACACCACCTCCCCCCAAGCCCTCTCCCTCCCACACATTCCCGATGTCCCTCACAAATGTTGTGTTTATGTGCTTCCCCTTCTCTCCCCATCTTGTCTACCGCTCCCCTTTTTATATACTTTGTTTGTTTGTCTGTTTGATTTGTTTGTGTGATAAATGTTAGCTCTTTCACGAGCCTCGATTATGTATACAAAAAAAAACAAAAAAAAAAACACACGTGCACGCACACACACACACACACATGCACACACACACACACACACACACACACACACACACACACACACACAAACAACTTACACACACGGTTTACACACACACACACACACACACAACTTACACACACAACTTACACACACAACACACACACACACATTACACACACACCACATACATACATACACACACACACACACACACACACACACACCACTTACACCACCCACGCTACTCACACACACACACTACTTACACACACACTACTTACACACACACACTACACATACTACTTACACACCCCACATACACACACACCACACACACTACTTACACACACACACCACACACATTACTTACACACACACACTACTTACACACACACCACACATATTACTTTCACACACCCACATACACTACTTACACACACCACACACACTACTTACACAAACACCACACACATTACTTACACACACACCACACACACTACTTACAAACACACCACACGCATTACTTACACACACCCACACACACTACTTACACACACCACACACATTACTTATACACACCACATACACTACTTACGCACACCCACACACACTACTTACACACACACCACACACATTACTTCCACACACCCTCACACACTACTTACACACACCACACACACTACTTACGCACACAACACACACACACACACATACACACACACACACACACACACACACACACACACACATTATGAAACCATTTTACACACACCATTTTCGGACACTTTATGAAAAGCAACCGCACACTGCACAAAAGCACATGTGTGTAAACTACGACTGGTACAAACAGGTTGAAGGTGCACAGGTTGTCTGCAAGAGAAAGAGCATTGGGCACCCCCAGACTTCACAGGAGACTGTGCAGCGAATTCGGGAAACATTCCAACGCAGTCGAAAAACGTCAATCAACGGACCAAGTCGTGAGCTTCGGATTCCACAGACGACAGTTTGATGTGTACTGCGGAAATGCAGCATCATGAAACCTTACGAGTTGGAGTTACGACAAGCCCTCAAGGCCGGAGACAAAGTCATTCATTACGATTCAATATGACCTCGCATGTGCCACGTCACTCGTGGAAGTCATATTGAGTGCCGCGTCACACCTCGGAGTCATATCGAGAGCTTGTAATGTGTGAAAATAACTTTTCAATGTCCACATTCAGTCTATATAAAACACATCGCGATATGTTCAATAGTACTTGTAAAATACATTTTTGAAAATGTATACTTCTTTTTGAATAACCCTGCACATCGTTTTTGGCCTTACCTTTCAATGGTAAAGAATCACTTGAAACAATTTTAAAATTCTCATATCTGGACCCAAATCCAAATAGTCACCAAAATCAGATCAAATCGGCACAGGCCTAACATGTCCACCAAATTTCTCCGTATCTATCCTCAACTTTTTGAGATATCCTGCTCATAGACGGACAAACAGACAGACAGACAAACAAATGAAAAATCACTCATAGAGCAACACTTGGCAAAACAGAACAAAGTAGAATGGCACTCAGAAGAGCATCCGTTTGACCTCAAAAATAATTTGTGGTTGAATTCAGTGAACTGACATGCAAATCGTCTTCAAACTTTAAGTTAATCGGAAGAAAATTGACAATTTTAGAAATTTGGCCTATGTTGACCATTTGGCCTATGTTGACCTCAAAAATAGTTGATGGTTGGTTTCAGTAAGCTGATATGCAAATCCTGTTCAGATTCCAAGTCAATCAGATGAAAATTGTGGATTTTAGAAATTTGAAAAAAAGTGGTTGACCTTTTGGCTATGTTGACCTTTTTCCCTATGCTGATCTCAAAAATAGTTGGTGGTTGAATTCAGTTACCTGATTTGTAAATCCCATTCAATTTTCAAGTCAATCTGATGAAAATTGAGGATTTTAGAAATTTGAAAAAAAGTGGTTGACCTTTGGCCTATATTGACCTTTTGGCCCATGATGATCTCAAAAATAGTTCTTGGTTGAATTCAGTTGGCTGACATGAAAATCCCATTCAAATTCCAAGTCAATCGGATGAACATTGAGGATTTTAGAAATTCGAAATAGTTGTTGACCTTTGGTCTATGTTGACCTTTTTCCCTATGCTGATCTCAAAAATAGTTGGTGGTTGAATTCAGTTACCTGATTTGTAAATCCCATTCAATTTTCAAGTCAATCTGATGAAAATTGAGGATTTTAGAAATTCGAAATAGTTGTTGACCTTTGGTCTATGTTGACCTTTTTCCCTATGCTGATCTCAAAAATAGTTCTTGGTTGAATTCAGTTACCTGATTTGTAAATCCCATTCAATTTTCAAGTCAATCTGATGAAAATTGAGGATTTTAGAAATTTGAAATTGTTGTTGACCTTTGGCCTATGTTGACCTTTTGGCCTATGCTGATCTCAAAAATAGTTGGTGGTTGAATTCACTTAGCTGATATGAAAATCCTATTCAAATTTCAAGTCAATCGGATTAAAATTGAGGATTTTAGAAATTTGAAAAAAAGTGGTTGACCTTTGGCCTATGTTGACCTTTTGACCTCAAAAATATATAGGATTTTGTCGGACCACGAACTCTACCATTTGGTGAAGTTTCGTGAAGATCGGTTTCAAATTGTGACCTGTAGGCAAGTATAAGTAAGCGGACAGACAAACACACAAACACACAAACAAACACACAAACACACAAAC